>NW_006921828.1:2682351-2700385 GCF_000298275.1 Orycteropus afer afer | reverse complement strand
TTTTTGGTATTTTCACGCAAATTCTTCTGCTAGTTGGGGTTTAGTCCACTTTTGTATCCTTTCCTTCAAGGCTCAGGGGTCCAAGATTATCTTCTGTATCTGTGTTAATTGGTTTCCCTTTTCTTTGTTGAAGAGGGTCTGTGCAGTCCTTCTGCCTAGTCTGCCATCTTAAAAGCACTATGATGATGATATGTCTTGGTGACTTTCTTTTGGGGTCCATAGTGTTTGGGGTTCATTGGACTTCCTGAATGGAAATATTCTCATCTTTCACCAGGGAAATTTTCTTCTAACAAATCTTCGACAATTTTCTCTGTGGTTTTACTTTTCTCTTCCTGTTCTGGAATTCCGATCACACGTAGGTTATTCCTTTTGATGGTATCCCACATGAACCTTAGGCTTTCTTCATTTTGTTTTGATCTTTTCTCTGATTTATCCCTTTCAAAAAAGTGTTCAGGTATTTGCTTTTAATCTTCTTAATTCTGTCTTGCATTGATTAAATTCTGCTCCTTTGCCCATTCAATGTCTTATCTATTTCTGAAAATTTAGTATTAATCTTCTGGATTTCTATCTGTAGATTTTGCATCATTTCTAATTTGTCATTTATTTTGTCATTTTGTTCTTGAATTGTGTTTTGAAATTGTTCTAGGGTTTTCTCTGTGTTTTCCTTGATCTGTCTCTCAATTCGTTGAAGATATGTAAATATAATTCTTTTGAATTCCTTATCAGGGAGTTCCAATGCTTCATCTTCCTCAGGGATATGTTTTGGGTCTATATCCTGGTTCCCTGTTTCTCCTGATTTATCTTGCTTCTTTGTGTGGACTGTGATGCTCTGTTGTCTCTGAAGCATTGTGATGTTTTTGTGTTTATATTTAATTGGTGATTGTATGTTGGAGTGACTTGCCCAAGATTTTTGTTTTCTTTGTTTTGTTTGTATGATATCTACACAAGCAGGGTGCTCTGTTCCTCTATTTGCTAGTTGATAGCATTTATACACTTACCACCAATCTCCTTTCTTGTTGTCAGCCTCTCGTTTGCCCTGCCGACGTTGGCAAACAGAACCTATTCCTAGGTCCCTGAAATCTGAATGATATTGCTATCCCTTTAAAATCCAAGATGGTTGCCACTTGTAAAGATTCAAAATGGTTGAGCCTTTGGTCACTTTAGATATCCAAAATGGCTGCCACTTGTAAACAATCAAAATGGCTGTGCCCTCTGGACAGCAGAAAGTCAACAGCTCAGGTTGTCTTCCTCCTTGCTGTTTCCCTTCCTAGTCATAGGCCACCAGTGCAGTTGTCCCTGCAACCATTGGTGACCAGGGTTGATCTTTAGGTCAATTCTCAGTTCCCAACACTACTTGGAAATATTCAGGCTGTTGGTCCCATCGGAGTAGCTGATACTCTGCAGCTCTGACCATCTCTGTACTCAGTGTTTTCATTCAGGTTTTTCTACTAGTTGGTGCCTAATCCACTTCTGCATAGTTCCTTTCAAACCTCAGGGCTTCAGGATTATCTTCTGTATCTCTGTCAATTTGTTTTTCTTTTCTTTGTTGAAGAGGGTCTGTGTTGCTTGTCTGCCTATTCCTCCATCTACTGGAAGTCCCAACTTTTTATAAGCTTTAATTAATAAAGTGGCACGATAAATACAGTGATCCCAGAAAATCTTGAGGAACAATGCAGAAGAAATAAATGATCTTCCCTTTCCCAACTTCTTAATTCCATCTTGTTCTTGGCTGTATTCACCACCTTGCTCTCTGTACTCCAGCCACACAGGCAGCCTTCTTTGAATCCCATCACTGTGCCATCATGCTCCAGTTCACCCCAGTGCCTTTGCACATAGGATTTTTTGTCTGTAAAATGCTTCCTTTTTAATAACTTTTGTGGGGCAGTTGTGGTTTGGTGATAGAATTCTCACCTTTCCTGGGAAATGTGGGTTCAATTCCCAACCAATACACCTCATGCACAGCCAGCACCTGTCTATCAGTGAAGGCTTTGTGTGTCACAGTGATGCTAAACAGGTTTCAGCATAGTTTCCAGACTAGGATGGACTAGGAAGAAAGATCTGGCATTGTACTACTGAAAATCAGCCAATAATAACCCTATGGATCACAATGTTTTGATCCACAACAAATCATGGGAATGGCACAGGCCCAGGCAATATTTTGTTCCATTGTGCATGTTGAGGAATGACTCTATGGCACTTAATGATAGCAACAACACACACTGTTAGGGCACCTTGTTATAAATATCATAGATCACAGTCATTTTCTCAGCATTTATCTGAGTTAGAGATGACATATTTCTTATGTCATTACATGATTAACATTTTTCTCCTTCATTAGAAGATCAATTACGTAAAAGAAGGGTCTAAGTTTGTTCTTTCTTCCCACTATAGCATCAGCATTCAACCAGTGTCTAGTACAGAGCTGACTCAGAACAAACACGAATGAATGAATGAATACTGCATGCAGCCATGCTTTCTTCTCTCTAAATGACTTTCTCTTTTCCCTGTCTCCCCTATCACTTTTGATCTCTCCTTGAACACTTGTCTAAACAACTCCTTTATACACAAACCTTACTTTGGGCCATCTCTCCATACCCTCTGGGTTGCTGCTTATTCTGCCCTTTGTTCCTCGGAAATCAAGATCCTCAGCCTTCCTAAGACTCATCCTACTTCAGGCTATTTGTTCAATGTCTGCCTTCCCTGCTGGATGTGAGCTTCATATTTATCTAGTTCATTGATCGTTGATATATCTGTTGTGGTTACTTAGTGCCACTCTGACAGGAATATACTACTAATGGGATGTCCTTAACAAACCAGAGTTTATTCTCTTACAGTTTGGAGGCTTTAAGTCCAAGTTCAAAGTGCCAGGCTCTAGGGGCTGGGTGAATGCCCCTCAACCTTGGGGTCCAGCTCTGCCTTTTGCTCCCAGCCCACTGGAGCTAGAGGCATTTCTTCACTCAGACAGCTGCTGGCTGCTGAGGCTGAGAAGCCCAAGATTGACAAATAAAAAGGCACAGTCCTGATGTTACCAAACCACATGGCAGGCCATTAATGTAAGTCCCCAGGTTGTCAGAGTATGGCAGGCTGCTGAACAATGACATAGCTACATGCAGGGTCCAAGCGTGCCATAAGCTAGAGACCACCCCCAAAGCTGCTTCTTATATACCAAAAGCAGACCACATATCCAAAGGCAGGTACTCAGCTGCTTGTGGTAGACCCCACCATGGAGCTGACTGTCAGTCTCATCATGGGGAGTAACTACTACCAGCTGCCCAGCCACTCAACCAGGCCCATCCAAGTTGACATACAAATTTAACTACTACAGTATCCTTGCCATCTAACACAAGGCTTGCTACCTAGTTACTTTTTATTAAATATATATGGGAGGAAAGAAACACAAACAAACAAAGGAAATGTACACACTGAGTCCTGAGAACTCAATTTTCTACAACACATTTACTTGAATGATGCTGTAGTATTTTCCAAATGCACTCAATATTTCAACTATATAGGACAATTAACAAGTTTTTGACACCATAGATAATTCCTTAATAAGAATTACTTAACAGAAATCTCAGGTTGTGATTGCTGAGCTGAATTATATGTAATATAAATGGTTGGTTAAAAAAAGAAAAAGAAAAAAAAAAGAAGCTTAATATTCTACACAGAACAACTACCAACTGTGAATATTATTCTTGCGGCAGATTAAAGAGCCACACCAAGCTATGCCCTGTAATTATAGCAGGGGAAATAAATACTAGAGCACACATAGACAATAGGTAAGAAAGCATAGCACATCTACACATGAATAGGTGAAAGTACTACATAATCATACAAATTACAAAATGCAAATTACATTTACCAGGCACATTTAACTCTTAAACCTCTAAAGGGCAGCCACATTATTATGCCCATTCTGTAGATGAGGACATTAAGGCTGAAAGGGGTGAAGAAATTTCCTCAAGGTCATACAGGTATTCCTTTCTAGATGTAGAGAATAACAAGTACTAAAGCAATGAGAGGAGAGAAATATCTGCACAGATATATGATAAATTACTTCTAGAGTACTCAGATAGACATAATAATAATAAACCAAACTCAAACTCACTGCTGTGGAGTCGATTCCAATCACAGCAACACCCCTCCTTGGTTTCCGAGGCTGTATCTCTATGGAAGTAGATTGCACAATCTTCCTTCTGAGGATTGGCTGGTGGGTTTGAACTGCCAGCCTTCTGGTTAGCAACCAAATGCCTTAGGCATTATGCCACCAGAGTAGAGATAGGACAATTGCCATTTAAAAATAAACTCTGGGTCAGAATGCCCTTTGTCTGAGAAAGGTCACTAAAAGCCTTCTAGTTATGCAAATGTAAAGCAATTACCTCACCACCTGTCTTGGAAAAGTAAGAAATAAATATACACTGGCCAAAGTTAAATGGTCTGTATGCTTATTTAATAGTACATCTAGGATTTCGCTGCTTTAGAGAAAAATATTTCTCCTCTATGGAGCTAGATTGTGCCTCGTCTGTAAAATATAGCTTGCTCTTAGGAAATTAAAAGTATTCTTGTTTGAGAGACTGTGTTGTTGTTGTTATGTGCTGTTGAGTTGGACTTGATTCATAGCAAGCCCTCCTTGGGTTTCCGAGGAAGTATTACTACAGAAATAGATTGCCCAACCTTCCTTCCGAGGAGTCACCAGCCTTCTGGTGAGCAGTCAAGTGTCTTAGGCACTACGCCATCAGAGTTCCCTTTGAGAAACTATTTGCAGAAAGTACAACTGAGATCCTGAGAAAGAAGGAAGGGCAAGTAAGAATGAGTCTTATCACAAAGTTCAAAGTATCAGTTGTCAATTGTCAAGACTCCAAGTGTGATATTATTTAAGATTAGATAACCCAGGGTTTACTGATACTGAATTTTATGTTACACAGATTTAATACAATATACTTTCCTTGTAGGGAATGTGGCATGGGAGCTATAGCTAGTGTGATATGAGCATCATATTTCTTTGATCTTAAGATGCTATTAACAGATAACTTCTGATTTCAAAACTTACTACCAAACCACAGTAATCTATACAGTGAGAGTGAATAGAGGATAAACAAACAGATCAATGGAATAAATTGAGAGTCTAAAAATCAACTGATAAACCTATGCTCAATGCTTTTTGCCAAGGGTACCAAGATCATTCAGTGAGGAAGAACAGTCTTTTCAACAAATGATGCTGGGACAACTGGATATCCACATGTAATAGACCTCACAAATATAAAATTTAACTTGAAATGGATCAAAAACCTAAATAAAACTCTTAGAAATTCTTTATGACCTTGGATTAGACAATGGTTTCTTAGATGTAAAGCTAAAAGCAAATGTGATTTTAAAAAAAATAGATAATTTGGACTTCATCAAAATTATTTTTGTGTGTGTGTTACAAAGGACACTATAAAGCAAAGGAAAAGACAACCAATGGAATGGAAGAAAATATTTTCAAATCACATATCCATATCTAAAATAAGGGATTTGTATCCAGAATATATAAAGAATTCTTATATTTCAACAACAAAACGAAAAATAACCCAATGAAAAAACAGACATATCTCCAAAGAAGAGGTACTGATAATAAATAACACACAAAAAAGATGCTCAACATTTGTTGCTATCACTGTGTCAAAATAATCGAAGCACAAAAAGAATGAAAGCATATGGGATTTATTAGAGTAGTTAATGTGTATGCAAACAGGGAGAGCTTCTAGTTCAGAAAAAATCAGGAAGACTGGCTTAGCTAGTTATAATGAGTTTTCAAGGAGGACACAGAGTAGAAAATTAACAATTGTGTAATCTTAACATATGAGCCTTGGTAGCACAAAGGTTAAGTACTTGGCTACTAACCAAAAGGTTTGTGGTTTGAACCTACCCTAGAGACTCCACAGGAGAAAAGACTGGTGATCTCCTTCAAAAAAGATTATAGCTTAGAAAACTCTATAGGGCAGTTCTACTCCGTTACATGTTGTCACAGTGAGTTGAAATCAATTTGAGGGCACCTTTTTTTTAAATTTTTTATTGTGATTTGGGTGAAAGTTTACAGAGCAAAGTTATTTTCCATGGAGTTCATACACATTTTGTTTTATGACATTGACTGCCATTTCCCTCAATGTAACAGCTCTCTTCCCACTTCTTCCCTGTAGTTATCTCTTCCCTGTGTCCCCTCCCATGCACTCCTGCCCTCTGAGCTGTCTCCCTATGCAAACACTGCCCTTCTGTTCTCCCAGGACTGATCATTCCAAGGAGTGTATCTATCTGATGTAAATGTTCACTGCATATGCCTGTCTATTGTGAGTTCAATCCCAGACCTGAAGGGTGGCTAGGGACATAGTCTCAGAGGTCTCACTAGGCTCTATGAGATGAACAAACCTGGTAGTTTTTTTTATGATTTTGAGTTTTGTTCCACATTGTTCTCCCACTCTATCCAGGATCTCCTATGTGGATCCCCCTGAGTGTTTGACATTGGTAGCCAGCATCATCTAGTTCTTCTGGTCTCATCATTACATAGGTTGAGGATCATGTGGTCTATCAGTCCCTTGGACTAATTGTTTCCATATGTCTTTGGTTTTATTCACTCTTCTCTGCTCTGGATGAGGAGAGACCCATTGTTGCAACTAGATGGCTGCCTGCAAGCTTTTAAGATCCCAGTCATTACTCACCAGAGTAGGATGTAGAACAATGTTTTTGTGTAGTATATTATGCCAATGGAGCTTAAAGTCCTCTGTGACCATGGTCCTGAGCCCACAGGTCCAACTACTCCTTCCCTCCAGGTAGCTGGCTGTGGCCAAGAAGCCACCAAAACCTTGCCCCTTGTCAGCTCTACTATATACCTGGACATTCTTACAGCACATACAAATACACATTGTCTATCAACCCCATACATGGTCATGGGCACACATGCCCTTGGCTAGACATATTTGATCATTTAGCCTGGGCACCTTACAATAACAATCTTAACATGATTGATTGAATCATGACCCCTTTCCTGATACCAGCTGATAAAAGGTTATTAGATGGTCTATGGCCTGGCCAGGAGCTCTGGTAGCACAGTGGCTAAGCCACTTGACTGCTAACCAGAAGGCTGGTGGTTCAAACCCACCAGCCACTCCTCGGAAGGAAGATAGGGCAATCTACTTCCATAGTGATACTGCCTCAGAAACCCAAGGAGGGGTTGCTATGAGTCGGATCCGACTTGACGGCACATAACAAGAACACCAACATGGTCTGGCCAGCCCTCCATTCATTTGCACAAATCCTCAGGTGTAGTTAATGGTTTTTAAAATAAAGGTAACCTCAACTACTCAGAGAATTATAAAGTTTTAGAATTACCTTCCAGGTTGTTGTTGTTGTTGTTATAATGTGCCTTGGAGTCAGACCTGACTCATAGCAACCCCTCCTTGGGTTTCCAAGGAGCTCTGGTAGCTTAGTCCCTAAGGCACTTGACTGCTAACCAGAAGGCTGGTGGTTCAAACCCACCAGACACTCCTCAGAAGAAAGGTTGGGCAATCTACTTCCGTAGTGATACTGCCTTGGAAACCCAAGGAGGGGTCGCTATGAGTTGGGTCTGACTCAATTGCACATAACAACAACAACACTATGGAAGTAGCTTGCCCAACCTTCCTCCTGAGAAGTGGCTGGTGGGTTTGAACTGCCAGGCTTCTGGTTGGCAGCCAAGTGCCTTAGGCACTATGCTACCAGAGTCCCTACCTCCCAGGAAGCAAGAGAAATTACCTGAAGTTAAATTATTTGCATAAGATAAACTCTGAGCTAGTTTATAGCTGACAGATACTTTTTCACAAAGGGGAATTTGTGCAAGTTCATGGTCACTGTGTTTCCACATTATTTCTTCCTATGTATTTGAGTACCTTCTTCCATGGTCAGTAACCTCTATGAATTTTCCTATGCACTCAGAGGAATCTGTCAATTTGGCTCTCAATTTCTTCCATTAACAAAGGAAATGCAAATCAAAACACAATAAGATAAGGTATAATGAGATGCCTTTTCACACCCACTTGGATGGCTACATAAAAACAAAAACAAAAAAGCTAGACAATAACAAGTGTTGGGAAGGATGTGGAGCAATTGGAACCCACATACACTGTTGCTGGGAATGTAAAATGATGCAGCCAATTTGGAAAATAGTTTGCAGTTCTTCAAAATGTTAAACATAGAGTTCCCATTAGATCTAACAATTCTAATCTGAAACAAGAGAAATTAAAATATATGTCTACCCAGAGATCTGTACACAATGTTCATAGCACCATTATTCATATTAAAAAAAAAAAAAAACCCTCAAATGTCCATAAACAGATAAATGGATAAACAAAATAGATAAATTCATATGATGGAATATTATTTGGCCAAAAAAAAAAAAAAAAAAGACATGAATGAGCCTTAAAAACACTATGTTAAGTAAAAGCAGCTAGTCATAAAAAGACACATATTGTATGATTTCATTCACATGAATGCCCAGAATATGTAATTTCATAGAGACAGGCAGTATATTAGTGGTTGCCAGGGACTATGGGTAAGGGGAGTAACTGCTAACAGCTAGAGTGCTTCTTTTTGTAGTGATGAAAATGTTCAGAAATTAGATAGTGGTGATGGCTGTACACCTCAATGGATAGAGTAAAACCCTCTGAATTGTACACTTAAATTGGTGAATTTGATATTACAACTTGTATCGAAAGCTGTTACAGAAAAAAAGGTACTATTGAAAGTAAAATGCAACACTTCCTTAATAAATGTGTGTGTGTATGTGTGGGGGGGGTGACAGGAAAGGACTACACTAAGCATTTATCTTTATTTGAGAATACCTCTCAATTTTAGAAATACAAAAAACTTACTTCTTAGCATAAGGAAATCAAATATTTAAGAACAAATGTGACTTCGCTAACTGGTAAAGGCCAAGGTATTTCTTTTTGTCATATATTTTTTTCATTGGTTCATCCATTTGTTCATTCAACTTTCTTTATTCTACATATATTTATTCAGCACCTACTCAACCTGACCCAAGCCATGGTCTTTTCAATTGTCTCACATGCACGTGAAAGCTGGACAATGAATAAAGAAGACAAAAAGAAGAAACAGAGCATTTGAATTACGGTGTTGGTGATAAATACTGGATATATCATAAACTGCCACAAGAGCAAACAAATTTGTTTTGGAAGAAGCACAGTCAAAACGCTTTTGCTTCTTGGAAGCAAAGATAGTGAGACTTCACTTCGTGTACTTTGGACATGTTATCAGAAGGGACCAGTTGCAAAGGACATTATGCTTAATAAAGTAGAGGGTCAGTGAAAAAGACGAAGACCCTCAACACAATGAATTGAAACAGTGGCTACAACAATGTGTTCAAACACAGCTATGATTATGAGGATGGTGCAAGTCTGGGCAGTATTTCATTCTATTGTTCACAGGGTTGTTATGAATTCTAATGGACTCTATGGCACATAACAACAATAACAAAAACAACAACCTATTAAAAAATCTCTGCCTTCCTGGTGACATCTTTTGAAAAACGTTGTTGTTGTTATTTGCCGTCAAGTCGACCCCGACTCATAGTGACCCCTCCTTGGGTTTCTGAGGCAAAAGTAGGAAAACATAATCAATCAGGTGAAAAATAAGAAAATCCATTTGTTTACCACCTTCTTCTGCCTGCTTTTATAAATGTGAGTTTCCTAAAGGAGGGTCTTTAAGGAATAACTCGGAAGGAAGGTTGGGTAACCTACTTCCATAGTGATACTTCCTTGGATACCCAAGGAGGGGTCGCTATGAGTTGGATACGACTCGATGGCAGTGAGTTTGGTTTTGGTTTTAAGGAATAACTAATCTAAATTTTATGAAGTCAAGCTAACAGACTGCTCACAGCACAAGACTACATTCAATTCAGGGTGGGAGAATAGATCTTATGCAAAGAATGAACAAATCTGAAATGCTAATGACATACAAAAATGTAAGTATTTGGGAGCAAATTAATACTCTGATCTTAATTAGTTTGTACCCTAAATACACATTTCAGGGATTAATTACTGACCTGTAGTGCCATCCACTAAGAATTCAGTAGGCTAATACAGAATTTAATCTCTGGTGAAATATCTAACAAAATAATTCAGTCCTTGAAAAACACACAAACACATACATCTTTACACCATGCCCCTGAATTTGAAATTTAACCTTTAACACTACAGTATATTTTGTGGTCTAAACGAATACACATTATTGTAGCTGAGAAGTAAAAATAGGTAGCTTGGTGCAGAAAAGACAGGTCAGCTAGGAGGGAAATGGATTGTTCAGATTAGAAACTACTCATTGAGAGGTGCTGGTTGGTAAAAGGACAGAATCTGGTCCTCCTAGCAAAGGGACTTTGAGCAGCCAAAAATGTCATAACACTACTGATAACAATGCTTGAGAGACCACAGCCAGACTGTTACAGCCGCAGGTAGGTCAGACACTCTGAATGTGATAATAGCAGGTTTCTAGGGCTTAAGGGTGCCAGACAAAGGGGTCAAATTCAGGGAGAATAACCTAGAAAAAGGAAGAGGTCCAGAGCGAGGGACTAGGGCAAACAGACTGCTCTGAATCACTTCAGATCATTGCCCTATGGAGAGAGGGTTAGTCCTGCCTATTTTAGAGAAGACCTGTTGAGGGTTATTCCGTGTGAGAGGCAGAAAATTGGGAGGAAAAAGGAAAGGTTACTCTTTGAATTTCTGCAGCTATCTTTTTTATTATTTCATCAAATAATACCATATAAAGTTCAAAACTCTGTTATTCCCTCCAAGGCAAAATGCAGAGCATGACACAAAACTTGCACAGATAATCCCACATGTTATCCAGGCCATCCCTCTCAGTATTATTTTTTTCCCTAATGCAGTTAAAGTTACAATATTTGGTCTCATTCCCTAGGTGGCTCTATTTTTCCTTGATCAAAGTGGTTATTTCAGAAAGGAAAGGAAAGGAACTCTCCGTATGCTGATGTATTAGTTTTCTAGAGCTACTGTTATCAAATAACCACAAACAGTTGGCTTGAAAGCAACAGAAATTTGTTCTCTTAGAGTTCCAAAGACTGGAAGTCTGAAATCAAGCTGTCAGCTTAGCTATGCTCCCTCTGGAGGCTCTCAGGGAGAATTCTTCCTGGCCTCTTGTGGCTTCTGATGGCTGTCAGCAATTCTTGGCCATACCTCTCCAAGTCCTTTGTGGCCACAAAGCCTTCTCTTCTTGTGGCTTTTCTTCTATCCTTTCCAAAGGTACTTGCCAGTGGATTTTGGACTTACCTGGGTAATCCTGGATGATCTCATCTCAAATTGCTTAACTTAATTAAGTCTGCAAATAATCTTTTCCCAAATAAGATCACATTCACAGGTTCTGGGTGGACACATGTTTTTACACATGCATATAAATATGTATGGTCAAGTGCCATCATACTGATTCTGATTCACATCGACCTTGTGTATTAAAAAATGAAACACTGCCCAGTCCTCTGCCACTCTCATAATTCATGCTATGTTTGAGTCCATTGTGTCAATCCTCTTTTTCACTAACCCTCTACTTTACCAAGCATGATATCCGTCTCCAGGGATTGGTCCCTCCGAATAGCATGTCCAAAGTATGTAAGACCAAGTCTTGCTATCCTCCCTTCTGAAAGCATTCTGCTTGTACTTCTCCCAAGACAGATTTGTTTGTTCTTCTAGCACTCCATGGTGATATTCAATATTCTTTGCCAATACCTAATTTAAAGGAGGGGTCGCTATGAGTCGGGGCTGACTCGACGGCAAATAACAACAACAACAACAATTTAAAGGAATTGATTTTTCTTTGGTCTTCCTTATTCATCACCCAGCTCTCATATGCACATGAGGCAACTGACAAATTAAAAATATGTCCTCAAAGGGACACTTTAAAGAGATCTTTTGTGGCAGACTTGCCTGATGCAATACGTCATTTGATTTATTGAGTGCTGCTTCCATGGGCATTGATTGTGGATCCCAAAGAAAATGAAATCCTTGACAACTTCAATATTGTCTCCATTTCTCATGATGCTACTTACTGGTCCAGTTGTGAGAATTTCTGTTTTCTTTATGTTGAAAAGTAATCCATACTGAAGGCTGTAGTCTTTGCTCTTCATCAGTAAGTGCTTTAAATTTTCTTTTTCTTCAGCAAGCAAGGTTGTGCCATCTGCATACTGAAGATCATTTACGAATCTTCCTTCAATTCAGATGCCACATTCTTCATGTAAGTCCAGTTTCTTGGGATTATTTGTTTAGTATACAGATTGAGTAAGTATGCTGAAAGGATATACAACCTTGACACATACCTTTCCTGATTTTAAAGCACACAGTATTCTCCTGTTCTGAATGACTGCCTCTTGGTCTATGCACAGGTTCCACATGAGCATAATTATCTGTTTTGGAATTCCCATTTTTTGCAAGGTTATCCATAATTTGTTGTGATTCACATAGCTGAATGCCTTTGCATAGTCAATAAAACACAGGTAAACATCTTATATTCTTTGTTTTCAGCCAAGATCCATCTGACATCAGTAGTGATATCCCTTGTTGTACATTCTCTTTTGAATCCTGCTTGAATTTCTGGTTCTCAGTCAGTGTACCGCTGCAACCATTTTTTTAATTATCTTCAGCAACATTTTATTGTGTGTGATACTGAAAACATTGTTCGATAATTTCTGCATTCTGTTGGATCACGTTTCTTTGAAATGGGCATGGATACGGACTTCTTCCCCTCAGCTGGTCAGGCAGCTGTTTTCCAAATTTCTTGCCATGAATGAGTGTTTCCAGTGTTGCATCTGTTTGTTGAAACATCTCAATTGGTATTCTGTCAATTTCCAGAGCCATTTTTTTCACCAATGTATTCAGTACAACTTGGACTCCTTCCTTCAGTACCATCAGTTCTTGATCATCGCTACCTCCTGAAATGGCCCACCATTCATCTGTCAGTTTGTTGTAATTACAATGTGGTGGTTTGCATGTTGCTGTGATGCTGAAAGCTATGCCACCAGAATTTCAGATACCAGCAAGGTTATCCAGGGAAACATGGTTAGCATGGTTGATAGGTTTCAGTGGAGCTTCTATATTAAGAAAGAGTAGGAAGAAAGGTGGATAATCTACTTCTAAAAATATGGCAGTGAAAACCTTAGGAACAGCAGTGGTACACTGTCTGATATAGTGACAGAAGATGAGATCTCAGGTTGAAAGGCATTCAAAATACAACAGGGGAAGAGCTGCCCGCTCAAAGTAGCATCAACCTTAACGATGTGGATGGAGTAAGGTATGACAGAATTATATTCTATATGTTGACATTTTGGGTCATTCAGAAATAATTCCTTCTTTTTTCCTGATTGATGATATCTAAGTGACTGGCCCACTTTTTCAAATTAAAACACAGAGACAGGAAGAAATAATCCTTATTGCCTAAAAAATAAACCTGAAAAATAACCAAGATTATTTTAATATCTACTGACTGAACTATTAGTTCACATCAGTAAAACAAAAAGAAATAGAATTTTATTAAACTTGGTTGTTTCTTATTACAAGACTCAGTTTTCATTGTTCTTTTATAGCATTTGCATTTTTTAAAGCCCTGTCTCATCAAACTTGTTTGAGCCTTCCAGGTATCTTGGCTGCCAATTTTTATGTGTTCTATGTTCTTAAAATGCTCAGATTTTTTTTTTTTTCCTTTACTATCTCTACTTCATTGATTATCTTAATTCACAAACTATTCTGGGAGCCATATAGATCGCAAACTGGACATTGGGAGGATAGAAAGTATATATATACCTAATAAGTAAATTGCTTCAATTAACTAGCATCTGTATCTTAACAAGTTTTGTAGAAGCAATAGAAAAAAACTAAAAGTGAAAATGATACTGTATACCTGTGAATTTCATTATACCACAGTTCACAATTGTCTACATCACTAAAAACCAGTAACATAACCATATATTGATCAGATCTTAGCATTCCTATTAAAAGTAATATATATGTATGTATGTATGTATGTATACATATATATTTTTAAATTGTGATTTGGGTGAAAGTTTACAGAGCAAATTCACTTTCCATACAGCAACTCATATACACTTTGTCTATGACATTGACTGCAATTTACCATGATGCAACAGCTCCCCTCCCACTTCCTCCCCATAGTAACCTCTTCCCTACGTCCTTCTCCCCATGCACTCCTGCCCCATGAGCTGTCTCCCTGTGCATAAACAGCCCTTCTCTTCTCCCATGATTGTTCTCCCCAAGGAGTATATCTAGCTAATGGAAATGTTCACCTCATATGCCTCTCTTTTGTTTGGCTGGAAGCCACAGGAGTACGGTCAGTTCCAGACCTGAAGGGCAGCTAGGGACCACAGTCTCAGGGATTCCATCAGGCTCTATCAGACCAGCAAACCTGGTGCCCTACCCCTTTTTTTTCCCAAATGATTTTGAGTTTTGTTCCACATTGTTCTCCCACTCTATCCAGGATCTCCTACGCAAATCACCCTCTGAGTGGTTGACAGTGGTAGCCAGGCACCATCTAGTTCTTCTGGTCTCATAGTCATATAGGCTGAGGATCGCATAGTGTACCAGTCTCTTGGACTAATTGTTTCCATGCATCTTTGGTTTTCTTAATTTTTCTTTGCTCTGGATGAGGAGAGACCAATCATTGCATCTAGGGGGCTGCTTGCAAGCTTTTAGAATTTCAATTGCTACTTTCCAAAGTAGGATGTGGAACAATGTTTTGTATATTATGTTATGCCAAAATAGCTTGATGTCCCCTGTGACTATGGTCTCGAGACCACAAGTCCAACTACTCACTCCTTCTGGGTAGCTGGCTGTGGCCAAGACATGACTACAACTTTGTCCCTTGTCAGCTCTACAATATATACCTGGGAATTCTTACAGAACATACCAATATGCTTGTAGAAACATTGTCTACCAACCCTATATATGGTCTTGGGCACACTTCACCCTGCATAGACATACCTAATCATTCAACCTATCCACCCCTCTATCCCCCTGTATATCCATGTTTGCCTTCACTGACAACACAGTACTCTATGTGCAAAAGGGTTCATCTTTGTTATTTGTACCTCCCATGCACATCTCTATGTCTTCCTCTTCCTCAATGCCTCCATGTTGATCACTTACATTTGGTACAATGCCCTTCTCTTCACCCAAATCAATACTTGTCTCTATTAGATTAATCTAACAGTGTTCCTTCCCCTTCCCTCCCACCCCGGGTAACCAACAAAGAAAATTTCCTTCTATATAGAAACTTTTCCTTGACTTTTTACAATAACAAACTAGTACAACATTTCTCCTTCTCTGATAGACATATTTCACTCAGCATATTGTCTTCCAAGTTCATCCATGTTATGCAATGTCTTGCAGATTCTAGGTTATTCTTTAGGGTTGCATAGTATTCCATTGTGTGTATGTACCATAGTTTGGTTATCCATCCTTCAGTTGATGTACATCTAGGTTGTTTCCATCTTTTGGCTATTGTAAATAGTGCTGTGATGAACATGGGTGTGCATATATATGTTCCTGTCCTGCTCTCACTTCTTTAGGATATATACTTAGTAATGGAATGGCTGGGTCAAATGATATTTCTAATTCCAACATTTAAAGAAATCAGGGAGCTCTGGTTGTGTAGTCCCTAAGCCATTTGACTACTAACTAAGAAGGCTGGCTGGTGGTTCAAACCCACCAGCCACTTCTCGGAAAGAAGATCAGGTGATATACTTCCGTAGCAATACTGCCTCAGAAACCCAAGGAGGGATCACTATGAGTCGGATCCGACTTGATGGCAGGGAGTTTGGTTTGGTTGTATACTGTTTTCTGCAGTGGTTGTGTCATTTGACAGTTCCACCAGCAATATATGAGGGACCCAATCTCTCCACATCCTCACCAGCATTTGTTATTTTCTGTCTTGTTGAACTTTGCTACTAGTGCTGGGGCCAAATGGTATCTCATTGTTGTTTTGAGATCTGGTAGCACAGTGGCTAAGGCACCAGCCACTCCTCAGAAGGAAGATGGGGCAATCTACGTCCGTAGTGATACTGCCTCGGAAACCCAAGGAGGGGTTGCTATGAGTCAGGTCTGACTTGACAGCACATAACAGCAACAACAACAACAACAATGGCTAATAATCATGAACATTTCTTCATATGTTTGTTGGCCACCTGAATATCCTCTTGGTGAAGTGTCTATTCATGACTTCTGCCCATTTTCTAAATTGGATTATTTGACTTTTTGTTGTTGAGGTGTTGGAGCTTTCTATAAATTCTAGAGATAAGTCCCTTGTCAGATATGTCATTGTTGAATATTTTTCCCAATCTGTAGGTTCTCTTTTGACTCTTTTGGAGAACTCTTTGGAAGCACATAAAAATTGAATTTTTAGAAGGTCCCATTCATCTAGTTTATCTTTTGCTGTTTTTGCATTTTGAGCTATGCTTAATAGTCTGTTTATGCCATATATTAGGGCTCCTAAATTTGCCCCTAGTTTTTCCTTGAGGAACTTTATAGTTTTAGGTTTCACATTTAGGTCTCTGATCCATCTGGAGTTAGTTTTTGTTTATGGTGTAGTTATTGAAAAAATTTTAGTAGATATCAACTATCATCATTAATGGCTAACTAGTATTATACTCCACCACTAGTATTATACTTCACCAACTGAGTGAAATATGTCTATCATATTTATTATACTCCAATGGCTAACTAGTATTATACTCCATCAAACTCCCTGCCATCACCATTATACTCAACTATCATCATTAATGGCTAACTATTATACTCCACACTAGTTTGTCATACTATGGTGTGTTGTGTGTTGCTGTGAGGCCAGCTGTTATGTCACCAGTGCTTCAAATACTAGCAGGGTCACCCATGGTGGACAGGTTTCAATGGAGCTTCCAGACTGAGACAGACTTGGAAGGGGCTATCCATTTTTCAAAGAGCTGGCCAGTGAAAAAACCTCATGAAACGCTGTCTGATACATTACTGGAAAAACTTTCTGAATAGCCCTTAAACATTTTCCGAAATAGTGATGAAAGATGAGCCCCTCAGGTCAGAAGGCACTCAAAACACAACTGGAGAAGAGCTGCCCCCTCAGAGTAGAGCCAACCTTAATGATGTGGGTGGAGTAAAGCATTTGGGACCTCCATTACTGATGTGGCATGACTTAAAATGGGAAGAAACATCTGCAAACATCCATTAATAATTGGAACATGGAGGGTATGAGGTATGAATCTAGAAAACTTGGAAGTTGTCAAAAATGAAATTAAATACATAAAGATAGATATCCTAGGCATTAGTGAGCTGAAATGGACTGGTTTTAGCAATTTTGAAATAGACAACCATATGATCAACTATGCCAGGAATGTCATATGGAAGAAGAATGGCACGGCATTCATTGTCACAAAGAATGCTTTCAGATCTATCCTGAAGTACAATGCTGTCAGTGACAGGATAATATTCATATGCCTACAAGAAAGACCAGTTAATACTACTACTATTCAAATTTACACACCAATCACCAAAGTCAAAGATGAGGAAACTGAAGATTTTGACCAACTTTTGTGTCTGAAATTGACCAAACGTGCAATCAAGATGTGCTGATTATCACTGGTGATTGGAATGCAAAAGTTGGAAACAAAGAAGAATCACCAATAATTGGAAAATATGGCCTTGGCAATAAAAATAACACTGGAGATCATATGATAGGATTTTGCAAGACCAATGACTTATTCAATGCAAATACCTTTTTCCAACAACGCAAATGATGGCTACACATGTAGACTTTGCCAGATGGATTATGTAGGGATCAGATTGAATACATTTGTGGAAAATAGCAATGGAGAAGCTCAATATGTTGAGCCAAAACAAGACCAGGAAGAGCGAAGAAGAGTTGATGCTTTTGAGTTGTGGTGCTGGCGAAGAATGCTGAAAGTACCATGGACTGCTAAAAGAACTAACAGATCTGTCCTGGAGGA
>NW_006921828.1:2642342-2676126 GCF_000298275.1 Orycteropus afer afer | reverse complement strand
AGTGGGAGGGGAGCTGCTGCATTGTAAATTTTGGTCAATGACATGAGACAAAGTATATGTGAACTGCTGTATGAAAAGTGAATTTACTCTGTAAACCTTCACCCAAATCCTAAAAAAAAAAGAGTAGTGAAGAATAAAGGATATAAAAAAATGTTAAAAAAATAAAAAAAAAGAACTGAAGAAAAATTTAGGCCTTAACTTGCAATATTGAAAGATTCTATGGGCAAAATATTGCATGATACACGAAACACCAAAAGAAGATGGAAGGAATACACAGAGTCACTGTACCAAAAAGAATTGGTGTTCATCCATTTCAGGAGGTGGCATATGATCAAGAACCAATGGTATTGAAGAAGAAGTTGAAGCCTCACTGAAGGAATTGGCAAAGAACAAGGCTGCAAGAATTGATGGAATACACACTGAGATGTTTCAACAAGTGGATAACATACTCAAGGCACTTAACTTTTCTATGCCAAGAAATTTGGAAGACAGCTACCTGGCCAACTGACTGGAGAAAATCCATATTTGTATCCATTCCCAAGAAAGGGATCCCACAGAATGCAGAAATTATCGAACAATATTATTAGTATCACATACAAGTAAACCTTACTGAATTATAATTGAAAAACAGTTGCAGTAGTATATTGACAGAGAACTTCCAGAACTGAAAGGTGGATTCAGAAGAGAATGTGTAATGGTGGATATCTTTGCTGATGTCAGATGGATCTTGTCTGAAAGCAAAGCATACCAGAAAGATATTTACTTGTGTTTTATTGACTATGCAAAAGCATTTGATTGTGTGGATCATAACAAATTATGGATAACATTAAGAAGAACTGGAATTCCAGAACATTTGATTGTGCTCATCAAGAGCTTTTACATGGACCAGAGGTTGTCATTCAAACAGAAAAAGGGGATACTGGATGGTTTAAAATCAGGGAAGGAGTGTGTCAGGGTTGTATCCTTTCACTATACTTATTCAGTCTGTATGCTAAGCCAATATTCCTAGAAGCTGGACTATATGAAGAAAACATGGCATCAGGATTGGAAAAACAGTCATTAACAACCTGTGATATGCAGATGACACAACTTTGCTTGCTGAAAGTGAAGACTTGAAGCACTTACTGGTGAAGATTAAAGACTTCAGTCTGCAGCATGGATTACATCTCAACATAGAGAAAACAAAAATCCTCACAACTGGACCAAAAGGCAGCATTGTGATAAATGGAGAAAAGATTGAAGTTTTTAAAGATTTCATATTACTTGGTTCCACAATCAATTCCAATGGAAGCATCAGTCAAGACATCATATGATATATTGTACTAGGGAAATCTGCTTTAAAGTGCTGAAGAGCAAAGATACCTCCTTGAAGGTTAAAGGGCACCTAACCCAAGCCATGGCAATTTTCAATCACCTCATATGCATGTGAGAGCTGGACAATGAACCAGAAGAGTTGATGCTTTTGAGTTGTGGTGTTGACAAAGAATACTGAAAGTACCATGGATTCCCAAAAGAATGAACAAATCTGTCCTGGAGGAAGTGCACCCAGAATGCTCCTTGGAAGTGAGAATGACCACATTTTGTCTCACCTGCTTTGGTCATATTGTCAGAATGGACCATTCCCTGGAGAAGGATATCATGCTTGGTAATGTGGAGGGTTAGCAAAGAAGGGGAAGGCCCTTAATAAGATGGATTGACACAGTGGCTGCAATGATGGGCTCAGGTATAGGAAGCATTATGAGGCTGGCACAGGACTGGGCAATGTTTTGTTCTGTTGTACACAGGGTTGCTGTGAGTCAGAGTCGACTCAATGGCATCTAATGACAGCAATATTATACTCAAATGCCTGTGGGATTTGACTGCTAACCAGAAGGTTGGCGATTCAATCCCACCAGCTGTTCCATGGAAGAAGTCTGGGCAATCTACTTCTGCAAAGATTTAATGCCTTGGAAACCCAATGGGGGTCACTATTAATCCAAATTGACTCTATGGCAGTGAGTTTGGCTTTGGTTTTTGGAGTACTACACTCAGTGGCGGGAGCTCTGGTGCTGTAGTGCCTAAGACTACTAACCAAGGCTGGTGGTTCAAACCCACCAGCCACTCCTCAGAAGGAAGATTGGGCAATCTACTTCTGTAGTGATACTGCCTCAGAAACCCAAGGAGGGGTGGCTATGAGTCAGATCTGACTCTACGGCAGTGGGTTTGGTTTTTCCTTTTTTATACTCAGTGGCAGACACTATCTACTAAAAGAATTATATTAGAAACACTTTAAGTTTTGGTTTTAATTCTTTTAACTACCCAAATGATAAAAAATGATCTTTTATTGAATATCAAAGCCCTTCATTGATCAGCACTTTCAGTGTTGCCATCCAAATGTTCAGTTTTAATTGACCTAAATATTTACAAATTATTTATACAAATAGTCTATTGCTCTGAAACAAAACTTTGCTAATTTAAGCAGCCTTCCTAATTAAAAATTAGTCAAGCTAGTCATGAGTTTGGCCATCTATCAAACCTCCTGCTATTGCTCTGGTTGACTGCACATTTCACTCTGGCTATGAAGGATAAACTAATTATTGAATAATAAAAGTAGTGCACATTTGAAAACTATAGTGGACAGAATCAGTTATCAGGGTTTAAAAGGCAGGTTGCTAAACCCCCATAACAAATACAGTGCAAAATTCTAATTTTACTATACTTTTCTAATCTTTATTACCACCACCAGCACAATCATTACAATTGCCTGTATGTCCATTAAAGAAGAACTGGGACAGGAGTTACTATAGCAACTATCAGAAAATTCTTTTAAAATGAGGTCCTTTAATTAGTTGCTGGGAGTTCCAGGGTTGTGCAAACAATCAAGTGCTCAGCTACTAAGGTTGGAGGTTCAAACCCACCCAAAGGCATCTCAGAAGAAAGGCCTGGCAATCAATTTCTGAAAGGTTAACAACCATTGAAAATCCTATGGATCCATTCTGCTCAGCACACATGGGTCAGAAATTGACTCTCGGCCAACTGTTTTGTTTGTTTGTTTTTGGTTTAATTAGCTGCTAAACCTATCTGTCAGTTTGTGTTACTATGGTGGCTTGCCTGTTGCTAGGATCCTGGAAGTTATGCCACTGCTATTTCAAATACTAGCAGGATCCTCCAGGACAGACAGGTTTCAGGAGATCTTCCAGACTAAGAGTAGGAAGAAAGGCCTGGTGATCTACATCAAAAAATCAGCCAATGCAAACCTTATGGATCAAACACAACATTGTCTGACTTACTCGCTTTCGACATGTCATCTGGAGGAACTGACCTGTAGAGGATGATATTGCGTTTGGTGAAAAGGCGTGCCGGTGAGGGTGAGGGTGAGGGTGAGGGTGAGGGTGACCCTCCATGAGATGGACTGGCACAGTAGCTGCAACAGTAGACTCCTATATGCTACTGATCCTGAGGATGACGCAGGACAAGGCAACATTTTATTCTGTTGTACGTGAGGCTGCCATGAGTCAGTGTCTACCATGGCAGCTAGGAATGCATGCATCCATTCATCCACCTATCTATCCATCTATAATTAGTTGCTGTTCATCTATTTTATATTTTCACCAAAAACAAAAAAGAGTTGACTCCACAAAACCTATAAAGTTAACTGAAATTAACCTCAGAATGGATT
This sequence comes from Orycteropus afer afer, assembly GCF_000298275.1. Classification (NCBI taxonomy): domain Eukaryota; kingdom Metazoa; phylum Chordata; class Mammalia; order Tubulidentata; family Orycteropodidae; genus Orycteropus; species Orycteropus afer. The sequence goes on along the minus strand of NW_006921828.1, from coordinate 2,672,468 downwards.
AATTTATTGAACTGTTTTATTCTCATCAATACATTGCTTCAGGTCACAGGAAGGCCAAAACAGGTGGCTTTTGCACCTGAATGTCCCTCATGTTTTTATCTTCATCTTTTTTCATCCTTTCCCTCTTTTATCCCCTTTCTTTTAGCTCAGGCTTAGGAGGTTAATATGCAGGTAACAGCCTAATTTCAGAGACCCAGGGTAGCACAGATGTTTAAGCATTTAACTACTGGCCAAAAGGATGGTGGTTCAAACCCATACAAAGTTACCTTGGAGGACAGTCCTGGTGATCTGTTTCCAAAAAGTCACAGCCTTGAAAACACTCTGGAGCAGTCCTACTCTGCACACATGGGAGAGCCATGAATTGCAATCAACTCAATGGCAACTAACCAACAATAACAACAACAACAACATTACTCCATTGCTTCCTCCACAGTAATATTTCCTTGCTCATGGCTAAGACAAGGGCAGCTTCCCGACAGCAGTTAGGTAACTTGATTTTGTTCAGTGATTTACTTTTACCATAAGCAAGCTGGAGGTATTTATGTATAAATTATAGTCATTCTCAATCTGAGCATGATGAATAGCTTAAGTCTTTTGTTTTGAAGATCGAACTGTTTTAAAACAGCTGAACTTCCGAGAAGGAGGCCCCAAACAATGTTTATGAAGCAATCAGTTTGAAAGGCTAAAATCTGGAGTTACTAGATTATCCTCTTGGAAGCTCTTCATAATAATCTATAGTTATAGTGCATCTTCTTCACATGTAGGGGAGGAATGATATGGGAGTAAGAAAACTTATAAATAATATATGATTAACTGCTTGGGGATATACAGTTTACCAACCTACAGTTATTTACCATAAAATATCAATATTCAGAATGTTTTACAACCTACTTGCTATAAATTGGAAATTTGCATCTTAACTTTTAGAGCAGAAATATTGTTATTAATTATTCTCATTATGGAACCTGAAACCAATTATATTAAAAATAGAGTTACAAATGTATGCATAATTATAGTATACAACATTATGTTTTTAGATGTTAACAGTAAATCAACAATATGATGGCATCAAGAAAACCTATAACTAAAACATTAAGAATAAAAAAATATATTTTTAATGATGGATGTACTATATTAAAGGTTGTAAATGTATTTAAAAATTCCAAGTTTGTGTCTACCAAGGACACATTTTATCAACCACTATATTCATGTTTTGAACATGAATTTTATTAGGAAAGTATTATTTTATGTGGCATAGAGCAACCCTTTCACGTAAAATGCCAAGGTCAGGGGTATTGGCTAGGGAGTTAGGTTACCAGGTTCCAATGCTGATTCCAACTCCTACCTTTGTGTCATTGGGGAAAGTTACCTTGTTTCACTAAGCCATAAGTTTTCTATCTGGAAAATAAAAATAATACTTACACCTCCTTAAGGAGCTCTGGTGGCACTAACCAGGTGTGCAGTTCAAACCTACCAGGAACTCCATGGAAGGAGGACAGGGCAATCTACTTCCATAAAAATTTAGCACCTTGCAAGCCCAATGGGGATCACTATGAGTTGGGATCAACTCGATCACAGTGGGTTGGGTTTTTGTTTTGATACTTCCCTGGGTTATGTTGAGAATGAAATGAGATAATGCTTCCAAAGATAAATGTTTAACATAATATCTGATATACAATAATTAAAATTGTAACAGAAACTGTAATAGCTATACTTATTAAGCCCACACTATGTGCTAGGCAATGATCTAGGAATTTCGCAAGTAGTCATTTATTTGATCCTCACAACAACTATATGAAGAACATCCAGATAAAAATCCCATTTTATGGCTAAAAACAAAGAGGCAGAGAGAAGTTAACTTGTCCAAGGTCACAGAGTTTCAAGAGTGGCTGAATTTTAGCCCAAGTAGTTTGACCCTGCAGTCCCTGAGTGGTGCAAGCAGTTAATATGTTTGGCTGCTAACTAAAACCTAAGAGGCTGGAAGTTCCAGTCCACCAGACATGCCTCAGAAGAAAGGCATGGAAATCGGCTTCCAAAAAAATCAACAATTGAAAACCCTATGGAGCACAGTTCTACTAAGGCTCACATAGGGCACCATGAGTCACTTCTGCTCTTACTCACTGTACCTAAACCCTTTATAAACCAATTGTGGTTAAGTGACTCCACTCCTGTTAACCCCACGTGTGTTGACTGGAACTGTGCTCCCTAGGGTTTTCAATGGGTGATTTTTCTGCAGCAGATCACCTGAGCTTTCTTCTGAGGCACCTGTGGGTGGACTCAAAGTCTTAACCTGAGCCTACTGTTTGTACCATCCAGGGACTCCAAACCCTTAATAAATGGCATTTACTATTCTTATTTTTAAAAGAGGGGACAATGAAGGAAAGAGAGAGAGGAAAGAAAGGGGAGAGAAAGGAAAGCAGAGCAGTTATTGCATAACTTTATTATGCTAGGAATTGTTCTCTATTTTAAAAACGCATGATAATTTAATCTTCATCACAATCCTAAAAGGGAAGTATGATTATCCCCTCTGTGCAGTTGAGAAGTCAGAGTTACAGGGACATTATGTGATAAATAAAGTGAAATGGAATGATCAAAAAATATTCCATTCCATCTAAACACAATTAATACAGGATCTCAGCTATTCAAGCCCACATTCCCACTTTTATTTTTCTTCCTTCTAACAGTTGATTGTTATCTTTTGTAAGTGTAGAAGTGTGTGTTGGAATTTACTTTTTTTGTTTTTAAAATAAATATCCATGTCAATATGTCAATGGAAAACTGCCTTGCTGAGTGACTGTGCACTATGACTGTCAATTGGGATTCCTGGCTGGGGAATTGGGCAGCTAGGGTAATGGGGCTATAGCACTGTGTCGATATTGACACAACCTCTAGAAAAAAATCTAGTAATTAAGCCGTGGGAATAATTAACTGAAGGTCCCTCCATTTCTGGCCTTATATTCTGATTCAAGGTGCCTATGTAAGAATTAAAAGATCATGATATTTGTTTTCCTTCTTGGGTTTAGGGCATGGGGTAGTGGAATAGGGGTTAGAGGAATATGTCTGAATTTAAAAGAAACCTATTTCTAAACACTTCATTGAAATTATCCATAGTCTCTGGCCAACTTCACAGGATACTAGTGAACTCTGATGGCATGTTCGATGCATTCTGTGCTTTATCTTCCTTTTTGTTTAGGATAACCCATCCCAACACACACACTTATCATGAAGTACAAAGTCAACTATCTCCTATACAATGTCAAGGTAGAAATGCTTGCACCCACCCCCAAAGCACTATTTAATTGTTGTTGTTGTTGTTGTTATTTGCTATGGAGTCAAATCTTTGAACATGGTAGTTCAATTCATTCTTTGTACTCCCCACATGTAGCCTGACGACTTTATTTAACACCCGATTCTAATTATTTATTTTTCAACAGCTACTTATTTAGAGTTTATAAAATACCAGGTATTTTGTAGACCAAAGTAAATTAATCAATCAAGTTTTCTAGCTGTAGGTAAAAAAGGAGTAAATGGTCGAAGAGATGTAGTTATCCTGCTCCTAAATGACAGCAATTGAAGTGACTGCTGATGGTTTAACACTACAGGAGACCAAATAACAAAATGTGTTCCAAATTACATTGCAATAATGTCTGCTCAAGAAAATGTTCATGACTCATCAAAAGTGAGTTAAATTATGCTATGCTTGGTTAATCAAAAAAAAGATTTCTGTCCTAATGATACTGAATGAAAAAAAGGGGAGAGGGTTATTAGAAATTTTGCTTATGTGAATTAATTCATTCTTTAAAATGCTAAATACAAGAGATTACCAATTCTGTCTACAAAAGCAACATCCACATCATTTGATGACATAAGATAGGTTTTTTGAGGTTTCTAAAAAACACAAATTATTTCTCCTTTCTAAGTCTTAAGTTTTTCTAATCTATAAAGTAGAAATAATAATGTTTCCTTGTAAGATTGTTTTATGGCTCACATTATATAAAAATATGTAAGTGTGATTTGAAAATTATGACTCGTTAGATAAAACAAAGCAATATTTTTTTGTATAGAGCAAAGTGTTCTACAGCAGAAGACAGTCAGTGTTCGCTGAGCTAGGAGCTGAAAGGCTGATTTTTCTTCTTGGCTCTGCCTGTTATTAATTGTATAATAACAATAAGTAATTCAGTTACTCTAATCTTTGATTTCATTATTTAAAAAGATACAGATCATGGAACTTTAAGGTCCCTTCCAGCAGTAAAATCATATGATTAAAGATGAAGAAATACTCTAATCTGCATATTACAGCACAGCAACTGTGGTCAAAGGCAGACTCCTCCCTGTCCCTCAATAATTAGGAAAAGCCTTGAGGTAAAATAAATTACTCAGTAACATTCACATGTCATTGTCTTGCTTCACTTTATATCACTGAAAAAAAGTATTTTATTCAAACCAACTGAAAACAATTTTTAAGTTTTTTATTTTTTTAATTTACAAAGGAAAGGAAAACAAGTCAAGAAAACTCTACACTGATGTTCAAAAAGCTGAACTCCAGAAAATTATGATAATAAAAAGAGCATGGATCTATTAAAAATACATCATATCCAAATTAATTTTAGACATATATTTTCCTTGCTGCATTACTCAACAAAAAAAACAACCAAACCCACTGCCATCAAGTTGATTCTGACTCAAGAGTTCCCCATTGGGTTTCTGAGGTGGTAAATCTTTATGGAAGTGGGTTACCCAGTCTTCCTTTCACAGAATGGCTGGTGACTTTGAACTGCCAACCTTTTGGTTAGCAGTTAAATGCCTTCAGCTTTGTTACTGAATGTGCAATTAATAAAGGAATAAATTTATTCATACATATATACTGTTGTAGATTCTGAATAAAAGGCTGAACAAGATAGTCTCAGCTTTCTAAGAACTTAAATTATGCAATAGGACTCAAATAATAAATGAGAAAAAAAAAAAAAACAGAATCATTACAATTTGTATTAAGTCCTAATGAATGAAATAGAGAATGGTGTTATGTAGAAGTCAAGGCCTGGAGGAAAGTAGGAAAAGGAGAGGAGAAGAAATGATAAAAATTTCTTGTTATGTTAGCAGGGTGATCTGGGAACTCTCTCTAAGGAGGTGACTCATAAGCTGAGAACTGAGGGTCATAAGAAGTCATATACGTGAAGGACCGGGAGAGAAGCATTCCAGGCAAAGGGAAAGAAAGTATCAAGGCCCCAGTGTAAAACATAGTTTATCATTTTTGAGAAATTAAAATGAGACCATAGTAATGAATTTGAGATTTAGTCTAAGTGCAGTAGAAGGCATAAAGCAGGAAAGTGAAATGATCTAATTTACATTTTTAAAAGATTACTCTGACTGTTTTATGATAAATGGCTTAAAGATGGGCTAGAGAAGACATAGGGAGATCAGGTAGGAATGGATGATGTAGATGTAGCACATCTTGATTTTAGCCAGGCTTTTGGCAAAGATCCTCATTACTGCTTTAGGAACAAATGAGGGAAGTTGGAGTTTAATTGTAGTATATTTGGGTGAATTTGTAGTTGGTGGAATGAGAATATGCAAAGATCAACTTAAAAGTTGATCTCATCTAAGTTCCCTAGTGACATGCTGCCCTGTTGTGGTCAACGTGTTGAATCAATTATTTGAATGAAGATGTGCTTATCAAAGTTTCCATTGACTCTAAACTAGGAGGCCAATCAATGTGTCAGATGAAAAAAAAAAAAAGTTTTAAAGCTATTTCAACTGTGACAGAACAAAGGGTCACTACTCAGAGGTTAATTTAATAGTGTAAATGTAATATTCTGAAATTAGGTTAATAAAATAACATGGCTTGTAGCTCTGGATTAATAGCAATTCTTGAAAAATCAATCTTAAGATTTTAGATGACTGTATGTTCAAGATAAGGTTACAATGTGAGACAGCTACTTAAATAAATGTGAATGTTATTGTCAGCTGTACTGATTAAAGAAGTTCACATGAAGGGATAGTAATGTTCCCAATGTCCTCTGCAAAGGTCAAGGTACATACGAGAAATGCTCACATTTCTGTACATCACAATTTGATAGATACATTTACATAATCAAGTGTGTTGTGAAGATTATGGTTGTGGAGTAAGAACCTGGAGAAGAAAAGAACTATGAGGCAAGGGACATGATAGTATTTTCACGTATATTAAGCCTAACCAGAATCATGGCGGCATTAGTGGTTCAGTGGTAGAAGCCTTGCCTCCATGAAGGAGACTAATGTTCGAGTTCCAGCCAATGCACTGTTAGTGGAGGCTTGAGTGTTGCTCTGATGATGAACTACTTTCAGCAGAGCTTCCAGGCCAACACAGATTAGGAAGAAAGATATGGTGATCTACTTCCAAAAGCCAGTGGAAATCCTATGTATGCTATTTCCAAATTCCACTTTCTTTCACATGCTCCTGGACTTTTATTATTAAATGGTAGCCATAAGAGATTGGTCTATGGCCAATCCACCATAGACCATGGGGACGTCACAGGACCAGGCAGTACTTTTTCTGTTGTTCAGGGGGCTGTTATGAGTCAGTAGGTCAAGTCCACAGTAGCGAGCAACAACCAGAATGATACAACAAGAACTAAGGGTGAAAGTGATAGAACTATAGATAGATATTAGCCCAGTTACAAGACAGAAATTCTGGATTGGTTTTTGTGTTTAAAAATAACTAGAGCAGTCTACAGTGGATCAAGATGCTTTGTGACAAATCTATGAACTTTTCATCACTAGAATTTTCCAAGCTGAATGATTACTGCCAAGGATTCTGAGGGTGGCAGGAATGCCTACATCACACGTGAATGAGCAAGGGCATTCCAAACTCTGGTCCTCAGGCCAGCCCACCCCAACAGGAGTGGTAAAGTTTTTCCTTAGATTAAAATATTCTATTTTAACAATTGTCCTTGAATAAGAGATTCTGTCTTTCCTATGTAAGGAGCTCTGGTGACATAAGGTAAGGCATTTGGCTGCTAATCAGATTGGCAGTTCAAACCCACCAGCTGCTCTGTAGGAGGAAGATGAGGCAATCTACGTCTGTAAAAATTTACAGCTTTGGAAACCCAACGGGGGGTCACTAACTGGGAGACAGAATTGACTCTATGGCAGTGGGTTTGGTTTGGTTTTGGCCTTTCCTACATAAAAAGGTCTGGACTTTTACAAAATGATGCTTTTAAACCTAGGGCATTTGACTGCTAACCAGAATGTTGTTGATTCAAACCCACTAGCCATTCTATGGAAGGAAGACTGGGCAATCTACTTCCATAAAGGTTTACCATCTCGGAAACCCAAAGGCAGTTGCTATGAGTCGGAATCTACTTGACGGCAGGATTTTTTTTTTTTTTTTTAGTTTTAAGAGTCGGTAATTTTTATTTAAGTATTATGAGTTTAAAATTGAAAGTTTAGTAATGCTTTGTCAATCTCCATTTTTTTGTTGTTACTAAAAATTCCCTACACTATAAAATCTAAAAGTCAAAGAGCTACATATTAACTGAAAACTGATATTTTTCCTATTCTGAGAATGCATAATTTGATTATTTTTTAGAATTAATCAAACAAGATCCATTTGTCATTGCTAAAATTAAAAAAAAATAGATATCAGACTTGTATTAAACTGTGAGAAATAAACAGTTTGATTCTGTAGTACTCAGTCACACACACTTTATTCTCTTACTCATCTGTGCATCTATGAATATTTAGAAAACTATCTCAGGAGGAATTCACAAACAAAATAATACTGGAATCCCATTTACAGACAGTACTTGGAAAATTCACTTCTCAACTAATGAAAATGCAACCAAATGACAATAATAGATTAAGCACTAGATATTAGGTATATTTGATGCTGAGTTCCTGGGGAGGACTTTGTTAATGAACATATTCTACAGTGTTACTGCCAAGAGATTTTGCAATTATGAAGCCTTGGGCATTAATGCACTGTTACATGAGTTGAGATTTTATACAATATATAATCATATGCAAATACATTAACCCTTAAAAATATAGCTGAACATCAATCCTCAAAGATGACTGTACTCAAATGGGTACCCACTACTCTTGCCTAAGGATTTTATTTTCAACTTGCTATTTCCAAATTCCACTTTCTTTCACATGCTCCTGGACTTTTATTATTAAATGGTAGACATAAGAGATGGTAATTTGTTTTTTAAATGTTTTAAATTGGAAATATAAAAAGGTCAGTAACACTTTGATTGTTTCTACTTTTTATTATTATAGTTAAAAAAAATTCCTACTCTATGAATTAAAAAAAAATAGAGGATTATAGGATTAATTGACTATCAAGGTTTCCTGCAACTCTTAGCTTTAAGGTTAAAATGTGTGTTACATTGGCTGCTAAGTCACTTGCAGTTCTATTGCATATCAAATATATACTCTCTTTCTAGTATGTATCTCTGTGTAATTTGTTGTGTGCATAAATTGATGTTTTGTTGTGTCTCTTCGAGTTGCTTCTGACTCATAGCGATGCTGTAGAACATTGGAGAACTGCCCCCATGAGTTTCCAAGGCTGCAATCTTTAGGGAAGCAGAATGCCACATCTTTCTCCAGTGGAGCAGTGGTTGGGCTTCAAACCACTGACCTTTTGGTTAGCAGCTGAGTGCTTAATCATTGTGCCAACAGTGCTCCTTGCATGAATTTATGTGTGTAAATTTGAGTGTGAGTGAATTAATGTATTTCTGATACCTCAAGAATTTATGTATATCTAAGGCCTCATATAACCAAACTACGTCAAATTATCTTGGTCCCCATAAAACCATGAGCATATATCTTCCTTTTCAGATTTACAATTTAGCCTGCAAACAAGATATTTTCCAAATATGACGAGGATGAAGAATGTCACATATAACTAAATATATTTGGATTAGAAAAGAAATTTTTTGAAGGCTATAGATATGATCATATAAAAGCACAAAGTAACATTTGCAGCATAATATGATTGCTACTTACAAGCAAACTGAAGCTTTGCTTCTCTGCTAACAATTGTTCCAAAGGAGTTTGTTGCTATGCACTGGTACACTCCAGCATCTTGGGTTTTATTGGGGTTATTGATCAACAAGCTGCCTTCAACAACACTGTAGCGGAAATCCATACTAATGTCAACATCTGTTCCATTTAACTTCCACCTATAGTATAAAAATGTCAGTAGATAAAATCTTGTAATATTAATCAATATTTTTGAATTGTCTAAAACATATAAAAACTATAGATAGCATGAAATATCATTTCTGACCTTTTTAACCAGAGAAAAATATAAGAAATGTTCTACCCAGCAACAGTGACATCTTAAGTGCTTATGAACAGAGTGCATCCTTTCATGTAAACAAGGATATTAAAGTTCTAATGCCTGGTTTTATGACTATTTTAGATGCTTTTACAAATACTTCACCTTATTTTTATTTTACTTTGAATTTCCCATTGTATCTTGCACAACTTTCTTCAAAAAGGGCTCCTCAGTAAAAGTCTTTTTTTTCTAGGTTGCAGTCATTCTTTCAATGGGTCCATACAGATGACAGAATAAACCACATTCAGACAGATCACTGAACATTTGATGAAATTGCAGTAGAGTTACTTTGATTTGGTCCTAAATATGACTGAAATGGCTGACTGCAAAGCAGAAGCACTCTATTGATCTAGAGCTGTGTTAGGCACTAAACTCTTACCCATGGATCACTCTGAAGCTCTCCTTAAACATTGACACTCAAACACTAATCAAGCATTATAGTAAACTGTAGATGGGGCCATTAAGCAACTGAGACCAAAAAAAAAAAAAAATGTTATTCTGTCCTTGTGTTGGTTTACTTGGATCACCTGTGTATCTGACTATAGTATTTAGCCCAATAAATTAGTTTTAGTAGGACTCACACATTTCAATAGCAAAGCTTCAGTTAATAACAAGATCTACTTTTTTTGTTGTTGTTTTTTGTCAAACAGCTAATAATATTCCAAAGAGGGAGAGCTTATCTTAACCCAATTGCCTTACTGGAAGTCATCTGAATGCTTATGAACTTTGGAGCAAATACAATTCAATGAGTTCCTGTCTTATGTTTTAACCTGCAAATGCAACACAGAATATCAGATAATGAAAATAGCATAGTCGAAGCTTCTGAATTACCAAGTCTCACAGTGGCATTCCCATTGCGAGACTGAAAATTAGGTAACAATGCAGCACAAAGGAAATTGATTCAAAGCATTAACAGGAACAAAGTTAGAGATATTCATCTCATCTTGTCCAGTCAAAATTCACCACTTAAACGTGTGTGTTCACACACTCATTCTGCATCCCTTCCTCACATTCTGGGGCTCCATGGCTGAGTGTGAGGTGTAGTGGCAGTTCAGTGGAATTTCTGACTTCCATGCAGGACACTTGGGTTTGATTCCCAGTCAGTCCACCTCATGCACAGCCACCACCCTTGCGTCATTGGAAGCTTGTGTGTTGGTTGCTATGATGCTAAGCAGGTTACAGGTGAGCTGACTCACAATAATACGATGGATGTGTATAACGTACAAAAATTTAAATGAAAAAAATGCAGGCCTGTTAGTCTAAAAAACTAGATATTTGATATTGGCAAGAGCAGATATTTCGAAAACTGACCCCTTTCTGTCAAGAATATTTTTCATTCTTCCAAGTCAGTCCTAAATGACACTCATCCTATGAAGCCTTCCTTGATATTCCCAGTCAAAATTAATAAAAATTTCCTCTAATCTCCTACAGAATTCTCACCACTCCTTTAATGTAGAATTTCTGCCATATCTGTCGATAATCATATTCAAGGCTCTCTCTCTAACCAGTTCTAAGTGCATTAATGCCTTAAGAGTAGTTTTTAGTGGCCTTCTAGTCGATTCCAACTCTTGGAGATCCCCTCTATGCAGAGCAGAATCGCTCCATGGGGTTTTCAAGGCTGTGAACTTTCAGAAGCAGATTGCCAGGTCTGTCTTCCAAGGCGCCCCTTGGTTGTTTGAACTGTCAGCCTTTCAGCTACTAGTCCAGTGCTTAACTGCTTGCGCCACCCTAGGGCTCCCTTATGGGTAGATATACCTTATCTAAATCACTTTCTCATTCTCCCTTTAGCCACCTAGAACCCAATAACTGTCACTGTGCTCAATAAATGCTTAAGTGAATATATATTTTACTTCTTTGCTAGGTATTTCAACTCTGAGCATACACAATGTATAGAGCATTCCAGCACACCAGAGCAGTCTATGGTCATATCTATGGCCCTGAAACATAAACATTTAGAAATGTGAGGGGTGGGAAGCTGGGCCAGATCATGAAATGGGACATTGCTCTTCATGTGTTTGTTGGCAAGAAGGTGGGTATTAGAAACTGGTTTTTTTTTTTTTTTTCGGGGCGGGGCTGACAGTAATTCTCTGTGTTCTGACACAGACAGAAAGTAATCAGCAATAAAAAGGGAACAGCAGGGTTATATTCCCACAGCCCTATATGCACATGAATCTCTAGAGCTGACTGTCTGCCCTAGACATTCTTTCGAATCAGCTGATCACGTCTTGGCCATAACTTTTACTTCAAATGACAGTAGAGCAATTTAATATGACAAATCTAAGAACTCAAAGAGGAAATTGCAATATAATGTGAGCTGCAAGCAAAGTGTAGAATTTAGGAACGGGACCTTAGAATTTAGGAATGGGAGTCTTTAGAAAAGGGTTGTGGGGATAATGAGAACACCTCCGTAGGTTTGTCTACACTCATCATCTCAGCCAAACTGCTCTGCAGAGTCTGTTCATCTACTTTATTGCCTGCTTTTACATACAAATAGCAAAAGAAAAGAGATTATTTAGAAAATAAAGTGCTTTCTGTGAAATGCAGTTGAGTCTCTATCACAAAGCACTATACCAAGTTTTATTGCAATGCAGTCACTCTTCATTCCAATTGAATGTGGATTGTATTGAATTCCTTATCTCACTGCATACTGAAACACTCTTGAAAAATTCACAATTTATTTTCAATGTTTGAGGAGTCTTTTGACTACAGTAAGTTCTTGGGTTAGGAATGTCAGACTTACAGACAACTCCTACTTGCCCTTTAATGTTATGTAAATTTGCTGTCAGTTGGAAACTACTGAACCAACCCCTACTCCCAACGAATTCTTCATCACAATCACCTTTAGTTGCTACACGTGCAGCTTTTAAATCATGGAAGAGGCTTTGAGCCTTTCCTGCACTAAAGCAAGGTTAAATAAGAACTACATCCTCCTGTTCCAACTGACCTACAAATGCAGTTTAAAAACACTTTAAGAGCAGATCTTGTTCATAACCCAGGGACTGCCTATATTGGTAATAGAGCAATGATGCTCATACGGAGCAAACAGAGATTTTCCCAACAGCCAAGATAAACTGGTGACTTTCATAAACTGATTTGTGAACCACTTGGGGAAGCATAGCCCATCCCTCTCCAGGGAGTGGGATTAGGGGTTGTATACAATGAAACACTGACACTGTGAAACTCTTGAAGGTACAATTTTCCTTATCTTGCTAGGAAGCTGTCTATGGGATTTGCAGAGCAAAACTCTCTTTTCTAAGTGCTTCAGCTTGGCACAGGGGGAGGGGCAGGACCTTTCTGACTTGGAGTTTGTTGTCTGCCAACTCAATTGAATACAAACCTCACAGCTAAAATACTCCAGTCACGTACGTGGAGGTTCCTTCTGTCTGGAAAGGCATGCAGAGTATACTAAGTAATATCACCTGTCCTTAGGGAACTTTCAAACAAGGAAAACTGGCACAAGTCAAAACTTCTAAAATTTTTCTGGGTCTGAATCAGTTCTTTTAAAATTGAGGGGCAGGAAGAAATGAAAAGAGAAGGCTCAGTTGAGGGAATAAACGCAAAGAAGAGAGGTCAGCTGGGCTGAGGGAAAACCTGATGCAGATGATCCCCACAGAGAGCTCCTCTTGGAATTTCTCCCGCTTGCTCTTCCCTCTCAAAGTCAGCCAAAGATGGAAAAAAGTTCAACAAGAAAGATGTTTGAAAATACCTGATCTCTCCATTTTTCTTGTGCTCTTCCCTTCAATAAGAGGGAGTTTTAAACTCCTAGGCACCAATCTGCTATTATGGCAGAGAACCTGCCAAAGGTACAGAGTGTACTGCATCCAATTGCTAGAGCATTTCATTAAGTTTTCTTCTCAGCTTTTGCTGGCAATCTTTAAGAACATAATAGGTTTCTGTTGCACTGCTTGTTTTAAATAACAATGCAAGCCCCTATATCAAAGAACACAATGTTCCAAAGCAATGTTAATTAAAAGTCACAGTTGTTGGGGGAGGGGCGGAGGGACAAAGCAGCAGGGTGCCAAATTCTGCTGCAAAATTTGTTTCCATTTACAGCTAACGTATGAACTTACACTTGACTATGAACTGAAAACTGGCGCCAGTTGATTCATCATTTATGTATCTAGGAATCTTTGTCACTTGTATTTATTGTCATTACATAAAACCTTTTAAAAAAGTAGACATAGCTTTTTATTTAACATATTAGAGGAAGAATAACTATGTAACCTGGTTTGCCAGGAGAGTTTACCCAGGGTTTACATACTGTCCTGGAACAATCATTAACTGTGGCCTTTTAGTCTCAAAGGGGTCCTGGTTTGGATGATTAATTATGTGTTCACGCTAATTGTAAGGTCCATTACAGAGGGTTTTTTTTCCCCCCTTTTTCATATAGCAAAAGACTATTCCTTCTCCAGATTTAGTTAAAAATCTTTTTATTGAAACTCCACTGACAGACCTACCTTCTTCATTTTGAAGCTGGCTTTATTTCCTCCAGAATGTCACAGAACACAGACATCCTATTTGAGCACTTACAGCATACATTTCAACTACTTCCATGTCTAGGCAGTCCTCAAAGCAATCACACTACTTGAATATGTAGCTGATTGACCTTTCAATACCTCAACACCAGCATGATGCCTGGTATAATTTAGCTACACATTGTAGTAGTTTAAACTCTTTTTCTTAAGGGGTTACATACTCTTCAGAATTTTAATGTATACCACAAATCAAGATAGACTTGCTGTGGTTGAGTCTTGGTTGGAAGATCTGGTATTTTCTACCCCAGGTAATCCCTGATCCAACTTTTTGTACCATGGAAGTCACAGTTTGAAAAATAGTGGAGTGGTTTGATGAATGGTGATATATTTGATTAATGAATGAATGAATGAACATAGAAATCATCTTCTAAAATAATTTCCACTACACTGATACCACCACCCTTTAACATATATGGACTGTCCCTTGCCCTCAGTAAATTTGTACTTCTGTGAATCTTTCCTGATGATTTCACTGTTTCCCTCCACTAAATGGAGGTTCTTTGGTTCTTTTGTGTTGGCATACATTAGTTATTAGCTTTAATTTTTCATTGTTACATTTGAATAGAGACAAAGTAACATTTATAAAATACATAATCAAGTTATAAAGACTCATGTGTCAATTAAGATCTGTGTCTAAGAAAAGGAATATTACTACTTTTGAAGTCTCCTGTGTTTACTTTGATTCCAACCTCTTCTGCTCGCAATGGTTAATTATAACTGTTAGGCAGAAACATGGCTGGCCAGACGGGTGAATAATTGAGCCGGAGGGGATTATAAGAACTTGTCAAGCAAGGAGCACCTGACCAGAGCCCATACCAGACCCCAACACATAGCCCTTGCTTACGAAAGACCCCAGCACATAGCCCTTGCTTATGAAAGACCCCAGCACCTGACTCTTACTCACCAAAGCCCCCAACCATTTCCTGCCCACTATGTTAATGAAGTGCTTCGACTTTACTTCCTACCCCCATGCTAATGGGGTACTTTAACCTTATTGGTTCCTGTAACACATACCCTGCTCTCACTCCGGTCCCCTAATAACCAGGAAGAAAATCACTATAAAAAACCCTTTCTTTCACCTGGGCAGTGCAACTTCTCTGGCCCCTCTCAGGGACCCTCTCGGGGACCCGTAAACCTCTCCCGGGAGCGCAGAATAAAAACTTCTCTTTAACCCCACTTTTGTGCGTCCTCTTCTCCTTACTGCGACCTTACAATAACCTTCAATTTTAACTTTTTCACTCCTTTGAATGCTTTATGATTTTTACCATCTATCTTAATATCTTTAAAAAACAACTTCATTTTGCCTGTCTTTGAATTATAACTGTATTATATCCTATAGATTCTTCTGTGAGTTTATTCAAAATTATGTTCCTGTGATCCATCCAAGTTGTTGCATCTGAAATTGATTCATTTTCTTTACTGCACAAATTCACCTTGTATGAACACACCAAGTATTTCTGAAATGTGCTACAAACATTCTAATATATCCTTGATCATAGGGTATGTGCATCTTCAGTTCTACTAAACAGTGATTGGTTGTAGTGTTTCGTTTTTTTAGAAAATCAATTTACATTCCTACATGCAATGTACAAGGATTCCATTTTCCCTAATGTTTAACATTTAGCAATTACAGTTTTTTGAATTTCTGTCAGTCTTGTAAGTTAAAAAGAAAATAATTTAGGTTTTTATTTAAAAATTCCATCTCTCTGATGAGATTGATAATCTTTTTATGTTTACTGGACATTTGGTTTTCCTTTTCTTAGAAATAACTGCTCAAGTCTTTTGCCAATGTTTCTATTAGGTTATTTGTCTTATTTGTGGGAATCCTTTAAATATTCTGGGTATTAATCCTTTCCCAATGATATATATGAAATATATCTTCTCCCAGGTTAAAACTTGTAATTTTACTTATCTCAATATATTCTGTTTAATTAAAGTACTTAATATTAATGTTCAATAACTTTTTTATTATCTGTGCTTTTTCTGTCATATTTACGGAATCATTTTCTCCTCCAAAGTCATAAATACGTATGTCTATGTTTTCTTTTAAAATTATTGTAATTTCCTGTTGAGGTCTTCCATCTTCCTGGAATTGAACTTATGTATTTATATATATATATTTATATTATATATAAATAAAATATGAAATTGATATAAAATATATATACATTATATATATAATAATATAAAATATGGAATTTATTTTTGTGTATGCAGAAAGGTAGGAGTCCGATTTTATTTATTTATTTTAATCATATGGATAATCAATTGTCCTACACATATTCTTTTCAACTTTTATTTTTGTAGAGAATTTTAATTTTTCCTTTTTTATCTTTACAAGACAACATTCTTTTTATTGCTTAGTACCATCAATTATTATTTGGAATTACTAACATTTACAGATTGCTTGACATAAGTTGTTGTCTGGGTTGCACAAAGGGTTTGCATTTGCCTACTAGCCAAAAGGTTGGGAGTTCAAATGTGCTCAGAGGAACAATGGAAGGCCTGGAGATCTGCTTACATAAAGATTACAGTCAAGGAAATCCTATGCAGCAGTTCTACTCTGTAACACATGGGGTTGCAATGGGTTGGAATTGATTCAATGGCAATAGGTTTTTTTTGTTTTGTTTTGTACCATATCATTTGTTCTTGTTATTTTACCTCTACCTGAGATTGATCACTTTTCCTCTGCCTAAAATATATCTTTTAGAATTTCTTTTAGTCAGTGTCTGCTGGAGACAAACTTCAGTTTCTGTCTGCCTGAAAATTTATTTATTTTATTTATTTCTCCAGAATTTAAAATTGACTGTTAATTTCTCTCTGCCTTTTGCTCCTTGGTATTGTCATTCTTTTGGAGGCAATGTGTATTTTACATCTCTGTTTTTAAAATCATCTCTTTTACTTGGTGTTCTACTGTTTCATCATGATAATTCTAGATGAAGGTTTACATTTATTTATACTGTTTGAAATTAATTAGTCTTCTTCCCCAATCTGTAGGCTGAAAATTTTAAATTAGTTATGGAAAATTCTTAGCCTCTGTTCTGTTCTCTCTTGCCTCTCCTCTGGAATTCTGATAAGGCACCTATAGATTTTCTCTCTCGGTCATTCTCTTATTTTTAATTTTTTATCCCTATATCCCCATCTGCTTCCTTTCAATGATTCCGTCAGATCTTTTGGTTCACCAATTCTCTCTTCAGTTGTGTCTCATCTCCCATTAAAACCATTCAACACCCAGGCTTGAGATAAGCATTTTTCTGTTTCTTACAGTCCCTTGAGGAGGTAAGTTTATTTCTCATTCACATTTACACTAAGCATGCACCCACTGGGTCCCACTTTTATTCTGAGAGGTGTTCTTATGTTAGGCTCTCCTCTGGATTGGGCCTATTATTTGTCTACTAACCCCAAAACCAAACCTGCAAAAGCCAAAGCACCATTTCATGTAGTCGCTCATGGTGAAAACTATCATTAGTGCTCAGCTAACTTCTTCGGGTTCCAAAACCACTTACTGATTAGCTTCTAAGTATTGCTCCTTATCTTACAGTTTATTGATGCATTTTAAATGATGAGTTCTTAACAAAAGACTGTATTTAGAATGTTTGAGGCTTTCAGTGAGACTGTCAATCAGGAGTTGGGTATTTCACTTTTCAAGAACATAACTATCTTCTTATAATTGTAGCTGCTTTGATGCCTATCTAAAAGCTCTTTATGCAATATTTCTGTGTAAGTAATTGTTGATTTTAATAAAAAAAACTATACACTTTTAAATCAACAAACCTGATATGTGGTTTTGGATTCCCTTTAACTTCACAATTGAGTTTCACTTTTTTCTCCTCAGAATCCAAAGGGAACATTATATGACTTGGCTCTTGAACAAAAATAGGACCATGCAGTGTGTGGTCATCTGAAATGAGAAGACAAAATTCCAAAGATGAAGGTATCTTACAAATAAGGACAATGGCAACAGGAAACAGCACCAAAATGAACATAAAAGAAAAAACTAACAAGAAATAACAACACACTACAGATTCAGATTCAGCCTCTGAAAATTCCCATTGAAAGTTAATTGGTTGTGATTATGGAGATATGAACAATTCTATATCATACTTACAATTTATTTTACTAAAAACACCCAGACATAGACCTGCTTGACATCACTCTTTCTCTCTTCTACCATTTACTGTTCCATCTGACTGTAGCCCATCCTTTTACTTTGTTCATATTTTGTACCTCCTACACCCCTTTTGGGAGCTCTGGTGGCAAAGTGCCTAAAGATTTGACTGGCAAAGTGTCTAAAGCATTTGGCTATTCAAAACCACCAGCCACTCCTCCAAAGGAAGATTGGACAATCTACTTCTATAGAGATACCGCCTTGGAAACCCAGGGAGAGGTCACTATGAGTCACATCCCTTTTGGGTTACTGTTATCCTACAAGACTGTCTAATGTCACAAAGTTAAAATTCCTTTGCTCTGTAGTGGGATAATTTAATTGGAAGAGAGCAATGACTATATCATAAATACATTAATAATGAGAAACAGCTTTGTACTGCCAAAAATATATATATAATTTTCTTAAAATAGCCATGTAGGCTAATAAAAACAACCTAGAGTAGTGCTTCTCAAATTATCTGTAGTGAAGGACCAGTTTGTTTGTTTTCCACAACTCATTATAGACCCATACATGATTAACTTTGCATAAGCAGCACACAGCTGGTACCACACGAGACTCAGCTACACATAAACTGGTCTCTAACTAGTTCAATGACATGAATCCACAGATCATGTGCTTGGATGGTGCAGCAATGTCAAATAGCTTTGAGGTTCTCAATGCTTTCTCTCAATAAAAGAAACTAGATGAATAAAACTTATTTTGCCATGTAACAGTAACAAGTCCGTAAACTGAAGCCAGTCCACAAACTATACTATAAGTAGCAGTGTTGCATACATATGCTTCTTGAGTACACACATAATAAATATTAGACAAAAGGAGTCTCTTCCTCTATTTCTGTGTAAATGATTTTCATTTTTCAAAATCTAGTTCTAATTCTTATTTTCCCCTAGAAGGCTTTTCTAGACCTCTACCTTCTTTATTTAATCATATAATTATTAAGTTATTTCTCATTGTGGGTATTTAACTTTCTCTGTCAGTGCATTTGTACTTTTATTGTTCCTTCTTTGGACTGTAAGTTCCTTGAGAACATTATTTTGTCATACTCATTTTTTTCCCAGAGCTTCTGTGGTACCAATGCATAGAGGGTTATACAAAGAAAATGCTCAATATAAATTTGTTCCATCTGAAGTACTTTTTTACTTTTTTATTCAATTAGCTGACTTAGACTTTTCTGATGGATTTTGAGACAGAAGGGCCAGTGGTTAAGATGTAAGGAGATATTGATACTATCCTGTAGTTGACAGACCACTTATCCCCCTTGTTGTTGTTGTTGTTATTTGCCGTGGAGTCGGCCCCGACTCATAGCGACCCCTCCTTGGGTTTCCGAGGCAGTATCACTACGGAAGTAGGATTGCCCAACCTTCCTTCTGAGGAGTGGCTGGTGGGTTTGAACCGCCAGCCTTCTGGTTAGCAGTCAAGTGCCTTAGGCACTATGCTACCAGAGCTCCTTAGATGTGATTATTTTGGAGGACGTGAATTGCAACTCCTATCTTGGAAAACAGGGCGGCTGTGAGTCAGAATTGACTTGATGGCAGTGGTTTTTTTTGTTTTGTTTTTCTTTAATGTTGGAAAACCTTCATAACCAACCTTTTGTTTACCGGTGATAGGATGAGACTGAATTCATTCAGGTGAATCTGGGCTAAAGAAAAAAAAAAAAATAATAAATCTGGTTTGGGGATCTAGGTGCAGCATGGTAAGGTACTTTCTTTTAAAGCTTTTAACTCAGACTTTAAAAAATCTTCTTGTTAAGCTTGAGATAGAAAAAAAAAAAAAATACTTAGGGAGATAAGCAGAACTCTATTTTATTATATAGGGATGGGGACAATGACCAAGTTGGGAGAATAATGCATGTTGACTCAGAAAGATCATGACCAAGACTCAATGTCAGGGGTTTACTTTTAACTTCATGGCCTCTGAAAAATCATCTAGGTCCTCTATGCCTTGGTTTTCTCATCTATAAAAAATAATAATGGATTGGACTAGGTCAGTGGTTGGTTCTACATGGGTCAAGAATGGGAAAGTAGCTATGAATACTTCTTCAAGAAAGCACATGAACATACATTAGTGTACACTCAAAGATGCCATGAATTATATCATCAGTAGCATCTTCTATCTTTATGTATAAAATCCACGATATTGACTTAAATTAATAAAATAGGATTTATCAAAGAACACAAAATAACAGCATGGGCTAAAAGTATACAAACATGTATTTTTATTAATACCCCTGGGTTTGAGGCCAAGCATTTAAAAAATCTAGATATTTGCATTTTAGATTTTCAGTAATTGTACAGTTATTTTCAAAACAAATTTAGATACTGGTCAAGGGTTGTTGTTGTTCTTGTTGTTTGCCATCGAGTTGGCCCCGACTCATAGCGACCCCTCCTTGGGTTTCCGAGGCAGTATCGCTACCAAAGCAGGATTGCCCAGCCTTCCTTCCGCGGAGTGGCTGGTGGGTTTGAACCGCCAGCCTTCTGGTGAGCAGTCAAGTGCCTTAGGCACTATGCTACCAGAGCTCAAGGGTTAGCTCATTTCAATCAGGAAGAATTAGATGGATTTCAGGCATAACTAGTTAAATAAAAAGTGTTACTTATCATGATCACCAACACAGCAGCAAATTTGCTGTATTTTTTTTTCCTCTGAGAGAAATATTTCTATTGTTGTTCCCAATTCCAAAATTATGTGTGTGTATATATAATATCAATCATTTCAATTCATTGGTGTTCCCTGATTTGAATTTCATACAGAAATGCAGTTTATTACTAGTAATTCTAAATAAGAATAAAACATAATAATGATTACCCAGGATGCAGCTGAGAGACTATGGATTAACATCTGTACTATTTCTCAATGTATCCATGCCATATTTAAATAACAAAAAAGATATTTTTTCCTGTATATTTTCTAACAAGAATTGATAATAATGATGCTTTGTATTCACTATAAGAAACATATCTCATCTAAAGCTTTTATTTTCTCATGGTCGACCAAGCTCACTGCCAGGAAATTAACATTAGCATGAAGGCAGGAGTATTTCAGTTCTCATCTAAGGAAATCCATTGTCTTTCCTACATGAGCTATTTGGTTTTCCAAAGCCCCAGCAGATGGAGAGATTTTAGAAAAATTTAGCTATCCTGGTTTAAAAAAACAAAACAAAACAGATATACTAGCTTTTAAACCTTTTGACTAGGGTTCTCAACATCTTGGGGGGTGAAAAAAAAGGTTGTTTATTTCCCCAAAACCTGGAGGTGTCTAGGAGAGATGAAGAGACCTGAGAGTAGTGATGTTCTTAGATGAAACACAGAGGAAGGAATCACTAAGTCCCTTCTCTCTCTGTGTTGCAACCACAAAGTGTCTTTCATGTGTCTTGAAGTTACATAAAAAGAACAAAAAATAAACAAAAAATCTTGCATTTGCCATTTTTAAAGCCTAGGACACAAAGTTCACTTTTTCCTTCACCATAGTTAATTGGTCTATATAATCAGAGGAGTGGCCATGGTTTTCAGCATCGAGAGGTGAAGTATATAAGTAAGTGACAGAGAACAAAGATTTAGTAATCTAATAGGTCTCAAAATTAGACTGTGGACGACCGGGATTATCATCACTGTCACGCTTGTTAGTTTCAAACTGACTACTTCAGAAGAATCCGGGGCCCATGAATCTGGGTAATTCTTTGAAACAATAAAATTTAAAGATGATTAATACGAACTTTTCTGTTCATAGTTCCCCATTTCCTTAAATTAGAGTATCAACCAAACATAGCTTTAGAGGAACCCACTTCTAGAATTTCTCTGTTGGACAAAGTCTAAACAATACATCTTTACTTGATAACATTTAGAGAATTAGTTTTAGGCACATGCTTAGATGGATTAATAGTCAAGAAGCAAGCTCCAGGAAAAGAAAACTATAAAAACTGACCAGAAAAGCTGATCAAAAGAGTAGCTTTTGCCCAGGGATAAAGCTCAGAAGGCAGGAAAGAAGGAAGGAAGGGAATGGGAAACACAGGGAGGAAGTGGGAAGAGTGCTCTTATCTTGCAGAGATTCCAATCAATGTCACAAAACAAAATGTGTAGGAATTGTTGAATGGAAAATCAATTTGCTCTGTAAACTTTCACTCAAATCACAATTAAATTTTATTTATTTATTTATTTTTTAAATAAACCTGAACCACACAAAACAGGAAGATTTGCTGGGTTAGGGAATGGGGTGAATGGGGCTGGCCTGCGGTGTTCTGCAGCTGAGCAAAGAAGGAAATAACTGACTTTCAGTTGATGGTGTGTCCAAGAAAGCAAGGCAGGGGCTCCATGTCAAGTTCACGGGACCAAGTATATGCAAAATCTAGACTCCAAGTGAAGAGTCAGCAATAAAGAAGATAATGTGGTAGAGCAAGCTTGAGGGCAGGCAGAGCTTGGACTAAATCCTCTGACTGAATGTAAGTCCTTTATATAGGGCAGCTATGGACAGTTCTTAAAGGAATTAAAAAGTGCTGAAGGGGCTGAGCCAAATCAGACAGTAGGCATGACCTCAGCATAAATAATTCATTGGAGGCAATTGAGTAAAACAAGTCAAGCTATGGTTAAAAAAATTGTTTCTCTAAGTCTGGTCTATAGACCTCCTGTATCATATCTTCCTCACTTGGAGGTAACTATTAAAATTCAGATACCTGAGCCCTTCCCAGACCCACTGGATTTTTATTATCAGGGCTCAAGAAACAATATTTTAGGTAGTGCCTCTGTTGATTTTTATTCATTCTGAAATTTGAAAACTACTACCATATCAATTGAGCACTTTAGTCCTAATTCATAAGGATCCAAATGAAGAAAAACAACCCTATAGAGTTTTGTTCCATGTGCTAGATCACTCTGTAGCTACCACACAGGATGAGGGAGAAGGCTACATTTCACCAGCACGGCCCTTAGGGCAAGGGATTTCTGTTCCACCCAGAAACATTCTTCTATCTGTTGCAAACTCAGTGATTAACTCTGCTAGAAAGAAAGGACAGAGATGCAATAGTATGATTTCATTTTAGGAAACTAAAATCACCATATTCAATCCTACTTGTAATTGCTGTGGAGTTCCCAGGTGTTGCACCTGAGGGTTGTTTAGGTCCTTAATCCTAATCGTGGGTATGAAGTACTGCCACACAGCCAAGAATCTAGGTTGGAAATACACAGTCTTTCTATGACGTCAAATAGGCTGTTTGATTAAACACCTGGGCTTGGGAAGAAACACTTAAATGGCAGCAATCTCAATTTGGGAAGTAAACTCTAGGATCAGAGCTTAAATATATGCTCAGAATATGATCCTGGGAAGGTTGGGTAGTTTCAGGTGTGAATCATATCTGGGTTACATCTGGAGAGGAGGTAGATTGTTGTATTATGCATACACGGGGGCATCCATTTGGCAAGCCAAAATGCCTTTGCCAGGTTGAGTCTTTTACTTTGCATCCTGCAGAACCCTTAACCAACCAAGAGAGTGAAAGCTGTTCATATGTGTTAGATCAGGTGGGAACATATTGCCTTATCGGATTACAGAGCAAAGGCATCCAGGACAAGGAAGGGGAAATTTTGCTAAACTAGTTTGCTGGGCAAGCTCCCAGAGCTGTGCTCATATTTCACCTCACACTTCAAGGGGGGAGCCCAATGGGAAGAACTATAACTCATTCTGCCACCAGAATGTTCCAAGAAGGGCATATACAGGGCCCAACTGTATCCTATTAGCTGTGAGCCTACAGCTCTAGCCTCTCTAATGATCATGGAATTCATTTTGGCTAAAAAACTGTAAGGTCAGCGCATATCTGTGGATAAAATAACTCACAAAATGTATGGGCAATAACCTAAGGAAATTCAGAAACAAATGAAATACTATAACTGTGATTTTCCCCAAAATGTGAGAATTCCTTTAAAACTGAATCACTGATTTCAGAAATGATGACTGGATGGCTGTCACACTATCATTACAAATACAAATTAGTGTTGTTAGTATTTATGAAATAAATAACAAGGGATATTAAAGGTTCCACACAAGTGCCCACGTATAAAACTAGCCAACACAGAGCATTCTTACAAGTTTAAATATTCTATTATATTTGGTTCCTCAGTTGAATAGAGCAGAGGCAAAACAAATATTAAAGGAGACAGGCATGCCTGCTTAAGAAATTAAAGTTTCTTTCACTTGTCCTTGCTTCACCTTCTTTCTTTTAACCCTCTAAAAAAAAAAAAAGTTTTAAACAGCAAGAAACAGAGAAGTCCACAGACAGCTGGCACATGTTTGAAGGCAGAAAGTGAAAGAAAACCCAAATGTAAAACAAACTCTTCTCATACTATTTCTTTGTTCTCTGGCTCACAAAATAATGCTGCAGCCATCATACAGTGTGTCAACATAATGAGGGCCTAATCGTATATAATGCCAGATCTTAGAAATGGAGGTGGGGCAGGGACAGTGTTAGGAGATAAAAGTGGTCTCTGTTTAGGGAAAATTTCTGTGTTGATGAAGGATTTGTAAGAATGGGAATAAAACAGCATTGGAGAATGTATTAATAAGTCCTACTCTGATTCTCTGGTAGTATAGTCCTAAGGCACTTGACTGCTAACCAGAAGGCTGGAGGTTCAAACCCACCAGCCACTCCTCAGAAGGAAGGTTGGGCAATCCTACCTTAGTGATACTGCCTCAGAAACCCAAGGAGTGGTCGCTATGAGTCGGGGCTGACTCGATGGCACATAACAACAACAACTCTGATTCTAACCTCAAATCTTGACACATTTCATGAACAATGGATTAATTACTCTGTTGTTGTTGTTGTTGTTGTTATGTGCCGTTGATTCGGCCCCGACTCATAGCGACCCCTCCTTGGGTTTCCGAGGCAGTATCACTACGGAAGTAGGATTGCCCAACCTTCCTTCCGAGGAGTGGCTGGTGGGTTTGAACCGCCAGCCGTCTGGTTAGCAGGCAAGTGTCTTAGCCACTATGCTACCAGAATTACTCTGTTAAAAAGGAGCAATTGGCTGATTTGACATCAATTCCCAGTTACAAAAAGTGAGATGTGTTTTCAACAAATTCCAATACTGTGTGACTCATTGGAAGCAAAAATTGACCTCAATTGATGTGAAGCTACTTATAATCTTAGTGTGTATATTCATATTTCTTTGCTGCACAATTATAAACGTGCTTGCTTAGGGAGTGCTGACCAAGACTCAGTTGAGGCTGTTATATAATAATGGGCATTTTTTATGGACTTTTTATTTTATTTCTTTTTTAACATCTGACAAATTCATATTTCTTAACCATTTTGTTCCTACAAGGTCCAAGTTTGTGGGCTGACACTGTATGTCAATTCCATTGTTACATGTAAGAGACTGAATGTCACAGTTATCTGGTGCTGCTATAATAGACAGACCACAAGTAGATAGCTTCAACAAACAGAAATTTATTTTCTCATAGTGTAGGAGGCTAGAAGGAGCTCTGGTGGCATAGCACCTAAGGCATCTGACTGCTAATCAGAAGGCTGGCAGTTCAAACCCACCAGCTGCTCTTCAGAAGGAAGATTGGGCAATCTACTTCCGTAGTGATATGGCCTTGGAAAACCAAGGAGGGATCGCTATGAGTCAGATCTGACTCAAGTGCTTTTTTTTTTTGGTAAGGAGGCTAGAAGTCCAAATTCAGAGTACTGGCTCTAGAAGAGAGCTTTCTCTCTCAGATCTGGAGGAAAGCCCTTGTCTCTTTAGCTTCTGTTCCCTGGTTCTTTGGAGATCTCCATGGGTTTAGCAACTATCTTCACCCAAAGTCTAGCTTGGTTAACTTGCTCCTTTTATGTTTTGTAAGAGATTGACTCAAGACACACCCTACACTAATCCTACCTCATTAACATAACAAAGATAACTCATTCCCAAAGGGGATTATAACCACAGGCATAGAAGTTAGGATTTACAACACATATTATGGAGGACAAAATTAAATCCTAGCTAACATTAGATTAGCTTCTTAGGGGTATCATAACAATGTACCACAAACTTGGTTGCTTATAAATAACAGAAATTTATTGTATCCCAGCTCTGGAGGCTTGGGAGCCAACAATCAGAGATTTAGCCATGCTGATTCCTGATGAGGCTCCGAGGGAACATCTGTCCCATATCTCTCTCCTAGAATCCACCAGCCACTCATTGGAAGGAAAGTTGGGCAATCTACTTCCGTAGTGATACTGCCTCGGAAACCCAAGGAGGGGTCGCTGTGAGTCGGGTCCGACTCCACGGCATTTTATAATAACAACAACAACAGCTTCTGGTAATGGCTAGCGATCTTTGGTATTTCTTGACTTGTAGATACATCACTCCAACCGCTGCTTTTGTCTTCACATGGCCATCTTCCCTCTGTGTCTGTCTCTGTGTGTCTCTTCCCTTTTATGACATTAGTCATATTGGATTAGGACACAACCTACAACTATGATCTCCTGTTAACTGATAACATCTTCAAAGACTGTTTGCAAACAAGGTCACACTCCCAGGTACTGGG
The DNA here is from genome assembly GCF_000298275.1 of Orycteropus afer afer. Lineage (NCBI taxonomy): Eukaryota > Metazoa > Chordata > Mammalia > Tubulidentata > Orycteropodidae > Orycteropus > Orycteropus afer. The sequence goes on along the minus strand of NW_006921828.1, from coordinate 2,645,935 downwards.
GGTTGGGAGTTGAACACACAGTGGATAAAGCATTTGGCTGCTAACTAGGTCAGCAGTTCAAACTCACCAGTTGATCTGCAGAAGGAAGATGGGTCAATCTTCCTTCTGCAATAAAGATTTACAGCCTCAGAAGCCCAGTGGGGTCCCTTGAGTAAGAATTGACTTGAGGGCAATGAGTTTGGTTTTTGGTTTAATTTAATCTACAACAGGAAAATAACACTGTGCAAAGCAGACATCACCCTTCCCTTATGGAGTGTTTATTCTAGAGGGTTTATACACAATAATCAGATACATATACACATGACTTTTTTTTATTTATTCAAACACACTACTATTTACTCATGAGAACAAATAATAGAAATACATATGTATATAATTAATTAGTTTTGGCTAATAAAGTCTAAATTAGATTCAGAGTCACTAATTGACTAAAAATTGCTTTTTGAGCAAGATAAGTTAGCGATGTCTATGGTTTTGGCCTGCTCATTATCCACTGCTTGTTTTTAAGGTAAAAATATTCCACTTGCTCTTTGGTATTCCATCCTTCCCACCTTCTCAATCTAAGTGTTCTGGACTAGATTAAAATCCTCCACCCAGCCCATGAGGAACAGGTAACAGATCCATCAATTAATATTCCATTTATCTGGCTAACTTGGTTCCCAAGCATATGACCTGAGCTTGACAAATTAGACTCCATTCCACGGCTTTTTATGAAACTACAGAGGAAATAAACTCTTTCCGCCCCTCCTCTAGGATTGCTGTGGGAAGAAGTTTTGTGCTTCCAAGGTCTGCACATAGAGAAGGTTGCAAACAATAAATCTGCAACATGAGAAAGCAAAACCAAAGGATAGAGACAGAACTGAGCTCTGATGGCATCATTTGAGTTTGGAAACCAGTTCTGTTTCCACCAGGTTTATCCCTGAGTTTCCTATATATGAGGGCTAACAATTAGAGTTAGGTCTTGTCAGCTGCAGGTAAGTGACTCCTAATTGAACTTGTAATCAAAAAATAGAAAAAAAAAAGACATTAACCTATCAGTGGGTTTCTTCTTCAAGCCATTGATCCTCCTTCTCTTTTTTCTATTTTCTTTGTGATAGTTCTCCAAACGCACTTGGGTAGCTGTGAGAACACACAAATGGGATAGATCCCCAGCAAAGACCTTCACTCTCTGGACCTATTATTAATTTTTGTGATACTCCTTGTACTTGGGCTTTCTCAACTGCTGCCTAAAAGATGGATCCCTTAAACTGTGCCACTTCTGATATTTCTGAGTACATATGGCAAACTCCATAACAATGGTTCTTTCTCATGCCCTTCCCTACTACAGGCACTATTTTCTATTAGGAAAAAATAAAAATTAAATTTTTAAAAAATTACACACACACACACACACACACAAATGAATTAAAATAAAATTGTTAGCCTCCAGCTGAAATTTATACTAATGGTGGTCTTTTGAAAACATCAGAAGTGGTTATGCTTTTAATGTGCTTTTTGTGCCGCTTTCATGTACAAAGCATCTCCTAGAGAGCCAGCTAAAAATGAAGACTATAGAACTGCATCCTTTTCCCTCCCCAAATTCTAATCAGTAGATTTTGATGTGGAGTCTAGGCCTATGCATTGGAATCATGTCGCCCAGGTGTTGAGATGCTGGTGATGTATGGTCATGAGCACCTTTTGAAGAAAGCAAGAGTGAGGGCATTTCAGTAACCACAGTAGGCAGTTTCAAGCACCAGGTGGCTGCTAGAACTGATAATGGAGGAAAGAGAACACTTGTGTGGCTCTCAAATTAAATGATGGAAACATCTCTCTTGTATACCCTGGAAAAGAAGATTGACTCTTGTCATTCATGCTTGTGGATTGTGGATAAATTCCTCTGAGCAACAGGAGATAATAAGTGATTCAAATAGAGTTGCTTTGCCTCTTAATGTTTTACTTATGTATTATGAGTACTATAGTCCAGAATTATCCGCACTTCTGTACGACTGGGAGAAACAACCAACTCTTTCCCCTATCCCTCTAAGCCTCCCAGAGCCAAAGCATCCTTTCTCAACTAAACAAAAGTAGGGCCAAAATGTTGAGGTTGCTTTTCCTACACTCAGTCACAATTTCACACTTTCTTAGAGACCATCTGTTTTAAGCCCTTCTGGGGTGAACTGCTGGTGTTCCTAACTCCTCAGTGACACCCTCTGTTCTCCACTGCCTTCTGACATTAAATTGCTTGAGCAGAGAACGCCTGCAGGCGATACTTTCATGTTACATGCACCACAGCTCTTCAAGTAATATTCATGAACCTTTTGCACCTGTCTCTTTGGCAGCTAAAGTATACCACGTCTGTCTTTCCTTGAATGTTTCAGGTTTTTAATTTGGCACATAGTGAATGTGTCAATATATATACTCCGGCGCGTGAAAGGGGAGTAATCTGGGAACCGTTCAAGCAAAACCCTGACAACATATTTCTAACAGGAAAAATGCACTAAATTTGAATTTAGTAGACTCCTCTTTCTGGTGTGTAACTAACTATTTTGCATATTGTTTCTTAGGAGACAGGGCTGTCATGATGTCTGTTGTGAAGGTGGGGAGGAGGAAACATTTGAGCTAATGTTCATGGCAGGCAACTGACTTCAGGCTCAGGACTCCCTGGTGGGACACTGGTAGTTTCAGTGACAGTTGCTAAGGAAAACTAAACCAGACTTAAGTTGTACAATACCTGAACCACATGAACACAACGAACAGTCACTGAATTAGGCAGAGATGTGCTCAGCTTTGGAGTAAAGTGATTGGGACTCTACAAATCAACTTATACCTTACTATTCTCAAAAGATAAAACCTTTCTCTTCCATTTAGAGTCATGCTAAATAAGGTCAAGAATATCTTTGTTGTCAGTTGCCATCAAGTCAGATTTGACTCATGGGACCTCATGCATAACAGAATAATATACACTGTCTGGCTCTGCACCATCCCCATGATTGGTTGTGGATGGGACCACTGTCATCCACAGTATTTTCATTGGCTGATTTTTGGAAGTAGATTTCCAGGCCTTTTTACCTAGTCCATCTTAGTCTGGAAGCTCTGTTGAAACCTACACAGCATCACAACAATATGTAGGCTCCCACTGACAGATTAGATGATTGGTGGCTGAGGTACACTGGCTGGAAATCAAACTCTGTCTCTCACATGGAAGGTGACAATTCTACTACAGAACCACCAGTGCTCACAAAGGTCAATCATCATATCATTTACTGAGCACATACGTAAGTCAGGGCATACGTGGTGCTAAGCAAAAACAATTACCTGGCCATCTTGCTTAACCCATAAGAACCCTAAACATTGGTACTGTCTCCTCCTCATTTGATAGAGAAATAGAGCCTAGAGACAAATCACTTATAAAAGGAAGAAGAAGGACTTGAACCTAGTTTCTTCTGAGATCATGACCATGTTCTTAGTGGCACTATGGTATATGATGACAATTGCTGTCTATGCATACCACCAACAAATAACACATGAAATTCTGATATGCTAAGAATGGGGTCATTAAATGTGAGTGACTTAAGATTTTCAATCCAAACTCAATTTTGTTGTTGTTGTTGTTA
>NW_006921828.1:2636755-2638732 GCF_000298275.1 Orycteropus afer afer | reverse complement strand
CTAACCAGAAGGCTGGCAGTTCAAACCCACCAGCCACTCCTCAGAAGGAAGATGGGGCAATCTACTTCCGTAGTGATACTGCCTCGGAAACCCAAGGGGGGTCGCTATGAGTCGGGTCCAACTCGATGGCACATAACAACAACAACAATGTATCCTCTATAGAAATTTATAAAAGAGGGGATTCATAACCTTTCAAAACTACAAGCATAAAATTTGCATCTAATTATTGGTCATTCTGCCTTCTCTATGTCATTGTCATAGGGTAAAGTGGCATGATGTCAATTTGGGCAAACACAAAGAAATAACTCTTTCTATGAAGGGATAAATGGCAGCAAGAAATACCATTGAGTTGAATGCACAGGCTTATCAAAAGAGGGAGGAATAAAATGATTTCTTGGCTTTCCTAAGGTGAGGTAAAGAGCATGTCCATTAAGTTGTTGAGGTCTTTAAAAATCATCCATCTGTCCTTTCATTTCATTATCAAATGATGTTCAAACCCCTTCGCAAAGATAGTGATAGTTGTGAATTTTTCCACTTTTATAAGAAAAGCATCTGTTTGCTTCAGCAACTTGGCTGTTAAATAGGGATTAATTGACAGGGGATTATGGATAATGGATTATTATCTTTCATTCATTTAACAAATATTTATTGAGCACCCACTATATATCAGATTCCAAAAGGCTGAGGATAGATACAGAAGTAAATAAATATACTATCCTAACAGAAGGAGCTCCGGTGGGTGGCATAGTGCCTAAGGCATTTGACTGCTAACCAGAAGGCTGGTGGGTCAAACTCACCAGATAGTGCAATCTACTATCTGTAGTGATACCACCTCGGAAACCCAAGGAGGGGTCACTATGAGTTGGATCAACTCGATGGCAGTGAGGTTTTTTTTTTTTTTTTTTATTTTACTCCTAACAGAGCTCACATTCCTGGTTGGGAGAGATGGACTTTAAGTCAGCCATATCAGTTGCTACCATGTTAATTCTGACACATGGTGACCACAAGTGTATCACATGTGTCTTTAGGATTTTCACTGAATTTTCAGAGGTAGATTTTCAAGTCTTTCTTCCTAGGTACCTCTGGGTGGACTTGAACCTCTTACCTTTCAGTTAGTAGCTAAGTATGCTAACTGTTCCACCCAGGGACTTTATACTACTGCTCACTATTACAATATTCATGACAGACTCCCTCAACTCACACTGTATAACATAACACAGGTATTACTGCTGCACATTCATTTTACAGATTAAAAAAATAAAATGTATTTAGGAAAATCCAATTTATGAAGCCTGGGATGCCCTGGCATTGTCATGGTATTGTTTCCTTTTTCTCTCCTTTTATGGGATCTAGATAGAATTTGTAACTTTTGACCACTCTTCATAAGTATGATATGCCAAAATCCGCAAGCTTTTTATAGTATAGAGGTTAAAACCATGGACCTGGGTTCAAATCTCACTTCTACCACTATACGGCCTCAGCTTCCTCTTTTGTGAAGTCGAGTAACAGTGCCTGTCTTACAGGAATATTTGTGAATATTAAATGGCTTAGTACATTTAAAGTGTTTAGAACAGCTTCTGGCACCTAATAAACCCTTACACAAGAAAAGAAACACAAAATATCTGCAATTCCCTTTGAAGTATGTGTGTGTTTGTGTGTGTGAGAGTGTGTGTGTCTTGGCAGGGAGTGGGGAGGTGAGTAGAAGAGGGAGGAAAGTGAATCCTTGTTCTTTTAAATGTTTTTCTAGTAAATAAGGTTATGTATCTGTTCATCAGTAGTCTAAATTCATTAAACATTTTCTGAATATAAGCCACTGTGAACACAAAATTTTGCCTCTAAAAAAAAATAATAAAGGGATCAGTAAATCCACCCTCCTCCGTGCACTTGGAATTGTTAGCTTAGTTAATTCTACAAAAAACTCAGGCATTGCATAAAGAGGGAGAACAATGTGGAACAAAACTCAAAATCATTTGGAGG
>NW_006921828.1:2623627-2636382 GCF_000298275.1 Orycteropus afer afer | reverse complement strand
AAAAAAAAAAAAAACCAAACAACTCAGGCATAAGTTGGAGACAGCTCACAGTTAATCTTTCTCCAGGTTTCTGTATGGGAAATGCAAAACATTCAGGCTCAGAATAGTTCAGACAATCAAACAAGACCACTTTCAGAAACAATTGAAATGAGTGTTTGTAAAGTCTGCATTTAACAGTGAAGGAAAGGAGTACAGTGGCATGTGTTTTAATGTCATGGCATTTTTATCTCATTGACATAGTATTATATGACACAAAAATAGAAGGAACCCCTATTTTTTAGTAGCATCAAAACATTATTTCCAATAAAAGGGTCCTTCCTTGTTCTACGAAAATGTCCTGTACACTATATCTACTTCCCTAACCAAAAACCAAACCAAACTCACTGCTGAGGCAGTCTCCTTCTATAACGATTTCAGCCTTGGAAACCCTAATGGGCAGTTCTACTCAAAGGGTTGTTATCAGTTAGCATTCACTCAGTGGTAGTGGGATTGGGAAGGTGTTTGAAAGAACCAGCTGAGTCTCTTCCCAATAAGAAAATCAATTTCAAATTTACTATGAAAATTAATTTTCATTCTAATTCAAAAATGGAAACTTGTTTTTATGAGTCCTACTTCTAATGCCAGACTGGCCAGACTTCGTCTCACCTACTTTGGTCATGTTGTCAGAAGGGACCATTCCCTGGAGAAGAATGTCATGCTTGGTAGGATGGAGGGTCGGTGAAATAGGGGAAGGCCTTCAACGAGATGGATTGACATGGTGGCTGCAATGATGGGCTCAAGTATAGCAGGAATCATGGAGCTGGCGCGGGATCAGGCAGTGTTTCATTCTGCTGTGCATGGGGTTGCTATGAGTCGGAAACGACTCGATGGCACTTAACAACAACAACAACAACAACACTTCTAATGTTCTAATAACAACAATTTCTAATGTTAGGTGGCCTTACAAAGCAATCTTTTCTAATCCATTCATTCACTCAACAAATGTTTTCTGAGCACCTACTTTGTTCTGCTTCTACATCCTGAAGAAACAATAGTGAACAAAGATAGACAAAGTCGCTGCCTGTCTTTTTGACAAGTTCAGAAAAAAAACAATCTGATCTGGATAGTCCTAAGACATCACCTAGTTTAGTGATTTGTAATAATTTCTTGATTCAGAGAACACATTGTTAAGAAGGTATGTTGTTGTTGTTGTTATGTGCCGTCGAGTCGGCCCCGACTCACAGCGACCCCTCCTTGGGTTTTCGAGGCAGTATCACTACGGAAGTAGGATTGCCCAACCTTCCTTCCGAGGAGTGGCTGGTGGGTTTGAACCGCCAGCCGTCTGGTTAGCAGGCAAGTGACTTAGCCACTATGCTACCAGAACTCCTTAAGAAGGTATGGAAATATTTATATAAACACAAAATTTTATATAAAAGTTCAGGAGCTTCACAGACTTTGCTGAAACCCATTCAGGGGTTTCAGGTTAAAATTTCCTGATCCAATCTGGGCCAATCATTTTATACATGCATGTGTTTATGTTTACCTTTCCTCTGAAAACACAAAGTAAAATATCTGGCTTATATTATAAACTTCACAATGAAAGTTAATTATAAACCAAACCAAACCCACTGCCATGGAATAGGAGCTGACTCATAGTGACCCCTCCTTGGGTTTCTGAGGTGGTATCACTACAGAAGTAGATTTCCCAACCTTCCTTCCAAAGAGTGGCTGGTGGGTTTGAAATGCCAGCCTTTTGGTTAGTAGTCACATGGCTATAGGTTAGTCTTATTTGGATATTTCAGGGACTATAGGAGTTGCAGAAGTGAAAATGCAACAAAATCAAGGAGAGTTTTTATCTCTTTTACAGCAAATGTAATAAAATACATTTCAAGTAGCACAACTATCATTAAACTCTTCCTTATAATCAGGAAATAGAAACTCTTGCTTATAGTGGGAGAAGTCAATTTCTATTAAAAAAAAATACTAATAATAAAGTAAGTGAAATCCAACCACTTTTTGCCTGTGTACCTACTTCCCTCTAAAGAGAAGGAACTATTAATTACCAAAACTTTGGGTCTTTTATCCAAAAGTCATTTTGAAGTAGGAGTTGAATAGTTGTCAACATTTTCTTAAAGGTAATTTAGCTACTGACAGTTGACAGTTGATACACTTCTACTGTTGGCAAAATTTCTAGCATATAACAGAGGTATTTAGAAGCTTTTCATAGGTAATTAGTAAAATGTGTTAAGCTTGCCAACATAGCAAAGTTAAAAGATCAAAATGAAAGATACATCTACTCCTCACTTATCAACATGGTTAGATTCCAAAGACCAGGGCACTATGTATAAATTGGCATTATGTAAAAATGGATGGTGGCCACATCACCTCACCCTCTCACCTGTACAGTGAATGTCCCACCACCCCCTACTAAGGTCACTTGTCACCTGTCTCCCTCTACCATTAGGGCTCCCTATCCATAGGCAGGAGGGCCTGGGTGCTGCATGTGTGTGTGTGGGGTGCACCTGTTTACTAGATGCCCCCACCAGTCCCTCACCCCAGCATCCACCAGCTCTCACTAGGCAGTCCTGTTCCCCTCTGCCTGTGTGTCCCCACGAAAATCGACAATTCAGTTTTTTTCTGAGACCATGATGGCTAAGCCTAGCCTCTACCCTTGACCTTAAACTGCAGCCACCATTGGCCACTCATCCACTGACCCCACCCTTGCCCAGGTAGCCTTCCCTGCCCTTACCTGTGCCCACCCAGGATGGGTGCACAGATGCTGGTCAGCTGATATGGGGTCCCATGTGCCCTAAGCACCCTACTGCCTCATCTCAGGGCTTCTCCTGACCACAGTCCCATCTGTCCCTGCCATCCCTTGGGGATAGGAGCTGGGGCCAGACATGGGGGTCTCACTTCTTCCCCAGACCTGAAGGCAGCCCAGCCCACCTCAGGACACCACCTGCTATCGGTCTAGCTCCAGCTCTCTGTGGGAACCTAGGATCCTCTAGGCAGCATCTCATCCCACCAGCCCCACTCCAGCCTCCCTTCCACCCTACCTGATACCCTAGTGGCTCAGGGAGACTATGTGTCACTATGTGTCCCCTCCTCTCTTTGTGATAAATACTGTCCAATATAAGCTTTGTTTCTATGTATACACAGTTTCTACTTGTTAGGGAAGCCGTCAGGGACTTTGGCTTTCATTACTGCCAGATGTGTGCCATTCATGTGCAAAATAGTGAGATAGTGGATTTTTCACTATTGTCATATATGTGAAATGTTGGTTAATGAGATAGTTGATAAGTGAGGAGTAGGTGTAATCAAGAAAACATATGTGTATGGAGATAACATAATGAGGTTATTTTGGTAAACTGAGAAAATGTTTCCTAGCATTGTTAAGCAAGGATAGTGACTTAAAAGACATGGTATTTAAAACATAATTATAACTGACTTTTATGAAGCCCTTAAAATCTAATAGGGGAAATCATATATTTGATAAGGGTCTAGTATATTTAATATATAAGGAACTCTTACAACTTATCAATAACAAAACAAACAATCCGATTAAATGGGCAAAGAACTTGAACAGACATGTCTCAAAGAAGGTATGCAAATTGCCAATAAGCTCATTCAATGTGTTTAGTCATTAAAGAGATGAAATAAAAATCACATTAAGTTATCACTTCATCCCCATGAGGATGGCTATTATCAGAAAAAATGAAAAAGAAAAAATGTTTGGGAGGATGTAGAGGAAGTGGAACCTTCAAAAATTGTTGGTGGGAATGTAGTATGGCACGGCCATTGGGGAAACAAGTATGGTGGTTGCTGAAAAAGTTAAGTTACCATACGGCCCAGCAATTTTATTCCTAGTATATACCTATGTCCAAGGTCCCCAAGTTCACTCCCAGGTTTGATGGTTCACTAAGAGGATTCACAAGGCTCAGCACACAATCATACCCATGACTGTAATTTATTACAGAGAAAGAATACAAAGAAAATTCAGCAAAAGGAGAAGGCTTGTGGAGTGAAGAGTGGAAGAAATCACATGCAAGCTTCCAGAGTCTCCCAGTGGCCTCACATAGAATGCATCTCATTTTCTCAGTAATAAGTTATGAAAACATGTGTAAAATGTTACATACCAGGGAAACTCATTCGAGATTCAGCACCCAAGGTTTTTATGGGGGGTTTTTCACTTGCTCTGTCTGGCATGTACCAAAATCCTAGACTTCCTTAAACAAAGAGGTATCCAGTATAAATCATATTTTTAGCATAAATAGTTTAGACACATTGAACCACTCATGATAGGAACTCTCCCCAAATCTATATTCCCAGATGCCAGCCACAGGCCAGGCTTTCAAGCAGAACTTTCAAGGAACAGCAATTAGGCTTGCTATGTTAAGTCTTTTCCTGCAGAATGCACAAGAGAATTGAAAACATGTCCACACAAAAACTTGTACATCAATGTTCCCAGCAGTAGTATTCAGAATAGCCAAAACCCAGAATCAACCCAAATGTCACTAGTTGATGAATGCATAAACAAATGTAGGATATTCATCTAGTAGAATATTATTCAGCCATAAAAAGGAAATGAGATTTAATACATCCTACAATATAACAAACAGTGAAAAATATTGTGCTGAAAGAAGCCAGAGACAGAAAGCCACATATTATATGATTCCATTTATATGAAATATACAGAAAAAGCACATATATTGATATAGAAAATAGTTTAGGAGTTGCCAGGGCATTGGGACACGGAAGAATTGGGAGGAAGTACAAACAAGTATTAGGAGCTCTGGTGGTGCAGTCATTAAGCATCTGGCTGCTAACCAGAAGATCACTGGTTCAAATTCACCAGCCACTCTGCAGGAGAATGATATGACAGTCTGCTCCCCTAAAGATTTGCAGTGTTTGAAACACTATGGGGCAGTTCTATTCTGCCCTTATAGGGCTTATAGAGTCACTGTGAGTCTGCTTAATGGCAATTAAGTTTATACTAACAGAATAAAAACAACCTAGGTAGTGTAAATTATTAAGTGTTTGACAACTACCTGAAAGGCTGACAGTTCAAATCTATCCAGAGGCACCTCAGAATAGGCCTGGTAAATTGCTTTTGAAAGGTCACAGACTTGAAAATCCTATGTAGCACTTCTATTTTGCAAACATTGAATTGACCTGAAAGCAACTAACAAACATAACTACATTCACAGGTATAGTTGGTGCAAATGGTTAATGGTGCAAATGGTTAATGTGACTGGCTCCTAACCAAAAGGCTGTGGCTTGAGTCCATCCAGAGGTACCTCAGAAGAAAGGTCTGACAATCTACTGAAAAAAAAAAAAAAACAAATCCATTGAAAACTCTATGGAGCATAGCTCTACTCTGACACACATGGAATCACAAGTTGAAGGTGACTCAACCACAACTGGTTTTTACTAACAGGTACAGGATTTGTATGTTGAAGTAAGGGAAATGGTCTGCAATTAGATAGTGGTGATGATTGAACAATGCTGTGATTATACTAAAAACCACTGAATTAGATACATTAAAATTGTTAAAGTGGTGAATTATAACTTAATTAAAAACAAAACTCAGAGGATGCTGCTAATGGAAGATATACTTTCAGATAAATTTAAACCAGTCTAGCTAACCAGAAGATTGGCAGTTCAAACCCACCAGCCACTCCACAGAAGGAAGACTGGGCAATCTATTTCTGTAAAGATTTAGTGCCTCAGAAACCCAAAGGAGGTTGCTACGAGTCAGAATTGACTCAATGGCAGCGAGTTTGGTTTTTATATTTAGTTTAAGGAGCCCTGATGCCAGAGGTCAGTGGTTTGAACCCACCAGCTACTCTGTGGGAGAAAGACCTGGTGATCTGTTCCTGTAAAGATTCAGCCTAGATAATCCTATGGGGGATTTCTACTTTGTCACATAGGGTCATTAAGAATTAGAATCGATTCTACAGTACCCAATAGCAACATATTTGATATTTTAAATGTAATTAGTGTATTAGAAAATTAATGGGTATTGCCTAAGGTATTTGACTGTTAACCAGAAGGCTGGCGGTTCAAACCCACCAGCCACTCTTTGCAAAGAAGGTTGGGCAATCTACTTCCGTAGTGATACTGCCTTGGAAACCCAAGGAGGGGTCACTATGAGTCAGATCTGACTTGCCAGCAGTGGGTTTGGGTTACATAAAGTATCTCACTTAAATAATCCTGTAAGATAGGTTCTGTTAATATTTCCTTTTTACATTAAAGTGTGTGAAATTTAATTTATTTACATAATAGAGTCAGAGTTCAACAAAGGTTGTCTGAGTTTAAAACCGATGCTCTTAGCCATATTCTACATTGCCTCCCATTATATTAAACACTGTGAAGAAGTCTCCAATTTATAAAAACATGTAATATAAAATAAGTTCAGATTCCTCTCCCCTTTACATGTATAATTTTCCTCTTTATGCATGCACATATTTTCACAAATACTTTTCTTGTATTACATTGCTTTTCAATAACTGCTTCCTTTAGAAAGTATTTAGAAATAATTCAGTTTTAAGTTTAGTGTCTCTTTCTTTTCCTGCTGGAAATCACCACAAAGCAACAAGTAGAATTAAAAAGGGAAATGCAAGTTCTTTTGCAAACAAAAAAAAAGGAGACATGTATAATCTTGAAGCATCAATATATAAGGGAAGCTGCCGAATGCTGGAGAAATCAAGTCAGAGTTCAAAAATAGACTGAAAGCAGCTGAAGATCTCATTTAAAAAAGCAACAGAGTAAGCACTAGAGAGGGAGCTCTGGTAGCATAGTGCCTAAGGCACTTGACTGCTAACCAGAAGGCTGGCGGTTCAAATCCTCCAGCCACTCCTCGGAAGGAAGATGGGGCAGTCTACTTCCGTAGTGATAACTGCCTCGGAAACCCATACTGCCTCGGAAACCCAAGGAGGGGTCGCTATGAGTCGGGTCCGACTCGACGGCACATAACAACAACAACAACAAGCACTAGAGAGGATTAGAGCTCTCCAAAGCAAAGTGCCTAATTCAAACAATAACTTGTTTGGATTAGCAAGAATGGATCTGGGGTAAACTCAAGGATCTTTTGGAGCTGATTTTGAACAAAATCTCAAGAAACAGGGAAGGTGAGAATGAAAGTGGAATCACACATACAAGCTATCTGTGCCAAAAGTTATGTTTTATCAGTGAGCATGACTCTGCACTGTGAATAGCATTACATCTGTTGAGCTCTGCTGACTGGAGAGAATTAAAACCAAAATATTTGACTCACAGATAAAACTCTGGGCCATAAGAAGAACCCATATTAATTTGGAATAAAGATATACTGTTCTTATTTTATTTTTCTACACTGCTCTAGAAAGAACTCATCAAACTCAAAGATGAGTAATAATCAAAAAAGAATACATCTCAGAATACAGTGAATAAATTAATAATCATGGAGTAGCAAAAAATATGGCAGAAAAAGAACATGCACCAAAATACGCTCTCATGGAATAGAGTAAATGTGATCAAATACATTGCCATATATTCCGTAGTGATACTGCCTTGTCAACGTCGCTATGAGTTGGGGTCGACTCAACGGCACACAACAACAACAACAACAACATACAAGTATAAAGAAATCAGGGACCACATTAGTATTAGATAAGACAAAAGCAAATGAAACAGGATTTTTTTTCATAATGATAAAGAGTACAATATACAAAGAAGATCTAACAACTTACTAATATGTATAAAAATAACAATAACATTAACAACACAAACACTGCAGTAAACATAAGGAGAAACACACTGAAACATACTAGTACTAAGAAATTTTAGTTTGTCTCAGGAACTTTTCAAATGAACAAAAAAATAAGTACATAGAATTCCTAAGTACCTAAATCTAAGGAATATCTATATAAAGTCTTTAAAACACTATGCCCAAACAATAGAGAAATGAAGAAATGCATTTTATATACCCATGCAACAGTCACAGAATTGACCATATTAGTTACACACACACACACACACACACACACACACACACAAACCCAAACCCACTGCCATCGAGTCAGTTCCGACTCAAAGTGACCCCAGATGGATTTCCAAGGCAGTAAATCTTTAGGGGAAATAGACTGCCCCATCTTCCTTCCATGGAGTAGCTCCTGGGTTAGAACTGCCAATATTGTTAGCAGTCAAATGCCTTAGGCACTGTGCCACCAGAGGAACTTATATAACAGTTCAGTGTTAGGAAAATGAAGAAAAGCTTCCAGATTCTCCTAGAGCCAGAGAAATATACATTCCAAAATCGAGCAAATCTAATTTTTGCATTCTACTAACTTCTAATAAAATAATGGCCACATAAGAAATACCTAATAAAGTACCCATTATAAAACATAAATCCAATGTAGAGATACAAGAGCTAAGGGCAATATAGTGTATACCAGAAGAATATGAATATAAACTTGTAAAGCAAAAAGACAAAAAAATCACAACCATCATGGATACAAAAGAACAAATTAGAAACACAAGATATGACAAAGTATACTCATAAAAATACAGTACTGGATAAAGAGAATTGCAACAATGAGAAAAATGAGAAGGGAATAAACTGAAAATTAAAAGGAAATGAGATTTAATGCATATATATGCTGTTTTTACAGTCCAGTTTTCTTTTTTTCAATTTCAAGGCAACCTTTGGACCAGTTTAAAAATAAATTCATAATACTTAATGCCCATCTGGTGGCATAGTGGATAAAGCACTTGAATACTAACCCTTAGGACAGCAGTTCAAACCCACCAGCTGCTCCACAGAAGGAAGATGGGGAGATCTACTTCTGTAAAGATTTACCACCTCGGAAACTCAATGAGGGTCACTGAGTCAGAAGTGACTTGATGGCAGTTTGGAGTTTGGTTTTTTTATGGGTATAAGGAGTTTTTTTTTTTTTTTTTTAAATTAGTTGTTTTCCTTTGAAACTAACTGTATTTGGAACTCTTAAAATTTATATATGGAATGTATAAAGTACCCCATAAAATGCAGAATATAAAGAAGAATGTGAACGTTCAAGAACAAATAGGAGTCTAAACACTACTTATCTCAGACTGAGATTGTTACAAACAAAGCCATAAATCTCCAAACTAAAGCCACATGAAATCTGACGCTTGAGAGAAGCCCAAGAAAATTTAGTGGAATTTGATTCTCACCATAACCACTCTTTATTCTGAGGTCAGATTTGTATAATTTAAGTGTCACATCTCCTCTGTAAGCAGTCTTAAAATTGTTTGGTTTATGTTATCGTATTGTATAGTACTAATTTTGTTTAATTGACCAGTTGCAGACTGAATAGATTGCAGTTGCTCAGAACCACAGCAGCTTTCTTCGTGACTAAACAATTTACCGTTGTCAAAGAATAGAAAATTAACAGGTAGATTCACAATGTCATTTCTGCAATTAGATCTCTGCTTTCTTCCTCATACAAACAAAAAGCTAATTCAGTCAGTGGGAAGTAGATGCAAGGAAGTGACTGAAAAGAAGAATGGAGGAAACACCATGCACATAGGAAAGATGAAGTTAAGGTGAATATTTTGATCTGGCTCATCTTCTAATGATAATTTTGCTAACTATGACTATTCCTCTGTAAAGTTTATGAGCACTTTTATTCATAACAGAATCTTGAAGTTGAATGATTGAAGATTTGAGGTTTTGATTCTTATAAGTGACCCCGAAGCTTCACCTGCTAATTTCTGATTTTTCCTAAGCACCATTTCAAACTGTGATCACCCTCGAATATCACCCTACAGAAAATTATTTTAGGGTATATGTGAATTTATGATTTTCATATACCAAACTTCTCATTTTTCTCATTAGCTGCCATTGAGTTGATTCCAACTCACAGTGACTCCTTTTTCTCCAATTCTTCTCCCCTTGTTCTCTCGTTCTTCTTTTAATTTAACAACATGGGAGATATAGGTTAGATTCAGGCTATTGAACCTCATGCAGACAGACACCACCTGCCTGTCAACGGAAATTTGTGTTGCTGCTATGATGCTGAACAGGTTTTAGAGGATCTTCCAGGCTAAGGCAGATTAGGAAGAAAGGTCTGGTCATAAACTTTTGAAAAATCAGCCAGTGAAAATACCATGTATTACAACTGTGTGATCCCCTGTGCACGGAGTTGCCATGAGTCAGGATTTACTCCACAGCTGCTAACCACTTGCTCTCACTGGTCAACTCTGAAATTACTCTGGTTTCCTCTCTCACTGAATATTGTTTCCTACAATAGCTTTGGTTTTGGAATTGAATGCTTGATTGACTTGTCTTTGTCTTTGAACTACAGGTTCCTTGCCTTTGGCAACCTGACCTTACTTCACAGGTGCAAGGGAAAGAAGCTACTGTCCTCTCTCACTCTCGGGTTCTTTTTCTTTTTTTTTTTTCCTTTTTTTTGGCATAATAGCTAATTTCCTGGCAGTCCAACCACTGAAGAAATGTCTCTAGCCGCCACACACCCTACTTGGCTGGCCCTTCTCCATACAGGTAGACCTGACTTACGATGTATTCAAGTTATGATGAACTGCACTTATTATCATCTTTTACTTATTTATTTATTTAATACAT
The DNA here is from genome assembly GCF_000298275.1 of Orycteropus afer afer. Taxonomy (NCBI): domain Eukaryota; kingdom Metazoa; phylum Chordata; class Mammalia; order Tubulidentata; family Orycteropodidae; genus Orycteropus; species Orycteropus afer. Next base: position 2,625,800 of record NW_006921828.1, on the reverse strand, counting down.
CTTATGGTTAATAAAGTGTTGCAGTGCATTGCTGTTGCTATCATTCTTAGTTGTTCTCTTGCTGATGCTCAATGCTATACTTCACTGTTGAAAACACTGCCAAAAAGCCGACTATGACAATAATAATGAAAACTAAAACAAAAAACTAATGTGTTTGACTTGTATCAGAACTGACTTACCTGAACAGAATCCTGTTGTAAGTAATCTGTTCAGAACCCTTTTGTAATTCGGGACCATCTGTATAATCATATCATTTCTTAAAGTTACACATACATTTTCCAATGTTGTTGTTGTTGTTATGTGCCATCGAGTTGGCCCCGACTCATAGTAAACTTGGGTTTCCTAGGCAGTATCACTATGGAAGTAGGATTGCCCAACCTTCCTTCCAAGGAGTGAGATTTGCCAATAGAACAGTGGAAAGAATAGAGTTTTGGAAAAAATATATGGGTTTATATCCATTTTCCCCTTTCTAGCTATGAGATATTGGAACAATTCCTTAAACTCTTAAGAACTTCAGTTTCTTCATAATCATACCAGAATAATAATAATAATTATTTAAAAATTGTCAATTTAGGAAAATAAAATCATGCAAAAGTCTTAGCATTCTGTCTAGGGTAAGCAGTGGACACTCAATTCAACTCTAAATTGCTAGTGCTATTATTATTACTAGGTGCTCTGGTAGTGTAGTGCCTAAGGCATTTGACTGCTAACCAGAAGGCTGGTGGTTCAAACCCACCAGCCACTCCTTGGAAGGAAGATTGGGCAATCTACTTCTCTAGTGATACCACCTTGGAAAACCAAGGAGGGGTCGCTATGAGTTGGATCTAACTCGATGGTAGTGATTTTTTTTTTTTTTTTTATTATTATTGCTAGTTATGTAAGGAAGGGTAAGATCCATAATAAAAAATAGGTGATAACCAATAATAGTTGCCAAGGCAACTCCAATTCATATGTCTTCCTGTGCGTCAGAGTAGAGCTGTACTCCATAGGGTTTTCTATGGCTGAGTTTTTGAAAGCCAATGGCCAGACCTCTCTTCCCAAGTACCACTAGATGGACTCAAACCCTCCACCTTTTGGTTAGTAGCTGGTGTGTCACCGTCTGCACCATCCAGTGTCTCTATAGTAGCTAACATTTATAGAACGTGTTCTCTATGATAGGCTTCTTGCTAAGTGCTTTACATGCACTGTCTCATTTCAATAATGAGGAAGGAATTATCATCATCCTGATTTTACAGATAACTGGGGCTTGAGGAAGAATTCCATTCTTTTCATAAGACAATACAGATAAATGACAGAGTTGAGAATAAAATCTAGGTGGAATTCAAAAATCTGCTCTTTGTATAGTTCATAATTATTTTGATCTCTATTTATTTCATTACCCTCAGCATCCCATTTTACAGATGAGACTAATAGAATTAATTTTCACCTCCCTTTGACAGCTAGTGCATCCCTGAACTTTCAGCAGATGTTCAATTAATAATTAATTCTGATAGATGTATTTTTTAATTAAAAGTAATATAACAATAAAGAACATAATTTTAAAAAATCACATGGGATTGTAGTTTCTTAACAGCTCCATTTTTGCTATATTTTCATCCAATTTTGTTTAATACAAATATAATAATAGTTATAATTATAACAATTACAATTTTATACCAATCTTTTACACTGATTCCATACTTTCCATGTTTCTTCAGTGCCTCATAAACACATTTTAATGGTGGCGTAATTCAAGAAATGCTGACTGATCATTCATCTACCACTAACAGAGCAGATCAACTATGTAGTCATCTGATGGACTGTGTCACATGACATTCAAAAATTCTTAATATAATGAAGGGAGTGTTGAAAACAAATTGTTGAGTACTCACATGCTTGAAAACATGCATTTGTTACCAGATGCAAAGGGCTCTAACTGCCACTAATTAGTGAGAGGATTTGGGCAAGTTATTTATGATCATTGGTAGCCTTTCAACCCTTATGATAGTATGAGCTGGAAATGATCATTGACTAAAATTCCTACCAATTTGATGATTTTATTATGATCATTGCCTGGTTCTAGTTCTATCACTTGGCAGCTGGACGACTGGAAAATCTCCCCTAACATATTAAGTTTTTGTTTTCATTCACTGATCCATGGCAACCCCATGTATACAGATTATTTATTTTATTT
>NW_006921828.1:2601857-2616586 GCF_000298275.1 Orycteropus afer afer | reverse complement strand
TTCTGCCTAGTCTGCCATCTTCCCATGTATACAGATTAGAACTTCTCCATAGAGACTTATGGGAAGCAGATCACCAGGCCTATTTTCCAAGGCATTTCTGGGTGGGTTCAAACTACAAACCTGGAGTTTAACCATTTGCCTCACCCATGGACTTCAATTCAATATTGAGTGAATAACTCTTTTTCTGGCATGCTAATTCTCTCTGTGGTTAATTAGTGTTTCTAATCTGATGACTTCGGATGTGCCACGAACTCCAAAGGGCTGACCACAGTCTCCATCAATGCTACTATCTATCTGTCTTGCTTCACTCATTTCTTTCTTTATCTGGCCTCTGTTGGCATAATACCTGATATTAGTTGATGACAGACCATAAGACTGGACACTTTCCTTATATTAAAAAATGAATGGACACTTTCCTTATATTAAAAAATGAATGCAATTGATACCTTTTAACATTTTGTCTTTTATCCTTGTTTTTGTAGTAACAAAAACAACAAAAATTGTGACACCTGTGATGTAACTGGTGGTGTAGTGCCTAAGGCAATTGACTGCTACCTAGAAGACTGGTGGTTCAAATCCACCAGCCATTCCTTGAAGGAAGATGGGGCAATCTAGTTCTATAGAGATACCGCCTCAGAAACCCAAGGAGGGGTCACTATGAGTCAGATCCAACTTGATGGCAGTGAGTTTGGTTTTTTTGGTATGATGCAACTATTGGTTTCCTCTTGTCTGGAGCAAAGAAAAGTAACTAAAATCAAAGCCACTTGGAAACAATTAGTCCAAAGATATGATGGGCCATGAAGACCTCAGCCTTTACAACCCTGAGACCAGAAGAACTAGATGGTGTCTGGCTACTGAAGCCAAAGTGATCAAAACTGGAGATCCTAGAGGGAGTGGAAGGAAAAACATGGGAAAATTTCAAAAACACAAAAATGACCAGAATTACTGGTTAGACAGAGGCTGGTAGAACCCCTGAGACTATGGCCCTTGGTTATCCTTTGGGCCTGGAACTGGACTCACTTCCTTGGTTTAGCTCTCTGCCAAACAGTAGAAAGACCTACAAGTGGAACACCTACTCCAAGGAAATGTACCCACCTACCCTCGGGAGAGATGCATCCCCTAGATCAATTAACCATGAGACATCAGAAGGGCAGCATGTGCACAGAGGGAAAGCTATACAGACCGAATTGCATAGATGAGAAAGGCACAGGGAAGGGATAGTCACAAGAGGAAATGGGAGGAGAGCTTTTTATGGTTGGGGATTATAAGCAGGGCCTTGAAACCAAATGTGCATCAACTGTTGTGTGTAAAACGAACCTGCTTTGTAAACCTGCACCCACATCACAATAAAAAAATTAAAAAAAAAAAAATTGTGACATCTAATATGCATGTAATTCTACTTTGACTGGAGAAAACATTAAATAAAAATCTAGACTCTTAGCTGCTTTTTAAAATTTGGCAGCTTTTTACTACTGATCTAGCATGCAATGAGGCTGAAAATAATAGAGCCTGGTGAGCCCCTGAGACTATGGTCCGTAGCTACCGTTCAGGTCTGGAATTGAACTCACGCCTTTGGCTTCTAGCCAAATAATAGACAGGCATGTGGGCAGAACATTTACACCAGGTAGATACACTCCTTGGAGATACCAATCAATGGGAGAATAGAAGGGCAGTGTATGCAGAGGGAGACAGGTAGGGCAATGGGGTGGGGGAGCACAAGAGCTGGAAGAACACAGGGAAGAGGTCACTATGGGGAGGAAGTAGGAAGAAAGCTGTTATATTGTGGGAAATTGCAGTCAATGTCATGAGAAAAAACTTACATGAACTGCTGTATGGAAAATGAGTTTTCTCTGTAAACTTTCACCCAAATCACAATAAAAATTAAAGAGAAAAAAAAAAAGTGGCAGTGACTCTAAAGGTCAGTGCCTCAAACGGTTTATTCAGAAAATATCTCTTCTTTAGGGTGATTGACCGTCACTGGAATTCAATTCCCAATTCCACTGGTTTCAGACTTTGTCATTTTATTGACTTTATATACATTGTACCTACTTGGTAAACCTAATTTCTGTGCTTTGAAGCTTAGGGCCAAGTAATTTTCATGCTTTAAGAAAAGAAGGAAGGGGTTGGCCCTCTTTGAGGGAGTCTCTCAGTGGAGTGTCTGAAAGGCCTTTTCTACAAGCAACAGTTGATATAGAACCACTCTGTGCATTCAGTTTGCATAACCAGTCATTCGTATTTTCCTTTATAACAAACTTTATAACATTACCCATCAGAGACAGAAATAGCCTCAAACCGATAAAATACATAGAGCATTTAACTAATTTGTGACAAGCCCATGGGTGGTCAGAGAAAAATAATCATATCTAAAATTAGTTGAGGACAGACCACCAGATTGGATGCTTTCCTCATATTAAAAAATCAATGCAATTGACACCTTTTAATTTTTGTCTTTTATCCATCTAGCAACAAAAAATTTAATTTCCTTAGTCAAAGCAGAAAAACAAAAGACAAAGTTTCCACCACACAGTGCTTTCAGGAAAAGGAAATTGGACTAGTTATAGGAACAAGTAAATCTGGGTGCAGCTGTCACTATTAAAATATAACAAAAGCCAGAATAAAATTGCTATAACAATAAACAATTAACATTATTTCTGACTGGTTTTTCTTTTTCCTCTCTTGTGTCTGGCCAGAATAAGCCATCTGTGAACTGCTTAACACATATCCCATACAAGATTGATGCCATTAAGCAATGTATTATTTATCGTCTTCTAAATTCTACATAACTAGTAATGAAAGTCCCCAAACTAAATTGCTCACATGTAAAGAATGTGTTACCAAGCACTGAGACATTCACAGGGCATTTTTACTATATAGTGTGTTTTTTCACTATGGTTCCAATTACAATGTGGTTCAAATATTATAGCTCATGCTAGTAATTTAATTTCTAGAAATAACTTTTCCAGCAGTAAGTTTTCGATATCTAAAGAGTGATTGTTAAATATATTAACTAAAAAGGGGGAGGATTACCAATAAGTAATAATTGTGGAAGGCATTGCACAATTTCAATAATTAATTATTGAAAATATATTTTTTAATATGTGACATTGTGTATTGTATGGAATTAGGAAGAGGGCTTGATCTTTGACCTGAGGCAAACTATATAAACTCACTGCATTTGAATTTACTTATAGGTGATTGTGCGGGACTAGATTTTAGGAGTTCTCATCTTGGCAACACGGTAAAATAAACTGGGGAATTTTAATAAGCCCAAGGCATAGGCTGTACTCCTACCAATTTAATCAGAATCTGGGGGGTGGGACTCACGCATTAGCATTTTTTAGAGCTCCCAGATGATTTCAATGTGCAAACAAAGAGGACAATTACTCTAAACCAAAACCAAACCCAGTGCTATTGAGTTGATTCCACTTCATAGCAACCCTGTAGGAGAGAGTAGAAGTGCCCTATAGGTTTTCCATGGCTGTAATCTTTATGGAAGCAGACATTTATCCAGCTAGCAAGAAAAAAATCAATTTCTTTCTTCCACAGGGTGGCTAGTGGGTTCAAATCATTGACCTTTTGGTTTAGTAGCCTAGAGCTTAACCACTGTGTCACAAGAACTCCTTTGAGAATCACTGTACTGACTGTAATTCAGGTCCCTTTCAATATTTAAAAGGAGCCCTGGTGGTACAGCATCTAAGGCATTTGACTGCTAACCAGAAAGTTGGCGGTTCAAATCTACCAGCCACTCTGCAGAAGGAAGTTGGGGCAATCTACTGCCTTCAAAGCCCAATAGTGTGTCACTTTGAGTCAAATTGACTTGATGACAGTGGATTTTTTGTTTATTTTTCAAGATTTAAAGGAGCTCTGGTGGTGCTATGGCTAATGTATTGGGCTGGTTAACCAAAAGGTATGTGGTTCAAACTCACCAGCCTCTCTGTGGGAGAAAGATGAGTCCATCTGCTTCCATAAAGATTTACAGCCTTGGAAACCCTAAGGGGAAGTTCTACTCTCTACTAATAGGGTCACTCCGAGTCAGATTTTGCTTGATGACAGTGAATTTTTGGGTTTTCAAGATTTAAAGAATTATGAATACATTCCTTACTCCGAAATGAATGGTTATCTCTACTCAAAAATTAGGAATTGTCTGTTATAAACACAATATGCATTTTTACCGGGTTTTCATCAAATGTTAAGGTTATATTTATGATGATCTAGCTTATCATACAACCTTTGAACAAAACTCATTTGGGGGGAACAGTCATGTGTCATTATTAGTTGCCCTCATATCCATTCTGACTTATGTGATCCCATGTATATAGTTGGGAGCTCTGGTAGTGTAGTGCCTAAGGCATTTGACTGCTAACCAGAAGGCTGGTGGTTCAAATCCTCCAGCCACTCCTTGGAAGGAAGGCTGGGCAATCTACTTCCGTAGTGATACCCCCTCAGATACCCAAGGAGTGGTCGCTATGAGTTTTTTTGGTTTGTTATACAAAGTAGAATTGGTCCATAGGGTTTTCAAGGCTGTGCCCTCTGGGAAGCAGATTGCCAGGCCTGTCTTCCAAGGCACTTCCAGTGGGTTCAAATGGCTAAAAGCTCAGTTAGCAATCACGTGCTTAACAGTCTACACTACCCAGGGATTCCTAGGGGCCATACCAGTAGGCTCCTTTATTAAAATTTCTCAGTTTTGTTACTGAAGGTGACTGTTCATCTCCCAGAGCTTCAACACAACAGTGGCAGATAACCTAATTCTCAAAAATCTGGAGAATGTACCTCCTCCAAGTAAGTTTGAGTCTTCTATGGGATTCTTTATTATTGTTTCTCCTGTGGTAGTTAAGTTTGTGTGTCACCTTGGCTGGGCCTGGTTGAGTGGCTGGGCAGCTGGATGCAGTTATTCCCCATGGTGAGATTGGTAATTAATTCCATGGTGGAATGTATTGGAGCAGCTGAATAGCTGCTTTGGGTAGGTGGTCTGCTTCCCGTATATAAGAAACAGCTTTGGGAATGGTCTCTACCTTATGGCATGCTTGGACCCTGCATGTAGCCATGCTCCGCCAATCTTAGGACGTTCAATGGACTTGAATTAATGGCCTGCCATGTGGTTTGGTAACATTGGGACTGTGCCTTTTTACTTGTAAACCTTGGGCTTGTCAGTCTCAACAGCTAGCAGCTGTCTGAGTGAAGAAAAGCCTCTAGCTCCAGTGGGTCAGAAGCAGGAGGCAGAGCTGGACCCCAAGATTGAAGGGCTTTCACCCAACTCTTAGAGCACTTTGAACTTGGACTTAAAACCTCCAAACTGTAAGAGAATAAATTCCTGTTTCTTCAAGCCATCCCATTTGTGGTATATTTTTGTCAGAGCAGCACTAGGTAACCAGAACACTTCCCAATAATTGTAACTATATTTTGTAAGCAATATGGGTTACATTTTGTCTTAGTTTCTTAGCGCAGCTATAACAGAAACACAAGTGGCTGGCTTTAACAAAGAGAAATTTATTTTCTCACAATTTAGGAGGCTAGAAATCTGAATCCAGATTGCTAGCTCTAGGAGATGGCTTTTTTGGTGGGCTCTGGGGAAAAGGTCTTTGTCTCATTTCCACTGCTGTTCATCAGTTCCTTGGTGATCCTCCTGTGGCCTTACATCTAATTTCCCCCATGTGGGCTTGCTTCTCTGTGCTAATGTGCTTGTTTTATATCTCAGAAGTGATTAAGTGTAACACAGACCTTACACTGTTATGGCCTTATTAACATAACAAAGAAAACCATACTCCCAATGGGATAACATCCACAGGTGTGCTGAACACCCACTGTCCACAAATCCATTCCAACTCACAGCCACCCTACAGGACAGAGTAGAAACACAGGAATAGGGTGAGGATTTACAATACATAATTTTTGAAGACATGATTCAATCCATAACACCCTTTTATGTAGTATTTAGAAATAAATGATTAACTTTTAAATGACACCACATTTCCTTTTAAAAAATGCCATTGTATTATGAAGACATTTTGTCATTGCTGTTTTTAAGATATGCAATGAAGACTAGAATTAAATATTTTAACTTCTTGTCACTACCTTCATTTCTAAGTAAATGCTACCTGTGAGATTAACCCACTGCAACTTTAAAATGCAAATAATATAGGGAAATTTTAAGGATAACTCAGTTGCTTAGCTCCCTAGCTTGAAGATAATTTTTAAGTTCCCATTCTGTTTCCCCAGCATCCAAAGAACCAAGAGGAGAATGTTGTGCATCAGAGCCCATTCCAACTCACAGGGACCCTATAGGACAGAATAGAACTGCCCCCAGGGTTTCCTAGGCTATAATGTTTCTGGGAGCAGATAGACAGGTCCTTTCTCTCTTGTACTGCCTGATGGGTTCGAACATTTGACTTTTTGGTTAGCAGCCGAATACTTAACCAATGTGCCAATAGGGTTACTTGAGAGGAGCCTAGATTGATAGTAAATAAAACAAGCAGTCTTTTTTGTTATTTTGTTTTAATTCTACCATTTCTCTGTATGACTATATAGAAAGGAAAATTAAAATTGTAATAGTGTAATTTTGGGAGCTCTGGTAGCATAGAGCCTAAGGCATTTGACTGCTAACCAGAAGGCTGGTGGTTCAAACCTACCAGCTACTCCTTGGAAGGAAGATGGGGCAATCTACTTTCATAGTGATACTGCCTCGGAAACCTAAGGAGTGGTCGCTATGAGTCAGGGCTGACTCGATGTCACATAATAACAACAACAATAGTGTAATTTATTGAATTATTGCCATACCAATTTGTTCCCTTAATTTACAGTTAAAGTACTATATTTGCAAATATTTGAGGACATGACATCCAATCATATTTGTGAAAATTCAAACATATTTTAATTTACTTAAAAACATCAAATTTAAAATTAAATAATGAGGATATAATAACAAAAATTGATCATTTTCATTCCCTGCCATTGTCAAAGCAGAAATTCTGGTGTATTAGCAAAGTAGGTTTTCAATTAAAAACTTGACTTATAGACCTGACCCTGTTATTAACAAGGTGAGACTCATGCACAGCTGGTGTGTGTGTAGGGGGGCGGTTATTCCTTTAGAATTGGGACTTTGAAGTAAATACTTCTAAAGACTTTTTTTCAATTTAATTTTCTATTATTTTATGTAAATACAGAATAATGCAACAACAACTAAAACTTTTAACAAATAGTAGGTGAAGTTCTATTTTATTTTACAATCAAACACACAGACATACACAAAGTATTGTGATTCTCTGTTCCAATTACATTTCAAATAGTTTGGAAATATTCACTAACTTCAATTTTATGACACCCAATAATGTGTGTCTTATAGGAAAGGAAACTGAGTCACAGACAGGTTAAGTCACTTCCCAAAGTCACAAAAGCATAGCTGGGATTTGATTCTAGGCAGTTTGGCTGTGGGTGGTGCAAATGAATAATGAACTCAGCTGCTAACCAATGGGTTGGAGGTTCAAGTCCAACCACAGATACCTCAGAAGAGAGGGCTGGTGATTTCATTCTGAAAACTCAGCCATTTCAAACGTTATAGAATACAGTTCTCTGACACACGTCAGTCTCAATGAGTAGAAATGGACTCAGCAACTGGTTTTAATTTAGTTTCTCTAACATTTTATTATAGAAAACGCAGAAAAGTTGAAACAATTGTATGTGAACACTCATACACCTACTCAGTTATACGGTACAACTGGCATTTTGCTATTGCAGATGAAGTTAAATAACTAAAAGCAGATCACCTGAATCACAAAGCAATGCATTATTTCACTTACAATGTAGCTCTTTCTTACACCCTCTCTCCCACAATATTATGTGCAGTGGGTTAACCACAGGGTCTGATGTGATGTCACAGGAAGTGTATTCATCAGTTTTGAAAAGTGAGTTACAAATGTGACTCCAGAATCAAACACTACTAATCAACACAACCACTTCTGTCATGACTAATTATATTTTTATAGCAACTTACAGTTAATGAAACGTGTGTCCTTTTTCTTTATACAATCCCAGGACCGTGAGAACCAATGGCACACTATTTTCTCAAAAATGACAATAAAATATTGTCTGAGAAGACAAATATTGTTTTGGTTACCTCTGTGCTGCTCTAACAGAAAATATACCATAAATGGGATGGCTTGAACAAACTGGAGTTTATTCTCAAAGTTCTGGAGGCCAGAAATATGAGTGCAAAGTGCTAGGCTCTAGGGGCTGGGTGAAAGCCCCTGCACCTTGGGGTTCAGCTCTGCCTCTTGCTCTGGGCCCAGTAAAGCTAGAGGCATCTCTTCACTAAGGCAGCTGCTGGCTGCTGAGGCTGAAAAACCCAAGGTTGACAAGTGAAAAGGCACAGTCCCAATGTTACCAAACCACATGGCAGGCCTTTGATTCAAGTGCATTGAAAGTCCCCAGATCAGCAGGGCATGGCAGGCTACTGAACAATGACACAGCTACATGCAGCAGTCAAGTGTGCCATAAGCTAGAGACCATTCCCAAAGCTGCTGCTTATATACGGGAAGCAGACCACATCCTAAAGGCAGCTAGCTACTCAGCTGCTTGTGGTAGATCCCAGAATGGAGCTGATTGCCAGTCTCATCATGGGGAATAACTACCACCCGCTGCCCAGCCACTCACCAGGCCCAGCCAAGTTGACACACAAACTTAACTACCATAGATACCAACCAGATTTCATTGATCACAGTAGTGGGTATAAACCACAGAGTATATTAGCACAAAAGTGATACTCATGCATTTCATCACTGGGGGTTTTCCCTATTAAATAAAGCATATTTTTGAGAATCTTCAATAGTTATTTGGCTATTCTACTAGGTTAGTATGTGTTTAACTTCCACCAGAGTAGATGAGAACTTCACACATAATATTTCATAAAACCAAAAAAAACCTCACCGCCATAGAGTAAATTCTAACTCACAGTGACCCCCATTGGGTTTCCAAGGTTGTAAATCTTTTATGAAGCAGACTGCCCCATCTTTCTTACACAGAGCAGCTGGTGGGCTTGAACCACTGACCTTCTGGTTAGCAGCCAAATGCCTTAACCACTACACCACTAGAGCTCCTTAATGTTTCATTAAGCCTACATATATCTGAAATTGGGATACTTTCTTTATAACTCAGATTTAATATATTCTTTATATAGAGCTCCAATGATCTTTGATCTTATCATCACTCACAGTCTTTAGGATGCAACTTGAGATTACTGAAAAGTACATTAATATACCTTAACTAACATAGTGCTTTTAATTCTCATTATCTTAACTACCTTCGCTATCTTAACTATCATTTTTATAACAATGAATGCAACACACTGCCATCGAGTCGGATCCAACTCAAAAGTACATTAATATACCTTAACTAACATAGTGCTTTTAACTCTCATTATCTTAACTACCTTCGCTATCTTAACTATCATTTTTATAACAATGAATGCAACACACTGCCATCGAGTCGGATCCAACTCATAGTGACCCCTTCTTGGGTTTCCGAGGTGGTATCACTATGGAAGGAAATTGCCCAACCTTCCTTACAATTTTTAATGAAATATAATACCTTATAGTATTTTATTAAATATCATTTTTATAATTTCATAGCTGTTGCCTTAAAGATTGTAAACCCATTAATACTTTTTTAAAGTCTATCTTCATGGTCTCCATCTAAATCTATGCTTTAATAACTGTGGCACACACAATATGAGGTCCAAGCATGAGGTCAGCTGTTCATGCTTTTCCTAGGTATACAGGATGCTCATCTCTAGAATAAAGAATGAAACTCAGACCCCATTTGAAGAGTGAGAGAGCTCTCTCTACAAATGGGTTATTGTTTGGCAAGCTCTAAAGAGAGGATTCCCAACCTTCTTTTATAGTGGTTCTCGGAGTGTGGTCCTCAGACCAGCATCATCATCTTGTGGGGACAGATATGAAAACTTTTAGGTCCCATTCAAGATCTAGTAAAGCAGAAATTCAGGGGTCAGCAATCTGTGTTTTCACAAGGACTCCAGGTTATTCTGATGCCTGCTGAAGAGAAGCTTTGTTAAACTTGTCCCAAATAAAGTTCTTCCAACAAAAGAAGCCAATCTTAACATTGCACTGGATAGTCCATTTTATCCACTTCACCACACTCCTATTTTCCCCTCTTTTTTAAGTCTTTGGAGACCACTTTTGTTATATTTTTAAAATTGATTTTACTTTTAGAGTGTTATCCTATTTTCTAGCTCTATTATCTATCTCCAAGTCACTTACTTTAAAAGAGGCCTTAGTGATATATATATATATATATATATATATATATATATATATATATATATATATATATTGTGTTACAGATCATTCATCTTTTTTTTCTTAAAACTTCCACTCATAGATCAATGCTTGCCATCACTGAGAGTGCAATACTGTACATGCAAAAGGGATCATCTTTGTTGTCTGTACCTCCTGTGTCCCTCTCTCTGTCTTCCTCTTCCTCAGTGTGACTGTGTAGATCACTCACTTTTGGTACACTGCCCTTCCCTTCACCCAAATCACTGCATGTCACTACCTATCTAGCAGTGTTCCCTCCACCCCCCTTCATCTTAAAGAGCAAAGCTAATTCATTCTTCCCCTTCCTTTCTCCTCTTCCCTAATGATTATATAGAGATTTTACCAAATCAAGTTTACTTCTTTTTACATTCTTTATTTTTTTAATGTTACTATCTTTTCTTTTTTATGTGTAGTGAAATACTTAGCTCGTTTTTTATCTAATATACACAAATAAACCTTTGATTTTTTTTTCTTTTAGAATGACTTTAACGTTGTCTTAATTTTGATATATTGCTCTGTCATTATTGCTCACTTACAAGTAACTGTGATTGTAAGTATTTTTGCTTCTCTGACACCATGTTTATTTAATAATTTCTTTATAGCTTAATTTTGATTTATAATTTCTAGTTTTGTGATTATCTGCTAGTAAAATGTGCTTGCACAATTTCTAGATCGTAGATTTTACCGATTATTTCGTTACATACTATAGCATTTGTAATTAAGAATTAATTGTTAATTGTTAGAATTTTGTCAATGCTAGCATGTCACATTTTAAGACTTTATTTCACGTTAAAAAGCAGGAATAATAATACCCTTTAAGTAAATGCATTTGCAATGAAAATCAAATGAGCTAATGAATATGAAAGCTCCAAACAATTTATAAAATGCTGGGTGGTTCATCTATTTCATGTAAACTATTATATTCAGTGAGGCACAAACATTGCTATATATACCCTTATTTTGTACCATATCAATTTTATTTATTCAATTATTCACTAAATTTTAGCTGTGTATCAGTAATATCTGGAAGGAAGATTGAGTAATCTACTTCAGTAGAGATACCGCCTTGGAAACCCAAGGAAGGGTTGCTATGAATCTAATCGACTTGATGACAGGGAGTTTGTTGTTGTTGTTTGCCGTCGAGTCAAACCCGACTCATAGCGACCCCTCCTTGGGTTTCCAAGGCAGTATCACTACGGAAGTAGGATTGCCCAACCTTCCTTCCGAGGAGTGGCTGGTGGGTTTGAACCGCCAGCCGTCTGGTTAGCAGGCAAGTGTCTTAGCCACTAGGCTACAGTAGTGTATTAAGCATAGATGATGCAGATATAGATGATGAATAACAAAACTGATCCTCAAGAAGTATTTGTTTTAATGCAGAAATCAGTTATATGAAGAATATTTTAAGTGTTATAGAAGAGACCTATGCTTCATGACCTTAAAGAACTTACTTAATCCTCAATGTGCCCCAATTTCTTCACCTATAGTAGTAGGATAATAATAATAATTACCTCATAGGGCTGAGGTAATTGAATGAGATACTACATGTAAAACCCTTGAATAGTAACTTTCCCATTCCATTTGAAAACTTACAAAAATTAAGCCTATAACATTTCTGAGAGAGGTTGGAAGGGCAATTTCTGGCCAAGATAGCTGGAATCTGCAGTTAAAATCTATGTTAGTACCATGTTTTCTTTGGAAAGGCAGGTGGGAGGAGCTATATCTGGAAGAGATTATAAAAGAAATCCTTAATGACTTTACAATGTGCACTGAGTGTATCAAAGTGGTTAATTTGTGCTGGAAAACTCATCTTTTTGTCCTTAACTATCCTTCCAAATGTTGCATATGTACATAAAGGAATGCATGTATTTGTATGCATACACACACTTACGCACGCACACATCCACACACACACATATCCACAGGCTCTAGCCTGTGGGAGAGATTGACGATGCCATTCTTTCTCAAGGACACTTTTTCCTTCTGGAAGGAGCTCATGCAAAGGAGGTCCAAGAATACTTTATACATACTACTGTAAGCCTCACACCTTAATAGTGAGCCTCTACTACATTTGTCCTGCTTCAAATGTTGTTTAATTATTTGCATGCTAGAGGGCACAAGGAGAAATAAGTTGCCATAGCCTATAGAAGAAACATGGTTAAACAACATTGATTAGCATTTACGATATATTTTTTAATATTCTAAACATGATGGAGAAAATACATTATATCACATTTGTTAATTGAGGGCTATAAAAATCACTTAACCAATATCAATACATGTTTACATGGTTGGTTTGTTCATTTACTTAAATGTACTGCCTTTATTCCATTGTGGACATATCCTCTTTTCTGGCCATCCTTGATTTCATTTGGTGACATTACCTCTTTACTATTGGGTATTGTCACAGAAAGGTATAAGTCAAGATATCTCACCTTCTCCTCATCAAAGGGTGGACATAGGTGTGTCATTCAAAGTAAGTCAACCATAGGTTGCTCTCAAGGTTTTGGATTTTGAGTGTGATGCTTAATGTTGTATCAACTTGGCTAGCTTATGGTGCCCAGTTGTTTTGTCAAACCACAGATGCTGTTATGAAGCAGTTACCTGTAAGTAAATCAACCAGCCTTCAGTAAAGCAGATTACCCTCTGCAATGTGGATGGAACTGATCCAATGCGTTGAAGACCTTAAGAGCAATAAAGGAGTTTTCCCTAAAGAAAACCAACAATGAATAGACAGAATTCCTCCAATCTTCCTGTTGCCTAATGTATGGATTTTGGGACACAAGACCGTAGGAATCTTCAGCCTATTGCCTTATCGACAGATTTTGGAGTTGCTAGCTCCCATGATCATGAGTGACTTCCTTAAAATAAATCAATATCTAGAACTCTGGTGGTGTAGTGTCTAAGACATTTGACTGCTAACCACAAGGTAGGAGGTTTCAACCCACTATGAGGTGGAATCAACTCGATGGTAGTTTTTTTTTTTTTAAATTTAGCCATCTATTTATCTATTTTCCTATACATCTACCTACCTACCTACCCACCCAACTGCATAATTACCTAACTATCTCTCTTACTGGTTCTGTTTCTCTACACTAAGACATTGAATAATAAAAAGAGAAAGAAAAAGAATGAAAATGTTTGGAGCCCATTTCTTCCACCAATCATGTCTTCCTAGAGAAAGCTGCTGATTGTGCTGTGACTTAAACCTCTCACCCTACACTGCCTCCTGTCTTTCTTTGAATCTGACTCTCCAGGCTTCCCATAGCTTCTGGGAACCCCTGCTAGCTTTTCAATAAATTCATTTTCTTCTTAAATTATCCAGATTCAGTTTCTTTATCCTGTATCTAAGAAACCTAACTAATCAAGGTATTCTGAAAAACAGTTTTATTTCACAACAAGGGAAGCAACCGTGAAAGAGGAATCACAAGATGAGGGCTAAAATCCCAGAGCATTTATAATTTTCTGGGTAAGTTGTTAACTTTTCTGAGCCATAGATTCTCATCCACAATGGGATGAGGCTGATCACACTCATGTAAGTAAGGATAACATTGGCATGAAGTCTTGAGTACTACTAGTGAAAATATAATAATTCCCTCCCTCACCCCTTACTCCCTTGCCCCCACAGTTTGGATAGCATTCATGATAGGGCATTTGAGCTGCAATCCAATGTTCTGGAGATCTACTTCATCCAATTTGTGTTCTACATTGTGTGTGAACCATTTGCACTAGAGCTATACAGGTGGGGTGAAGAGGGTAGGGCGGCATTAACAGCATTCTGATTAATGTTTCCTAGGCTGGCGGTTCAAACCCACCAGCCACTCCTTGGAAGGAAGGTTGGGCAATCCTACTTCCGTAGTGATACTGCCTCGGAAACCCAAGGAGGGGTCGCTATGAGTCGGGTTTGACTAGACGGCACATAACAACAACAACAATAGGCCTAATATAGGAGCTTTGGTGGCACAGTGCCTAAGACATTTGACTGCTAACCAGAAGACTGGTGGTTAAAACCCACCAACGACTCTGTGGAAGGAAGATGGGGTAATTTACTTCCATAACCCAATGGGGGTCACTATGAGTCAGAATTGACTGAATGGTAGTGAATGCTATTAATGCTGTCCCAGCCCCCTCACTCTACCTGGTATAGCTATAGTGCAAATGGTTCACATAAAATGTGGAACACGCGTTGGATAAAGTGGATCTCCAGAACATTTCTAAGTGCAGCCAAATGCACTGTCATGTATGCTGTCTAAATTGGGGCAAGAGAGTAAGAGGTAAGGTAGGTAGTAGCACTCAAGACCTAATGCCCAAGTTATCCGAGAGGGACCGGGTCTCCGGGAGCAAGGTAAGCACGGGTGGGCTTGTGCTTACTCACTGATCTGCACTGAACACTTTCCCTTGTTACCC
>NW_006921828.1:2577739-2586825 GCF_000298275.1 Orycteropus afer afer | reverse complement strand
AGATTATCTTCTGTGTCTGTGTTAATTGGTTTCCCTTTTCTTTGTTGAAGAGGGTCTGTGCAATCCTTCTGCCTAGTCTGCCATCTTGCCCTCTTTTTTTTTTTTTTTTAAAGAGTTTGTTTTACATTCAATGTAATGCATACATTTAGTTTCATTCATTCCCCATTCACCATGTCCAACCCTAACCCAGTCTCCTCCCCTCCTTACCCTGTAACCCTCCCTCTGTGCCCCTCATATTTATGCACCCCTGTTTGTCCTGCATTTCCTCAGTTTGAATGTTGGTCCTCTGGTGTCCCATGGTGTATTTTTCTAAGGAATGTATTACCATAGAGTATGTGGGTGTGTCATCCTGGGTTGAGTGGTCTGAGTGTACATCTTGTTAACTATTGGGCTGAGAGCCTGCTCCTGGGGGTAAGTTTTATTCCAGGCATCGAATGTATTTCAGGGCCATAGTATTGGGAGTCTCGCCAGATGTCATCTGACCAGTAATTCTAGTCATTATTGAGTTTTTGGATTTTGTTCCATGTTTTCCCTCCCACTCTATCCAGGACCTCCAGATTTGATCCTTTCCTGAGTGGTTGGCATTGGTAGCCAGACACCATCTAGTTCTTCTGATCTCTAGGGTCAACATGGTCACTCTCTTTTTAAAGGATCATGCTGTAACTCAAAAGGACCTGAAATCTCTGCCACTATCTATGTGACTTTAGGTAAGGGACTTTACCTTTCTGGGTCTCAATTTTATCAGCTCTAAAATGAGGAACTGGATGTGATGAAGATTTATATGATATGGTCGAACTATTTTATGTCTAATTTTATCTTTGAAAATAATAATATCATAGGGTTTTATAACTGTGATAGATTTCATTGAACACTAAATGTCCAGCTCAAGAGTTGCATATAGGCTTAGGGTGGTGCAAATGTTTAAGTCCATAACTACTAACCAAAAGGTTGGTGGTTCGAACCCACCCAGAAGACCTGGCAATCTGCTTCTGAACGTTCACAGACATTGAAAATCCTATGAAACACTGTGCTATTCTATACCACATGGGGTGGCCATGAGCCAAAATGAGCTCAACAGCAACATTTTTTTTAATGTCCAATTCAAGAGCCACATTGGCTTAAGGCACATGTCTACGCTTATTGTATAATCTCTCTGTGGCTTGATAGAGCTCTTCCTGAAAGAGGAATGGCTAGGGTGAGCAGAAGGACATGCTCATATTCAGAGACACTCAGAGACATAGACAGCTTGTCTTTCCATCTGTTTGGTACAACATTATGAGAGGAAGCTTCATCTGCTTCATCAACTCATCCAGTGGCAGAAGCCTGTGGGGATGCTCCACATTTGTGCAGACATTCAGCTGTATCACCCCAACAATGTCTAAAATGCCAATAACCAACATATCACTGTTGAAGAATCAGGCCCATGAGGCCAAGTCACATAATCATTAACATCTTTATGCAACTCATATGATTTTCAGAGTCCAACTCTGCCCCAAAAGCCACATGGATGAAATTACCAAATTCACATATTGCTGACTTCTATCCAAGCTGGCCCAAACCCAGTAAATAAAATTGCCTCAAATTCACCTGAAACACACTGTGCTAGCCATTTGGACACTTGCCTCCTCTTTGGAGTGAACAGGGGACCAAATCTAAGGGCAACTGAGTTATTCTCCAAATATCAGTTCCAAATAAATATCAAAATCAACCAAAAAGGCTTAGGTGTAAATCCATTCTCAATTTACACCTGACTTTTAGGAGTTCAAGTGAGTTGCACTTGAAAATGTCAGGTAGAATTCTTTTATGAAGTTGCACATGACTTTTTGGGCACAGATCTAGTCTGAAGTGCTATTTGACAATCCAGGTGCAACATTCAGACAGGAGCTGAGTGAACAGCCGAGTGCATGGGAGACAGAGTGCCAGGTGTGAAACCACTACAAAAATGCATCAGAAATGTCTTCCTGCAAATTAACAATGATGGAAATTTCCACTCCAAAGCCTTCCAACAAGTTTCAGACTTTGGAAACCTAAAGTTATAATGCAGAGATTATACTGTAAGGCCAAATGATTTGGTTTGGTAGGACTTTAATGGATCAACATCAGCTTCTCTCCAGCATTAAGCCATTCCACAGTTGTGAATCAAACACCTTGGATAGGTACAATAACGATTCTAGGTTCCCAAGACTGACTCCATTACATAGAAATAACTATCTTTGCAAATTTTTGCTCTTTTATTTCAAAATAACAGTCCAATGGCATCATTAAATAAATATGAATCCATGAGTAGTTAACTTCAACTCTCTCAATAGTATTTGAAATAAATGTTTTAGCTGTACTAAATCAGAAATATATGTAAACCATTTAATTGACATAGCACACTGAAGTCAGAAACTCATTTTTGGTGATATTTTGTTTTGCTTAACTTACCACCACAGAGAGCGACTTCCTAACTGCCAAACGAATAGAGAGGGCTCTCTTGGTGATCACCTCAGGCTCTAGCCTCTCAGATGCTGCCTGGTTCCAGTGAAATGAGTTATGCTCTAAAGCAGAAACTCTCAACATAAAGTTCCTTGCAACACTCCAGATTCTGGCTTAATCAGAGCTCCAAATATGGGGGTGGTGGTGAGAAAATAGAACATTTATGTGCTTTCTATGAACTGGCTCCTCTACATAACTGACTCATTCCTCACAAAGCCACAAACACTATTCCCATTTTACAAATGCAGAATGGGAAGAATGGCTTATATATCTTCCCATGAAGAAATACATCTCTTTGATAGCTTTCCTGACCATTTCCATGCCATGATGATCTCTACCACTTGTGAGCATCTACAGCACTTACTTTCCAGATTATCTGTGACTTTTTTCATTTACTGGCATTGGGGAACTCAATTCAAACTGGCTTAAGGAAAAAAACAATCGGACGTAACTGAAATGCCCAAGCTCTATTTTCTTCTATTGTCTGCCTTTTTAGGCTGGCTCTCTTGTGGTACAAAGATGGTTACCGACAGCCCCAGGCTTATGATCTATCACTTCAAAAACTGTACTAAGCAGACAATTCTCCATCCATATAGATTCACTAAGAGTTCAAGGATAGATCTGAACAGTGAAATTTGGATTGCTTTCAAGTTTGGAAAGGATGAAGCTGTTCTGAAGAATTCCATGGATTGGAACTAGGAGAAGGACAGTTCTCCAAAGGAGTCCCTGGGCAGTGCAAATTGTTAGTGTGCTTGGCTGCTAACCAAAACATTGAAGGTTCAAATATACCCAGAGGTGCCTTGGAGAAGGATCTGGAGATCTACTTCTGAAAAATCAGCCATAAAAAAACCATGGGACACAGTTCTACTCTGATGCACATGGGGTTGCCATGAGTTGGAGCCGATTGGACAGTAACTGGCAGAACTCCAAAGTAAAATTATATCATTACAAAAGCAGAGAATATGAACGTATGAACGTGAGATAAGCAAACCACAGATCTCTCCTACCCTGTTTCAGAGCACTGAACAAATACATAAATATTGCAAGGTATCTTTTTACGAGCATTGGCTCCTTACCTAATTACAAAGCTCTTAAAAACACAGACAATTTATTAATAGCTTTTTTGTAATTTCTGTAGTAACTAGTACTTTTTAGTATGAATTTTCCACTCCTCTCCTCAACACAACTTATATACATAAACTCAAATGCCATCCATAAATGAAGCCCAGTGAGCTTTCAAGTAAATAATACATAAATGTGACTGAATAGGATTTTTTTTTAACTCAAAAATCTTCCAAGTATTCACAAAAATTATGTACTATTACCCAGTCTATTCATAACAATTACTTACCTAAATGATTATCTCAACTTGTAAAGCACCAAATAAAGTTTAATTTCCGGAATGCAACTACACCATGGAACACACTCTTCAGAAATATGTGCTAACTTTCCCTTCTACATTTCTAACCTGTATTACCTAAAATAATGCTCTGCAGACATTATTATGATATTTCAGTTTATTATAATCATCAAGGATGACACCTTGAAAAGTTAATCCATTAGCCAAAATCCTTGATAATAATGAAACAATTCTAATTTGTAACACGAAAACTATGGCAAAATTTAGTAATTTCTATGCCACAGCATTAATAGTATCTACTAAGAAATGAATAGGAGCTCTGGTAGCGTAGTGCCTTAGGCACTTGACTGCTAACCAGAAGGCTGATGGTTCAAACCCACCAGCCACTCCTCAGAAGGAAGATGGGGCAATCTACTTCCGTAGTGATACTGCCTCGGAAACCCAAGGAGGGGCCGCTATGTGTCGGGTCTGACTCAACGGCACACAACAACAACAACTAAGAAATGAAAGGAGCTGTGGTGGCACAGTGGTTAAGGCATTTGGCTGCTAACCAAAAGGTCAGCAGTTTGAACCCACCAGATGCTCTGTAGGAGAAAGATGAGGGAATCTGCTTCTTTAAAGATTTATAGTCTTGGAAACCCTGTGGGCCAGTTCTACTCTGTCCTATAGGGAATTAATAGAGAATTTTCAGATCAACTCTTGATGGTCTCTAAAGATCATAAAGTCCATTAAGGGGTAGGGAATTCAGAGAAAGAAATTACCAAACAGAGTCATGCAGGTAATGACATAGTCTTGATTAAAAACCTATGGTCTTCCCTCATCCATTGCTCATTGGAATGTAAAATGGTACAATCACTGTGAAAAAAAGTTTGGCAGTTCCTCAAAAAGTTGAACATAGAACTACCACGTTACCCAGAGATTTCACTCCTGGGTATATGCCTAGAAGTAAAAGCAGGAACACAAATAGAAATCTGTACACCAATGTCCATTGCAGTACTTTTCACAATAGCCACTTGTGAAACAACCAAAATTTCCATCAACAGATGAATGGATAAATAAAATGTGGTATACACACAAAATTAAATACTGTTGTTGTTTTATGTGCCGTTGAGTCAGACCCGACACATAGCGACCCCTCCTTGGGTTTCTGAGGGAGTATCACTATGGAAGTAGATTGCCCCATCTTCCTTCCCAGGAGTGGCTGGTGGGTTTGAACAACCAGCCTTCTGGTTAGCAGTCAAGTGCCTTTAGGCACTATGCTACCAGAGCTCCTCAATTAAATACTACTCAGCTATAAAGAGAAATGAAGTCCTGATGCATGCCACAACATGGATGAAGCTTGAATTAAATCTGTGGTTCAAACTGTTGTTCAAGCAGTTGAAACATGCCATATGACCATTCCCTGTGGACAAGCCTTCCCTGGCTCTCCATCTACAGGAGACACACATACACACACCCCTGTTAAGCCCTCTGTTCTGCTATTCTCTAGCAAAAGAACTATGGTATCGATACCCCATCTTACCTGCTACACTGATTTCTTACCTCAATGCCTTCATTCTTGTCTCCTTTCTAATCTTTCTTCTCTGCGCTAAACTTTGGTCATCTTTTCATACCCAACTGTAGTGATATTCCCTGCAAAAATCTTTCACTAAAACCCAGATTAGACTAAATTACCCTCCTGAGTGCTCCCACAGTACCTCTTGCTTATCTGTGATGTATGATTTGCAATATCATATTGAAATACTCCAATGTGCTGCTTGTCTCCCCTCAACCATGCTGGCACTTTTAGACAACAGGGATTATGTCCTGCTCATATTCTCTTCAGCCCCCACCCCTACAATGTCTCCCTGCCTAGATGAATCATAAGTTCTGTTACAGAATCAATTAAAGAGGAATGTTAGTTGAACTGATAAATACTTAAGAAAAATGAAACAGCAATAGGGTCAAGTTGTAGGAAAAGAAAGATTTCTTTGAGTTCTGTATGTCTATCTGAAGAAGGTGAGACTTAAAGGGGCAAGAGGTATGATGTGAATCTTCAATACTGAAAAAAGTGCTAGGCATAAGAGGAATTTCTTTGATTTGGGGGCTCCAAAAGCAGAAATAGTGCTGATTGGAAGGAAATAGTATCAACCTGGTATAGAGATTTTTTGAACAATTGAGGCTGTCTACAAATAGGTCTCAATTCATTAAGTAATGAGCTTCTGATACACAGTTTAAAGGGCTGAAACAGAGATGACTGACTCTTTCTCTGGAGTCTGCTGTAAGATATTCCTGTACTGAAAACATGTTATACCACAACAAGTACTGCTGGTACTCGTAAAGCCTGATACATAGTAGATGGTCAAAAATTTACTAAATACATTAATGACATTGTTGTTCTCTCTAAAAATAAACATTTATTGTTCTAAGGCCTTTCTTTATTTTCTTTCTTTACATACTTTATTGCAGTTGTTCCTGGTTGCCATCAACTTTACTGTGACTCATTAAAAAAAAAAAAAACATTGTCAGTGAGTTACCTCCAACTCATAATGACCCTATAGGATAAAATAAAACTGCCCCATAAGATTTCCAAAGCTGTCAGTCTTTACAGAAGCAGACTGCCTTATGTTTGAACCCACTGTCGCAGTCACTGTGTCAATCAATCTCATGGTCAGTCTCCCTCTTTTTCACTGAGACTCTACCAAGCATGATATCCTCCAATGATTTCTCCTTCCCAATGATGTGCATAACTTATAGGGCTCCTTTTTTCCATTTAAAACAAACAATCCATTTATAAGTCATTATGTATAGTAAAGGGGAGGTTGAAATGTTCTGGTACAAAAATAAAAATTGTTGTGAGGTTTACTGCTGAAATAGCACCACCTCTTGATTCATGTTAAACATAAAGAAACAATTCTAACATTATCGTTCTAGTATTTGACTATTTAGATATTGTGTCAATTTTTGACTGTACTTTATGATTTCTGGGAATACAAAGATGTACAGAAAATAGACTCCACCTTTGAGAAATTCCAGATTTGGAAGTACACTTGCAAATGAGGTAGATTATTTCCTTATTCAACAAACACTTATTTCCTGCTTTGTTCCCAGTTGTGTGCTATACATTGTCAGCTACAACAGAACAAAAACCATGTTTCACTTTAAAAGGGGTATAGTAGGAGCAAAGAATTATGGGAGCTTTTAGCTTTTAAGTTCTGATGAGGAAGAAATGTTTGAAGGATGGGTGACATTTTGAAAGGTAAATATAAACTCATTGTCATTGGGTTGATTTAGACTCATAGTGACCCCATGTGTGACAGAGTAGAACTGCTCCATAGGGTTTTCTTGACTGAAATCTTTATGGAAGCAGATTTTCAGGTCATTCTTCCATGGTACTGCTGAATGGGTTCAAAGCATCAACCTTTAGGTTACTAGGTGAATGTCAACTGTTAGTGTCACCCATGGACCCTGAGAGAGGCATTGCTGTTGTTGTCATTGTTGTGTGCCATCGAGTTGATTCTGACTCATAAGGAGAGGGGATTCCAAGGAAAAGACAAAAGTGTAATGGCATACAAGTGTGAGGACTGGTAAATCTAAGTTGGGTACAATTTGAATATCAGGTATATGAGTACAGAGGCAAGTACTGGAAGGGTAGATCAGAACTATATTGTGGAGGTCCTTGATGAAAGGCAGTCAGGAGAACCAGAATGAGCAAAACATGGAAGACACTGAAGGAAGGTTTGAGAAATATCTTTCATTTGGGACCTTGCATTTCAGAAGATGGGGGAGTAGTGGAAATACTGTTTGAGAACAGAGGGACTCTCAGGTTCTCAACTGAATTTCCTGGGACTTTCTCTTTAGAGTTCTTGAGAGGATAATGCAATTTCCTCTGTGTACTCTGTGATTCCCAGATTCTACCCAACTCTAGGGCATCAGAAATTATTCCCAGACATTTCTTAGAACAATTTCTATAATCATTTTTGTCTTGGAACATTTCTATATTTTTCCAGACTTCAGCTGAAATCTCCTACAAAATCTCCTCAAAGTCTAGACTAGATGAACAGACCATCCCAGGTGTTCACATAGTAAAGGAGAGGTTTATGGTATTATGTAAAACAGCATACTAAAGTTTTCTCTTTCAGTATTATCACCATAATGTATGTACTTTTAGAATGTAGCAGTTGGGTTTTATTTATCTTTTCTCCCTCCTGCATCTAACACAATTCTGGCAAAAATTTTTTTCAAGAGATATTTATTCATATAAAAAGAACCAGACAGGTATTTAGAACATTTGCCTTCTAAGTTTAGCTGTGCTTAGTGCTAAATTGTGTAATCTTACACAAATCACTTGCTTCTTTTGGACTTCTGGTTCTTCATATACAAATTCAGATAATGGGGTCAATAATCTCTTCCCCATAGTAATTCTAATTGTAGATAAACATTCTTGCCACTACTCATCACCACTACTTATATTTAAGGATTGGTTAGCATTAAAAGATTCCTAGACATGTCAAGGGGCCCTGGTGGTGCAACAATTAAGCACTCTGCTGCTGGAAAGGTTGGCAGTTCAAAACCATCCTGGTGGTCCACAAGACCGAGACCTGGCAATCTGATGTCACAATACTTACAGCCTAGAAAACCCTATGGGGCAGTTCTACTCTGTCACATGGGATTGCTATGAGTTGGAACTGAGTTTCCAACATTCAAAAAAAAAACAAGAGACATGAGTCAGGACACTGCAAGAATGTAATATAACACATCCATCCATCTGATGGCCATGAGAACAAAGATAATAACCCACTGGCATGACTGTAAGTGCAAAGACATGAATTCATATCACAGCTATGCAGGCTCTGTCTAAAGTCACTGAAATATTCAAAAGAGAAAAAAAACAAGACAAGAACATTCATAAGTGTATGCTGTAGACAAATCTACCCTCATTTGATCTGTGACTTTAGCTGATGTTTTATCTTGGCTCTCAAGAATTTTAAAGATTTAGACTCAGAAGGAGCAAGAGGGAGCTTTCTGGGATAATGTTCTATATATTGGTAGGAGTTTGGTTTACACGGGTGTATGCATTCCTCAAAATTTAGCAAATGGTCGCTTAAGATCTGTGGTTTTCATTGTATAATAAATTTTACCTGAAAGGATAAAAGAAAACAACAACCTCTAAACAAAACTGAGTATTAATGATGTGTCCGCTGAAAAGTCTGAGAGGGGAGTATTGTGGTATCTACAGTTTACTCTAAAATGTATTTTTAAAAAAGAT
>NW_006921828.1:2571183-2577623 GCF_000298275.1 Orycteropus afer afer | reverse complement strand
AGAGAGAGAGAGAGAGAGAGAGAGAGAGAACAAATTTAAAGGTAGAATCTAGCTGGTGAGTATAGAGGTTTTCACTGTAAAGTTTTTTTCAAATTTATATATATTTGAGGATGTTCATAATCAAATGATGTCTACATCATTTTCATCGAAAAATTAAAGCTAGGAACAGAAAGTTCATATAAGGAATACCACATTGCTCTTTTGAGGTGAACTACCATATTTACTCAATTCTAAAATTATCCTAACTCTACAGTAAGGAAACGGAAGGAGTTTAAAATGGAATGTTTTCTACACATTTTAATTCGGTATTTTTTTTTTTTTATAAAGTTGTTCCCCTTTCTTGACAGAGTCATGCAAGATAATATAAAAAGGGTTTTTTTTTGTGTGTGTGTGTGTTGGTTTGAGTGTATGACAAAAAATATTTACCAAAGAATATTAAGAAATGAACTGTCTCAGAATATAGACTGCTGCAAGATGTTTTTAGTCAAAGAAATAAATAGTCACAGGCCTCAGAGAGATAAATTTAATGCCAAAATTTCTGTCTCATTAAAAAGGAAAAAAAAGGAACAAAAGGAAAAACAGAAAAGATTCAAGTGTTCCAAAACAACTGATGAAACCAACATTCCCTCCCTCCAGCCCCAATCCTCAAGGCTTAAATATTCACTAAATTTCATTAAAGAGAAAGTAGGCTAGCAGGAAAAGAGAGATGATTGGAATTGTCTGCTAGGAGGACCCAGTAGTGGAGGGCAGTCACTGGGCACTGTGGGTTTTTATCACTGCTCCAAAAGGAGAACATCAGACCCTCTTAGATGCAAATTCTTTTGCCAGTGGCGTAGTGGATAAGGCATTTGGCTGCTAACTAGAAGGTCAGCAGTTCAAACCCACCAGCTGCTCCATGGAAGGAATATGGACGATCTATTTCTGTAAAGATTTATAGCCTAGGAAACCCGATAGGGGTTGCTGGGAGTCTGAATCAACTCAACAGCAGTGAGGTTTTGTTTTTTTTTTTTTTTTTTGGTATTAACAGAAATACTTAGTCAAGAGATTGAATCTTCATATATTTGTGAATAAGTAGATAGAATCACCAGCTGCCCAGTGAAAAATTTAATACTTCCCCCAGGTCCAAGTGTGTCACTTGATTTTAATTTAGGAAACTGAAATTTAATTTATGCAACACATTAAATGAAAACCAACTGTGTTTCATTCTGCTGCCTAATAATAATATGGGGGCAGGGTGTTGGTGCTCATCACACTTGGTTGCCCTGCAAAGCAATAAGAATAAATGTCATCCTCCCTAGCAGGTAGGTATCTAGTTGTCTAATATGTTGACACATGCTAGTGTGCTAGCAAAGGTCATAAATATGTTTGTGATGTGAAATAACACAGGTGTTAGATCAGCTCAATTAGAAGCAACAGGGAAAAAAGCTCTAATAATTGTTTAACTTGCACATTTTAGCAGCACCAAGAAAGTATATCTAACCTTCTTTTGTTAGTGAGACAATTTGCTAGTCAAAATACATATGCTTTAACTTATGCATATGTACTGGTGTTGTTGATAGCTATGCTAATTAATGTGCTCCCCTGAGGCAATGGCTTCAGGTAAATAGCATGATGAAATGTTATCCTGGAAAAACTAGACCCTGCAATTAATAGTTCCTGTTACTTCTCAGTTAGTTCCTCATTCTCAGTACCCTAGTGGAGAGAACTCTGGCCCTGATTTCACTTAGTTCCGACATGAAGCCAGTTGTTGACTAATAGATCTTTCTGACATTCCACATTGGGAGTAAAACTGCATATTCTTCTTCATCATGTTCGCCATTACGATCTCAACCACCTTCACCACCACCACCACCACAATATAAATAAATAAAATGTTTCTTTCATTCCATCATTGGAAATATGCAGGTAGATTTTCAACAAATCTGAGGGCATATAATAAATAATGCGACTTAAAATATGGTCAATAAAGTAAATAATAAAGTTTATTAACTTTGTGAAGTCCTTGAATGATGCTTCAAACAAATCAGCACAAAGAGCTGAAACAGATACAACAATATGCTATGGTACTGCTGAGGGAGAATGAAAAGCCATCATATTAATATATACTATACAGAGATTAGGAGCTCTGGTAGCATAGTGCCTAAGGCACTTGACTGCTCACCAGAAGGCTGGCAATTCAAACCCACCAGCCACTCCTCGGAAGGAAGGTTGGGCAATCCTACTTCCGTAGTGATACTGCCTACCCAAGGAGGGGTCGCTATGAGTCAGGGCCGACTCGACGGCAAACAACAACAACAACAACAATACAGAGATTAGGAACTCTGGTAGCGTAGTGCCTAAGCATCTGACAGCTAACCAAAAGGCTGGTGGTTCAAACCCACCAGCCATTCCCCTGAAGGAAGGTTGGGCAATCTACTTCCGTAGTGATACTGCCTCAGAAACCCAAGGAGGGGTTGCTGAGTCAGGTCAGACTCGATGGCACATAACAACAACACAATATACATAGACCACCTGGCTGAAAGTTTGTCGTCCTGTGGTGGCTTGCATGTTGCTATGATGCTGGAAGTTCTACTGCTGGTACTTCAAATATCACCAGGGCTCCTCATGGTGGACAGGTGTTAGCAGAACTTTTAGATTAAAACAGACTAGGAAGAAAGACCTGGTGATCTACTTTTGAAACTTAGCCAATGAAAACCTATGGATCACAATAGAATATTGTCCGATGTGGTGCTAGAAGATGAGCCCCGTGGTGGAAAGGCACCAAAGGACTCAAGCAGGTTAGAAATCATGAGGCTGTTGTGGGACCAGGCAGAGTTTCATTAGGGTGAACATGGAGTTGCTATAATCTATAGCTGACTCAGTGGCAACTAATAATAACAAAATATAGAAAACAAACAGGACTGTCTTATGCAAGGCTCACATCAAAGGTCACAGGGCAGAGGTGTTTGTATGTGATGGAGCTCTTTCTCCCACAGTCTTCCCTACATATTAGTCTCTAGGGCAGGGGCTGATAAACCTTTTCTGTGAAGGGCCAGAGAGTAAATGTTTTAAGCAATGTAGCATAAGTGTATTTGCCATACCTACTCAACAGTGCAGCTACTAGCATGAAAGCAGTCACAGATAATACATAAAGGAATGAACAAAGCTGTGTTCTAATTTGAATTTCATATACTTTTTATGTGCCACACAATATTATTCTTCTTTTGATTTTGTTTTCAAGTACTTAAAAATGTAAAATAATTCTCAGCCTGCAGGGCATACAAAAATAGGTGACTATCAAGATTTGGCCCATGGGCCTTGGTCTGCCAACTTCTGCTGTAAGGGTAAGTAGCAGTCAAAATTTATTACTTCATGTGTGGATAAAAAATGACACTTCTTCACAATTGAAGAGATGCTGTTAAGAATGTCAAAAGCAACAACATCTCCCATGGATTGAATACCAATTATTTGCCTAAATCCCGAGTTTATCGTTATTTTCCCACTTGTGGATAAAGAAGTAAGACTTAGAGAGTTAAATAACATTCCTAAGGCCACATAACAAGTTGGGGAGAACTTGACAGGATTATTCCCAAGATCATGCTCTGAATAAGAAAGAAAGAAAGAAAAAAATACAAAGATCATGTTTGTTTCACTATTCTAAATGATTAATCTGAATGTAGTTGAGACTGTCCCCCTAGACGTTTTTTTTTGTCTCTCTGTGAATATATTCATTGGGAAGGATGAATATAACAAAAAATAGAGCAAGTTTGTTCCTCATTTCCTGTCCCAGATATTGTCATTATACTGTAATGCTAGTTGTAGCAAAATCTCCAGAAACTTTAGGGTATAGACTGCTAGCTAAAAGAAAAGGAATTTTATTTTAGAAAACCTATTATCCAAAAAGTCACCAAAGGAATAGAAGATTATAGAGATGAGAGAAGAATCTTATTAGCTAGCTTATTTGGACATCGCAGGCTGGTATGACTGGTTTTCTGAATTTAACAGTTCAGCATCCTTAACATTTACTGGTGCCAGTAGTTGTACCCTCTGTCCCAGCTGTAAAACCAAAAAAGTCTCCAGACATTGCTGAATGTCTGGAAGGATGGGGTACTTTCCCTCCTGGCGGAGAAGCATTCATTGACTAAGAGCAAGGAACAAGAACCCTAACCAAGTATAGTGTTCAGTCTTTTAGAAGTACTGACTGATTTACACATATCTAATTAGGCAGGGAAACAAACAAAAAACAAACTACAACAACTTAAGACTTGCTCCTGACCCCTGGCCACATATAATTAAAAATAAACTAAATAGCTAGGAATGATGAGAAAGAGACTAGCCTAACCTGGGGCAGGTAGCTCCTGCGTCAGAGGATACAGGTATAAAGGAAGCTAAGTCTGATATCTGAGAACTCTTTGTAAGGTGAGCAGAACTAAGGGAAGAGTCTCAAGGTGTTTTATTTAGTAAGCAAGAGGAGTCCTAAAATTGTAATTGAGGAAGGATATTCTCTGAGACATGGGAGGTATTTAGTTTGCCATTAAGAGCATAAACTCTGGAGCCAGACTGCCAGGTACCAGTCCTGGCTTTGCTATTTACTAGCTCTGTGATGTTGGGCCCCTTTGCGCCTTAGTTTCTTAATAAGGACAACAGTAGTTTCTAACTATGGGATTGTTATAAGGACTAAATGAGTTAATATGTATGTGTGTGTGAGTGTGTAATTATTAATATACTTTTTCTCCTTGCATTTTCTGTTTTTCTAATTTTCTCATTTCTCCTTGAATCTATTGTAGACAATCAAGCTGTGAGCCTCCCTACTTCAAGGAAGGTTTATGGCAGGATTAGGAATAGAAGCTTCCTGCAAGTCTCTCCTCTCCCCTCCCCTCCCCTCCCTTTCCCTCCTCTCTCCTTTTTTTCTTTCTCTCTTTCATACAAAGAGAAGTAAAAGGCCGGGAAAAGCAGATGATTAAGATACAGACAAGTGTGCTGGAGAAAAAGAATGAAGATTCCTCTGAATTGGGAGAAAATCCATGTCTGTAGAAGTGGACCAACCCTCTAACCACAGGGTTGCTTCAAGGGTGCTCGGGGAGATGGTATCCAAGGTACTGGTTTTATATCTTCAGTAGATTCTCCTTTCTACCAGCAGAAAAGCTGAGAGCTGTCATGTTTCAAGGAATCACTTAGGCTTGGGCAATGAGAATGTCAGTGGCAACATTAACTGGAATCAGACATCATTCCCTGTTTCCTGTGTACAACTTCAGGGGGCTGGGTTGGCTCCAATAAGAACAGAAATGTAATTTTGTCACCAACAGCGAGATGGAACTTGGGAATCAGAACTAAGTGGCTTTAAAGGAACTAAAGAAACAAAATCTTACACATAACACTATAGTTACTCAGTTATGTCTGCAAGCTCCAGAATTCTTCCTTGGTTAAGTTTCCAGTTAGACACTACAATGAACCTTACTAAGGACTGTATCTCCTCACCTTAACCCTGCTCCTTAGTTTAATGGTTCCAAGATTGCCATTGTTTTCATTGTTTTTAATACTTAATCCTAAGTACTGGCTTGGCCACAGAAATGCTTGGTTTACCAGGTTTAGATCACAGCTCCAAGCATTTCCAGTGGAGTTATAAAGACCCACTGAGGACGCTAAGTCTGATAAACACTTCCCTAGATAAATGTCTTTTCTGAAAATCTTTCAGTAAGTACCTGGTTGGGACTATTTATGCCTCAAACCTTGTTGAAAGATTAACCCAGCTGAACGGCTCCTCATAATCAGGCTGCTTGCTTCAGGCATCTTGCTGACTCCCCCTACAGCACTCATCTGCTATTTTAATAAATGTAGGCTCAAGTTAAGGGCCTAGTTCAATTACATGAATCACATGCTACTTCATAGCAAATATCCCTGTCCTCTCAGCAACACCAGGGAGATTTGTGCATATGATATATTGCTATTTATGTATAGACACACATTTGCAATTATTTTAATTCTATGTATTTTGGATGGTAAAATGGGTAATCAGTAATTGGCTGGTGCTGAGCCTGGCATGACTCAAACCTTTCACACCAAATGATTCCTTTGATTCTTGGGTGGAGGGTGGTGCCTGTGAGCCTTTTAATTTGTTTGGATGGCAAACTGTGTTGGGAAAAAATCCAATATGGTCAAAAGGAAAATACTGAGGAAATAGCTATTTTTCTCTCAATAGGTAGAAATAAGCAGAATTTTTTTAAAAGCACTGTTCAAAGTGCAAGTGCAATAAATATCCCTATACTCCCTTCAAAATGTGTGTACCAATTTTATTAAGCTACTAAAGTAGCTACAAAACTTTGTTTTGTTTCAGCCCCCTGAAGTTGTACACAGGAAACAGGGAAGGATGTCTGATTCCAGTTAATGTTGCCACTGACATTCTCATTGCCCAAGCCTAAGTGATTCCTTGAAACATGACAGCTCTCAGCTTTTCTGCTGGT
>NW_006921828.1:2543497-2570898 GCF_000298275.1 Orycteropus afer afer | reverse complement strand
CAACCTTCCTTCTGAGGAGTGGCTGGTGGGTTTGAACCGCCAGCCTTCTGGTTAGCAGTCAAGTGCCTTAGGCACTATGCTACCAGAGCTCCCTCCTATCCCGGTAACAACCACTATATTGTTCTGTCAATTGAAGAGCAAACATGTCAGTGTAGAGCTTAAGATTCTAAGGTTTGGGAAGAACCGTGTGATCTGAACTGTATCCTGGCTGTGATGTTAACATATTGGCAACTCTGAGCAAGTCACTGCCCCTGACTCTTTGGGTCTTACATTTTCTTTCTATAGAATGAAAGTTGACTCAATAATTGCTAAGATTTCTTCCTACTCTAATGTTTGACAATTGCAGCTCTCTAATAGTGGCGTAGTGCCTGAGGCATTTGACTACGAACCAGAAGCCTGGCAGTTCAAACCCACCAATCACTACTGGGAAGGAAGGTTGGGCAATCTATTTCCATAGTGATGCCTTGGAAACTCAAGGAGGGGTCGCTATGAGTCGGGTCCGACTTGACAGTACATAACAACAACAACAACCACCGGCTCAGAAACCCAAGGGTCACTATGAGTCGGATCCGACTCAATAGCAGTGCATTGTGTTGTGTTGAATGGAGTTCTGGTGGTGTCGTGGATAAGGCACTTGACTGCTAACTGATAGATCAGTGGTTCAAACCCACCAGCCACTCCACAGAAGGAAGACTGGGCGATCTACTTCCATAAAGATTTACAGCCTTGGAAACCCAATGGGGGTTCCTACGAGTAGGAAATGACTTGATGGCAGTGAAATTTTTTTCTTTCTTTTTTTTTTTTAATGAGTCGATGCAAAAAACCTTATGGAAAAG
This sequence comes from Orycteropus afer afer, assembly GCF_000298275.1. Classification (NCBI taxonomy): domain Eukaryota; kingdom Metazoa; phylum Chordata; class Mammalia; order Tubulidentata; family Orycteropodidae; genus Orycteropus; species Orycteropus afer. The sequence continues at coordinate 2,570,062 of NW_006921828.1, read as the reverse complement.
CCACAATTTTAACTCCCTCTCAATTGCAAATAATTGCCCATTCAACCAAGAAGAGACTGAAATGAAAGGCATAGACATGGGTTTACTATTATGTATCAGAGATTGCAAATGTAAAGGTCTGCAGAAGACAGCTGTCATGAAAATGGATGAAGTAGACCAAAGTGGTGGGAACTGTAAAGAAACAAGGGCATGTGCCCTGTTCAGAGAAAGCAACTTCTCAGCTCCAGTCTATTGCTGATATGAAGCAATGCTATCCACTGTTTTTATATAATTAGTGTCTAAGGCATTTGACTGCTAACCAGAAAGCTGATGGTTCAAATCCACCAGTCACTCCTGGGAAGGAAGACAGGGCAATCAACTTCCGTAGAGATACCGCCTCAGAAACCCAAGGAGTGGTTGCTATGAGTTGGGACCAACTCAACGTCAGTGAGTGAGAGTGTCTTTTAAACAAAGTCAATTTAATCCAAAGTCTTTTAATCCAAACTTCTCTGTAAGATCTCCTGATAGTTAATGATTGAAACTCTTATGACAGCAAACATTGGTAAGCCAAAGAAAAATTGTAGTTCTCTACTGAAGGCTTTTCCCATGCTATGGTTTGAATTGTGTCACTCCACCCCCCCACCCTCAAAGATAGGTTGAAGTTTGGAAACAGGGTCTTTGAAGATGTTAATCAATTAGGTTAACATGAGGTCATACTAGATAGAATAATTGGGTCTGAATCCTATATAACCACTGTCCTTAAAAAGAGGAGTTATACAGAGACAGGGAGATAGAGGAAGGATGCCATGTAACAGTGAAGCTGCAAACCAAGGAATACGCAGAGCTACTAGAAGCTAGAAGAAGCTGGAGGGAGCTCTGGTAGTGTAATGCCTAAGGCCCTTTACTGCTAACCAGAAGGCTGGCAGTTCAAACCCACCAGCCACTCCTCGGAAGGAAGGTTGGGCAATCTACTTCCATAGTGATACTGCCTTGGAAACCCAAGAAGGAGTCGCTATGAGTCGGGTCTGACTCGACAGCAAGTAACAACAACAACTAGAAGCTAGAAGAGAGACATGGAAAAGGTTATTGCTCAAGGCCTCTAAAAGAATCAACACAGCTGAAACCCTGACCATGGATTCCCAACCTCCAAAATTGAAAGATAACAAATTTCTGTTTTTATAAGTCCCATTTTTGGTATTTTTCTAAGGCAGTCCCAGGAAACAAATATAGTTATGTCCACCTGTGGCTTCAATTAACATGTGTAGGCTGAAACTAGAACATCTAAATCTCTCACTCCTCAACTCACAACGTATATTTAATGAACTCTCAGGTATCTCTACTTGGACATCGTGGATTTAGTAACATCAATTTGTACCTGTTTATCTTCTCCCATAGCACTCAGAAACTCAATTGTTGGCACAGTAAAAGTGAGCAGATGCTAATGTAAAATAAAACAGGCTAATGGAAATGATAGGGAAGTCCACAGAGAAGACATTGTAGTCAATGTATGTAGGCATACAATTAGAGTACAGGACTTGAGCGTGGAGTATCACAGCTTTAGCAAAGAACAAACTTACTGCCATCGAGTCAATTCTGACACATAGCGACCCCCTTTGGGTTTCCGAGGTGGTAAATCTTTACAGAAATAGATTGCCCAGTCTTCCTTCCACAGATCACAGCATTAGAGAAATGTTAAATGAAACGCCATAAAGAAAAAAGGATATGTAGACCTTGAGCTGAGAAATGGACGGAGAACCAGGGATATATAACCTGAAGAAGTTGGCATATGTGAGGAGGGGGATTGGAGTAGTGACATGGTCACTACCCTTAAATATTTGCTGTTATTTCTTACACTATTAGATATATTAGATTTAATATGTGTGGTTCCCATCTTACTCTAGTATGACTTCATGTTAGCCTTACTGATAACACCATCAAATATCCTACTTCCAAATATGGTCACACTCATTGGTACAGGCACTAGGACTTCAACATATCTTTCCTGGAGAACACAATTCAATCCATAAGTATGTCAGAGCTATGACCAAAAAGTAGAAGTTAAATGGAGATTTGTATTGACATAAGGGTTAAACGTTGCTAGAAAGTTGTCTCACTATCAGGATGCATGCATCATGCATATTGCTAACTTCCCATACAGTGTTCATCTGCTATTTTAATAAATGTGTTTACAAATTAAGGCCTTGTTCAATAACAGGAATCACATGCAACTCCATACCAAATGAATATCCTTGTCCTCCTATTAACAACTGGGAGGTGAGATTTCTGTATAGGCTACAGCTCTCTTTGTGTTTGCAATTATTTTAATTCCATGTACTTTGGGATTAAAATACAGCTTGGGTAATCAGGAATTGGCTGGTATATTTCCTCCAAGCAAATATCAGGTTAGTCTGTGGTTTGCGTTTTCTCTTGCCCAGAATCACTGAGTATAATATTGCTAACGGAGCTTGGAAACTGGAATAGAAACACAATTGTAAAGTGCCCACTGATGTAAACCCAAACCACCACCATCTGCTTTAAAACTCTTTAATTCCTTTACAATGTGATTTCAACAATACAGGGCTCAAAGGGAAAAGAAGCCTTTAATCTAGCAAGGAAAAACATAAATTTCAAGCTTTTCCAGGGAAAAAAAGGACAAAAATAAGTTAGGTTTCTCATTTAAATCAACACCATAGCCTAAGAAGCTTACTTATTGAGTTTTTAACCTTAAAACTGTTTGTAGAATTGTCAATACAGTATCACATTTGAAGAACCCTTTCATTTGTCAGTTTTGTCTTAGTACAAGATCTAATGGTACTGAGTTGTATGGTGTAATATTGCCTCCTTAATTAAAATAAAACATGGTACAAGAAAACAGTGGAAAAAAATTATACACACACACACATGCATATATAGAAACCAAAAAACCCAAACACACTGCTGACAAGTCGATTTGACTCATAGCAATCCCTCCTTGAGTTTCCTAGGTGGTATCTCTGTGGAAGTAGATTGTCCAATCTTCCTTCCAAGGAGTGGCTGGTGGGTTTTTGAACCGCCAACCTTCTGGTTAATAGTCAAATGCCTTAGGCACTGCACCACGATACTGCTTTAATTGGTATCAGTGAGTTATATGCATTCTTGCTTTTTAAGATGATCTTTAATATTATTTAGCACAAGTGAAAGAGAATAGAAAGTGGACTAGGACACCTAAAAGTATCCACCCCTCATTAGTTCTCCAACTCAATGCTGAACTTCCTTCACTTCAAATGTCTTCTTCAGTTCTATAGTAAAAGTCCCCATGCCTCTTTGACCCTGACAAAGAGGATTCATGGTGTGGACATTTTTAGGTTAAAGACCAGATGGGAGATAATGTACAGTCAAGCAGAGGATGACAGATTAATATCACTGGTGTTTATGTATACTTCAATGACCAACTGCCATTTAAAAAAAAAAAAAAAAAAAAAACCTAAACACTAAATAAATGTAGCTTCCATGTCTTGAGAATGTATGATGTATGGTTAATTTTTCTGTCCCACAAGTTCAGACAAGTACAAATTATCATACTGATTCCTGAACAAGGTATTGGCCTGGCTAATTACATTCCTAAGTATATTATCTTCTCCTTTCTTCCTCATTCATCTTGTCTGAGAACTCCTGATCCTTCTTTTATCATTTTAATCTGTACAATATGTTCACATAGATAACAGAAAAAAATCACTTGAGTAACCAATTTTTATTAAATTACTTTATTTATGACAATGGAAAAGGAGAAAAATGTTGAAAATGATATTAAGTAATTTAAAAAATTTATGGGAAAGATAATTAATAAATGAAGGGAAAAGGTTTTTTCCCTAAAACAAAATTACATGATTAGTATTGTTTCATTAAATCTAGGCTGACTTTTGTCTGGATTATTTAAGTTCTAAGCTCAATGCTAACCAGAAGGCTGTAGGTTCAAACTCACCAGCCACTCCTCGGAAGGAAGATTGGGCAATCTACTTCTGTAGTGATACTGCCTTGGTAACCCAAGGAGGGGTCGCTATGAGTCTCGGTCCGACTCCATGGCACATAACAACCACAACAACAACAAACTTAGTCTTATCATTTGTGCTGAAATGTCTGCAGTAGCATTAGACCTTCACATAAGTGGCCCAGCATCAGATTCTACTGTAGGTAATTCTGGAAAGAAAAATGAGAAAACTGTTTCCTGAGGCACAACCTTATCCCAACATGTCTTAAACCCATTTATACCACATTCAAGGACCCCTGAATGGACCTAGCAGCTGCTGGTGATCTGCTTCCCTAAAGATTACAGAAAGCAAACAAACAACAATGGGGCAGTTGTACTCTGAAACACGGGATCACTATGAGTGAAAATTGACTCAAAGCATCTAACAATAACCACAACCATTTCTACAATTTCTCCTTTCCTGCCTCAGGGCAGCTGGACTACTGAAGTTATTGTTTTCCATATTTCCCTTACTGTCCAGGATACTCAATTGCAATGCTCCTGTTAGACTGGCCTGTTCTCTCCCTCTCAGTCTCCTTTATTCTCAAGGGGATTTATTCATCTTCTTCACCTGGGAGCCTTGACTTTCAAATCCCTCAATTACTAGGAGTGCTAATGGATGTTAATGGCTTCCCCAAGTATTTAAATTTTACATGGAGACTCCTATAGGTACACTGGAAACCAGAGGAATAAATATTTAATAGTGCAAGAAAAGTGGTGAAAGACATTTTAGAGCCAGTATTCCCCTGCATTAGTACTCACCTAATTAAAGACCTCCTTTTAAACTACAGGGTCCCCATGAGTCAGAATCAACACAATGGCAATGGATTTTTTTTTTTTTATTTTTGGTAAGGTGGAGCCTATAAATATAGCAAATATCATAGCCTGGATAGTGTAATAATTCACAAATTTGAGTGTGTTTAAGAATCATCTGAAGAGCTTATTACAAAGGGTGATTCATGGACCTATTCCCAGAGATCCTGGATTAGTAAATTTAAGGTAGATCCCAGGAATATGTGTTTTAAGTAAGTATCTCAAGTGATTTTAGTGTAAGGAGTACTCAAAAGGACATTTTAAGTAGTACTGGCCATCTGAAAGAAGACTGCAGCAGCCCTAGTCAAGAAGCAGAATATAACTCTTTGATTAGGCATATTTTCTCAAATGTCAAAAGGATTAAAAATAATAATTACTTCACTGGGTTCTTGTATTAAAAAGTTAATATTATGTTATTTGTTCATCATTATCAACATAATCAGCATCAGCATCAGCAATAAAAATAAGCATCAGCAATAAGACATTTGAAGTGTGTTCACTATAGGCCAGGTACTTGTCTTAAGTGTGTACACATATGAAGTGATTCAACTGTCAACATATGAACATATGTTCTGAGGGATAAAATGAACTATATCAGAGAATAAAGGAGCTCTGATGGTATAGTGCTAAGGTATTTGACTGGTAACCAAAAGGTTGGTGATTCAAACCTACTAGCCACTCTGTGGGAGGAAGATGAGACAAGCTACTTCTGTAAAGATTTATTGCCTTGGAAGCTATGAGTTTGAATTGACTCAATGACAGTGGGTTTAGTTTTAGAGTAAGCACGTAATTATATTCCTATAATTGCAAATTAATATCATGAATGCCACATTAACAAAACTATAAAAATTGCCAAGACTGTCAGTCTGTGTGTATGTGTGTGTGCATGTGTGCACATGTGAATGTGAGAGAGATATGTGCATTTGTACAGGGTCTATCAATCTTGTTTTTGCTGTTTTTTTTTTTTTTTTCCCAAGTCAGCAGCCTTATCTTTACTTTTGCTCCACTCAATTTCTTCTTGTCATTTTCCTTTTCTGTTTGAAAATAACTATACCCAAGTCTGCAAAGCATCACTTTTCTATTCCATTTCTTGTTGTAAAGAGTTTGTGACAGTCTGGGAGATGGACATGCTATAACAATAATGGTGGTGGACTGTTTTGACTTATCAAGAATCTTAGGAGAGAAAATGTCCCCAGACAGGAAAGTGACATGACAGACCTCAATAGTTCTGAATGATGGGGTCAGTGATTGGTTCAGTCTATCCCCTTCTCTCTTTTGATTTCTCAGAACGCCAAACACATACCTGGATTCTGGCAACAGAAGGAAAACGACCTAGTGAAGGATAGCAGCAATATTTGTTGATGCTAAAGGACTCTCTGAAATGAAATTGGGAAGATTGGACACTTCTGTTTAATTAAATAAAGACTAACAATGGTTAAAAATCAAGCTCTTGGAAATGGACCCAGGGTATAATTTGATACAAGGTGCAATAGCAACTGATACTTTTCATTCCAGATTTTCTATTACCCAATTCCATGTATTCAAATGGAGCTTCTCTCTGTTTTCTATACATGTATTTTGCCTCAGTGTTTTTATTCACCTCCAATCGCTTTGCCCATTTCTAGCTAAGTGCATCCCCAAATTCTAACTACTCATTAAAGTAGGGGGTTATAAGCTAAATGTACATGGTTTGGCTTGGAGAAAATCCATATACCTGTTAAACTGAGTTACAATGTACTATGTTTGTGAATTCTGGAAATAAGAAACAATCATTTTCATTAGATGATGAAAGGGGTCTGTGACCACTCTTCCCCAAAAGTAAAAGTTAAGAAATAAACAGCCTAAAGCCTAGATCATGGGATAACTTCTCCACAAAGATATCTTTGATCTCTCCAGTTCACAAGTCAAGGTCCATAGCTAGAACTGCCTTGAGGGCAAATCAATAGCTTTACGTATCCGATTCCTCCGATAGATCATAAATGTCTCCTGGACAAGGAGTGCATCTGATTTATTCTAGAATTCTCAGTAATTGTAGACAGTAGAGATTCGTGTCCTTTGCTTTGTACCTTATATTCTTGTAGGGGCGTTGTACCTACTAAAGGATTTATAAATATTTGTGGATGGATAAAAATTCTTATGAAAAGGACAAATTCAATAATATTTGGCAAGCATCTAAGAAATGCAATTCCTCTAATATTTAGAGTTTGCTACTACACCAAAGGGAAAATTATGCTCTCTTGAGCATCTGGAAAAAAAGATTATTCTTGTTTTATTTCTAAAATATAAGATTTTTTTTCAGTTACAACAATGTACAGCTTTTTGGTCATTCTAGTAATTCAACAGTATTTTAGGATGAAGTACAATACAATGGTGGCAACAAAGAATGAAAATGGTAAATCCATTCAAGTGAGTTTATATAATTACCTATCACAGAAACAGTGACTCGTGGAAAAAAGTTATATATATACACACATACACATTTTTATATATACACATATATGAATATACAAATAAGTGCATGTTTATATAATTAGGAGTCCGTGAGTTGTGCAAACGATTAACACTCCTACCAACCAAAGGTTGGAGGTTTGAGTCCACCCAGAGGCATCTTGAAAGAAAGGTCTGGTCATCATCTACTTCCAAAACGTCAGCCACTGAAATCCCTAAGGAGCACAGTTCTATTCTGATGCACATGGGGTTTCCATGAGTTAGAATCAACTCAATGGCAATTGGACTGGCATATAAATAAATTCATCATGTAGAAGACACTTATAGGTTGGAACACTATGGAAAATACATGATTGAGAAGGAAGGCCAATGAGTAGCATCTGTTTGTTTCTGAATCTCTACCCACAAAGGTCTGGGTCTCTGTAAACTCCTCCCCACCTTCTCAATCATCACATACATGTCTACAAATTACCTTCTGCCACTGCTGTCAAGTAGGTAACTGCAGAGGCTATATGACCTTACACAAGGTGACAAGGGTAGGAATTTAAAAAGTTTAGAAATTATGTATGTGTAATTATTCAATAGGTTCATCTCCTGTCTAAACTTCTAGGTCATAACTGATATACCACACTTTGGTAATTTATATCATCCTGTCCCATGGTATTAGTAGAACTGTTACTTGATATTGTCATTAAGTTTTTTAAACATTGATGCCTTGCCTTGTCAAAAAGCCTTGAGTGAAAGACCACATAATATGCATTTTTCCTGTCTTGATGAATATTTAGCATAAGGCTCTACCTACATTAGGGTCTAAATAAACTTTAAAATTATAGCTTCATTTTTTAACACAATTCCCTGTTCATTTTATAGTTTAGTCTTAAGATATTGGATCCTACTTCTTATATAACATAGACTTTCAAGTATGTTTTCTTATTATAAAAGCTATATATCAAATTTTAACATAAATAACACATTTTAAGTTTTTCATACCATGCTGCCCCCCAAGTGTTATTTTCATAAATGTACTATACCAATATTTTTTTTTACATGTGGATGACTTCAATTTCATTTTTTTTTTCCTGTCCAGTGGATTTAATGTTAAGTCTTTATCTTGCTGCTTGCTGGTACTGAGTTTTGGTTCCCAGCATCAGACCCTCACCAGCCTACCCTCCAGTCTCTAAAGCAGCCCCTTTTCTGGCAGGATTTCTTTCCTGCTCTGCAAACTGCTTTCTTTAATGCAGAAAGAAATCACTTTTTCCATCCTGGAAACAGCCCTTGCCAGGGTGGCTGGCCCCAGTCTAGGAGGTACGTGTGTGCATACACCAGGCCCAAGAGTCTACTCAGGTGGATGAGTAGCACACCTGAGCCATGTTCATTCCACCTGGCTGTCAGGCTAGGTAGCTGCTACAGTTGTTGTTGTAATGTGCCACTGAGTCAGGCCTGACTCCTAGCGACCCCTCCTTGGGTTTCCGAGGTGGGATCACTATGAAAGTAGATTGCCCAACTTTCCTTCTGATGAGTGGCTGGTGAGTTTGAACTCCCAGCCTTCTGGTTAGCAGTCAAGTGCTTTAGGCACTATGCTACCAGAGCTCCTAGCCACTACACTAGAGTTGTTTAAATCCTAGGGATGCCATGGGACAGCCTTTAGAGCTGCAGGCAAAGAAGCTGTATGTCCCTTGCTCTGGTGAGATGGCTACCCAGGGCCCTTGTGGGGCCAGGGCAATGGTCACCTGCACCTGCATCATCTTGCCACCCAGGATACAAGATGCAGCATACGAAGATAAAATTCCGCCTGCTGTGGAAAAATGTGTGTTTTAGCTGTGGCAGCCTTGCATACAAACTCCACCTGATAATCCACCCATCTCCATTGTGATGCACCTGGGTGTAGACTGGCTACAAGGAACTCCATTGCTCTCAGGTCTAGTGGCAAACTGCCCCAGACCAAGCACACTGTTTGAATTATTTTCTGATTACCAGGATACTACCAAACTCAATCCATGACTTCTTTACAATGGCTTATAGCTTTATTTTACAAATATGATCAAAAGTAATATTTTAAGACTACTAAATATGGGAGAATGAGGCCAAAATTCACTTATGGAAATGTCAAAAGACAAGCGAGGTATATGCATTGGTGCGGTAAGCCAGAACATTTTAACATAGTTTCATAATTTTCCCCCATGTGCGTTATTGATATGGATATGAAAACATACAATAGCCACTGTAAAAAATTTGGAAGACACGAAATATACCAAAAAAAAAAAAAAAAAGGAAAGCACTTGAAAACTTACCACCCAGATATAATTACTGTCAGAAAATTAGTGTATGACTGATACTCCCTTTCTTCCTTAGATATGTTTGTACTTTTACAAAACTAGTGTCCTACCTTTTATTCAGATTTTCATTATATTACACATAAATTGTATTGCAAGCATCTTCCCAACTCAATAAATATTCTTCAAAGCTTATTCTTCAGTGGATACACTGTGACTTATTCTATTGAAATTCCATAATTAATTTAATAATTGGCCTACAACTTTTTATTGAGGCAGTTAATAATAATCGTTAAAATTGCTATGACAAGCAATTTGGAATGTAAAGAATTGTGCACATTTCTGAAAGACATCACTCAAAAGGTAAACTACAGACCAATATCCCTCATGAATATAGATGCAAAAATCTTCAACAAAATCCTAGCCAACAGACTCCAACAACATATCAAGAAATTTATTCATTATGACCAAGTGGGGTTCATACCAGGTATACAAGGATGGTTCAACATTAGAAAAACAATCAACGTCATCAATCACATAAATAAAACAAAGAAAAAGAACCACATGTTCATATCAATTGATGCAGAAAAGGCACTTGATAAAATCCAACATCCATTCCTGATCCAAACTCTCAGCAAAATAGGAATACAAGGGACATTTCTCAACATAATAAAGGGCATTTATGCAAAACCAACAGCCAACGTTCTTCTCAAAGCAGAGAGACTGAAACCATTCCCCTTGTGAACAGGAACCAGAGAAGGATGCCTTCTATCACCATTTGTATTCAACATTGTACTGGAAGTCCTAGCCAGGGCAAGAAAGGGAAATCAAAAGCATCCAAATTGGTAAGGAAGAAGTTAAACTATCCCTATTTGCTGATGATAGGATCCTATACCCAGAAAACCCAAGAGACTCAGTCAAAAATCTACTGGAACTAATGGAGAGATTTAGCATCGAGGCAGGATACAAGATCAACATCCAAAAATCAGTGGGATTCTGCTACACCAGAAAAGAGATTGCTGAAAAAGAAATAAGGAAATAAATACCATTTACAATAGGTGCCAAAAAAATTAAATCCTTAGGAATAAATCTTACCAGGAACACAAAAGAAATGTACTAAGAAAACTATAAAAAACTACTTCAAGAAACCATAAGAGATCTATATAAAATGCAAGAACATCCTATGCTCATGGATAGGAAGATTGGACACTGTGAAAATGTCAATTCTACCCAAAGCAATCTATACATCAATGCAATCCCAATCCAGTTCCCATCAACATTTTCTAAGGATATGGTAAAAACAAATCACTAACTTATATGGAAAGGAAAGAGACCTCAGATAAGCAAAGCACTACTGAAGAAGAAGAACAAAGCAGGAGGTCTCACACTGCTGGATCTCAAAACTTACTATACAGCCACAGTACTCAAAACTGCCTGGTACTGGTACAATGACAGAGAATTAGACCAATGGAATAGAATTGAGAACCCAGAAATAGATCCATCGACCTATAGTCAGTTGATCTTTGACAAAGGGCATAAATCCATTAAATGGGGAAGAGAATGTTTAATAAATGATGCTGGCAAAACTGGATATCCATTTGCAGAAAAATGAAACAAGATCTGTATCTCACACCATACACAAAAACTAACTACAGATGGATCAAAGACTTAAATGTGAAACCTAAAACTATAGAGTTCCTCAAGGAAAAACTAGGGGCAAATTTTTAGGGGCCCTACTATATGACATAAATAGACTAGCAAAGCAAAACCCAAAATGCACAAACAGCAGAAGAGAAACTAAATGAATGGGAACTTGTAAAAGTTAAATTTTTATGTGCTTCCAAAGACTTCTTCAAAAGAGTCAAAAGAGACCCTACAGATTGGGAAAAAAATACCTGGCAATGACATATCTGACAAGGGACTGATCTCTAGAACTTACAGAAAACTCCAACACCTCAATAACAAAAGGACAATTCAATTAAAAAAATGGGCAGAAGACATGAATATACACTTCACCAAGAATGATATTCAGGCAGCCAACAAACATATGAAGAAATGCTTAAGATCATTAGCCATTAGAGAGATGCAAATCAAAACAATAATGAGATACTATCTTGCCCCAGCACTAGTAGCAAAGTTCAACAAGACAGAAAATAACAAATGCTGAAGAGGATGTGGAGAGATTGGGACTCTCATACACTGCTGGTGGGACTGTAAAATGGTACAACCACCATGGAAAGCAGTATGGTGATTCCTTAAAAAGTTGGAATTAGAAATACCATTTGATCCAGCCATTCCATTACTAGGTAGTACTATAGAAGTCAGAGCCAGGACAAGAACAGACATATGCACATCCATGTTCATCACGGCACCATTTGCAATAGCCGAAAGATGGAAATGACCTAAGTGTCCATCAACTGAGCAATGGATAACCAAACTATGGCACATGCATACAATGAGATACCATGCAACCATAAAAAATAACGTAGAATCTGCAAAACACCACATAACATGGATGAACTGGGAGGACATTATGCTGAGTGAAATAAGTTGATCACAGAAGGACACATATTGTATTAGTCTGTTATTGCAAAAGTCAAGGAAAGGTTTATATATGGAAGGAAATTTTCTTTGTTGGTTACCAGGGGTAGGAGGGGAGGGGGGAACACTGTTAGATAGGTAGAAATAAGTATGGATTTGGGTGAGGAGAAGGCCAATGTACCAAATGTGAGTGATCAACATGGTGGCATTGAGGAAAAGGAAGACATAGAGAGGTACATGGGAGGTCCAGATGAACCCTTTTGCATATACAGTACTGTGTTGTCAGTGAAGGCAATGGGTATATGGGTGGATAGATGGGTGGACAGGCTGAACTATTAGATATGTCTGTGCAGTGGGAAGTGTACCCAAGATAATGTATAGGGTTATCATACAATGGTTCTACAAGTGTATTTGTATTTTCTGTAAGAATTTCCAGGTGTACAGTAGAGCTGACAATGGACAAGGTTGTAGCCACTTTTTGGGCACAGTCAGCTGCCCAGTGGGAGCGAGTAGTTGAACCTGTGGGCTCGGGACCATAGTCACAGGGGACATCAAGCTCAATTGGCATAACATAATACATAAATATTATTCCATCTCTTATTTTGGCAATTAGTGACTAGGATGCTAAAAGCTTGCAAGCAGCCATCTAGATGCAATGATGGGTCTCTCCTCCTCCAGAGCAAAGAAGAATGAGGAAAACCAAAGATTCATGGAAACAACAATCAGTCCAAGCAACTGGTATGCCACGTGATCCTCAGCCTGTATGACTATGAGACCAGAAGAACAAGATGGTGTCTGGCTACCACTGTCAACCACTTGGAGGGGGATCTATATGAGAGATCCTGGACAGAGAGGGAAAACAATGTGGAACAAAATTAAAAATCATTAAAAAAAAAAAAAAAAAGGGACCAGGTTTGCTGGTCTGATAGAGCCTGGTGGAACCACTGAGACTATGACCCCTAGCTGCCCTTCAGGTCTGAAAATGAACCCACACCTGTGGCTTCCAGCCAAACAAAAGAAAGGCATATGAGTTGAACATTTACCTGCGGTAGATACACTCCTTGGAGGGAACAATCATGGGAGAACAGATGGGCCATGTATGCACAGGGAGACAGCTCAGGGAACTAAAGTGCATGGAGGGATGGACACAGGGAAGAGGTAACTTTTGGGAGAAAGTGGGAAGGGAGCTGTTGCATTGGGGTAAATTGTAGTCAATGTCATGAGACAAAGTATGTGTGAACTGCTGTATGGAAAGTGAATTTGCTCTGTAAACTTTCATTCAAATGACAATTAAAAAAAAAAAGAATTGTGCACATTTTTGATAAGTAAATAGGTTTCTATAAGAGAAAACATTGAGGCATCTGATATATATTGCCAATTGCTTTCCAGAAAGTCTCTCACTGGCAGTCCAGCCAACAATGTACAGAATGCCTAACTATATTCTTACCAGGACTGCACCTTAAAGTTGCCATTATGTCAACTCCGATTCCTGTTGAACCCACATGCATCAGAGTAAAACTGTGCTTCACAGGGTTTTCAATAGGTATTTTTAGGAAGTAGATGGCTCTAAACTGTGTCACCATGTCAAATACTAGTCAAGCAAATGGAAAATAAATGATAAGCAAAATTAGAAATTATCTTTGCCCTCTAGGAGATTTCATTCATTGGGTGAGAGAGATAACCATCCCTCATGCTGGTCTCTTGCTCTACTCCTGCTGTCTGTTATGCCATATGCCAGGGTCTCCCTGCCAGGGTCTCGGGTCAAGGATACACTCCACTCCTGTTTCCACATTTTAGGCATCTGTCAGAGCAGCACCCCACTCCTGGTACCATAATCTGTTCTGGTTACCTAGTCTGGGTACCTAGTGCTGCTCTGACAATAAATATACCACAAATGGGATGGCCTTAACAAACAGGAGTTTATTCTCTCACAGTTTGGAGACTTTAAGTCCAAGTTCAAAATGCCAGGCTCTAGGGGCTGGGTGAAAGCTCCTCAACCTTGGGGTTCAGCTCGGCCTCCTGCTTCTGGCCCACAGAAGCTAGAGGTTTTTCTTCATTCAGTCAGCTGCTGACTGCTGAAGCTGAGGTGGACAAATAAAAAGGCACAGTCCTGATGTTACCAAACCACATGGCAGGCCATTAATTCAAGTTCATTGCAAGTCCCAAGATCGGCAAAGCATGGCAGGCTGCTGGACAACATGGCTACATGCAGGGTCCAAGTGTGCCATATGCTAGAGACCATTCCCAAGGCTTCTACTTATATACAGGAAGCAGACCACATCCCAAAGGCAGCTACTCAGCTGCCTGTGGTAGACCCCACATGGAGTTGATTGCCAGTCTCATAATGGGGAATAACTACCACCAGCTGCCCAGCCACTCAACCAGGCCCAGCCAAGATGACACATAAACACAACTACCACAAAATGTGAAATTGTTATATGGATGATTGTTGCCAAGGAAAGATATGTAATTTAGTTATGGAAGGCCTCTTTGAGAAAGTTACACTGAAGATGAGAACTGAGAATGTACATGTGGAGGGGATATGAGGGAGGAAGACTGAGGACATGGGACCAAGAGCTAATGCATCCATTTTCTAATCTGGCCACAGGATCTCTCTTCTCTTCCAACCAGGTGACCTGTTCAGGGTGACCTCAGTATGATCCTGCAGGTACAAAAATGGGCAAGTCCATTCTAACAAGTACCCATGGACCCTTAAAGAATAGCTGCACTCTGGCTATTCTTTCCAGGATCGAATTTTATCCATAATCCTCACACTTCCTTGCCCCTCAAAGACTCTACATAATGCACTGAATGACTGGAGTGTACTTGTTCATGTCTTTTGATAAATGAGAAAAAATGCTTCTTACTTCTTTATCTGGCTGAGATGCTGAGACTCTGTCTTATTCAGTATGAGCAGCCACAAGCCAGACACAAAAGAAATCAATATGCCCTACCCCTCCTAGTCAAGGGATTCAAGGTATTCCAATTAAGCAACAATGTGTATGTAGAAAAGGCAATATCCCCAACGATTAGTGTTAAATTTAATTAATTACCTCTAAAATAAAATGACACATAAACTTTATAATTAAGAATAATTCTTAATTAAGGAACATTTGACAGATAGGCAAGAAGAAGGAAAGGGATGGAAAATGGCTGATTAAGATGGTGAATTAAGAACCTCATTGATGATATTAGCAAGCCCTGTTGTGTGTTTATTTAAATTTCAGGGCCTTCAGTGAGCTGAAATTTAAAACAAATATAGAAGGCATTGAAATAAAACATATGTGCACTTTTACAGTTTAATGTAAAATTGTACCTTTGTTGCTAACAGGACAGCTGCACTTTTTACTCCTTGATCACCCAACTAAGGAATGGGAACAAGTTGGCTGGTAAGTTTTTTGACTTTTTAAGAAACAAGACCTAATCTGGACCTGCTTCAAAAGGCATACAGGACTTGTCCCATCATAGACATGTCACGACGTTTCTTAGCTAATTCATGTGGCTGACATTTGGATGGGCTGAGTTTTCTCTTGAGCTATTCCATTTCATTCTGATATGCCAACCATGCAAAAATGGCCTGGGGAATCTTGGATAACAAAAATACAGCATAGTAAATAAAAGAGAAAGGTTATCAGGAAACCTGGTCTCTCTGTGCCAGGCCTAATTGTTGAGGTTCCAGTCACATCCTTTATGTACACACATTCACCACACCACCATTGCTACCACCAAATATATATATATATATATATAAATAAATAAATATTGCTACCACCAAATAAATGAATGAATGAATGAATGAATGAATGAATGAAGCTCACTGCCATGGAGTTGGTTCTAACTCATATTGACCCTTCCTTGGGTTTCCAAGGCTGTATCTCTATGGAAGTAGATTGTCCAAAACAGAGAGAGAGAAAGAAAGAAAAAAAAAGGAGACAAATAAAAGGAAAAAAATGGGACAATGACAATTTTGGTTTGATTTTTTATTAAGTAGCCATCTGTGGTGGTGGTGGTGTTATGTGCCGTGGAGTCAGATCCAACTCATACCGACCCCTCCTTGGGTTTCCGAGGTGGTATCACTACAGAAGTAGATCACCCAAACTTCCTTCTGAGGAGTGGCTGGTGGGTTTGAACCGCCAGCCTCCATCTAGAATAAAATTTCATAATCTGTAAAATTTCCGCTGAAAAGAGTTATAATCAAAATTTTTTTTTATTAAGAACCAGGTAAGTATAAATATGGTGGATTAAAAAAGATTTTTTCACCAAGATTGAATAATTACCAAAAAAATTATTGCCATCCAGTTGATTCCAACTCATAGCATCCCTATAGATAGGGTTTCCAAGACTGTAATCTTTACAGAAGCAGACTGCCTCATCTTTCTCTGACAGAGCAACTGCTATATTAGAACTGCTGACCTTTCTGTTAAAAGCGTAGCACTTAACCACTGTGCCACCAGGGCTCCCTTCTTCTATAATCATGGAATTCTAAATTTTGGAAATATTCAAAATATCTAAGAAGTATTTTAATGATTAATTAAAAAGAACTATAATATTAAGATAATAGTCACTGTAGTAATAGCAATGATGACCATCATCACGCTCTGAAATGGGCCACTGAGAGTTAATGTTCCCTTTTTTTTTCTCAATTGAATGTATTAAAAAACAAAACAAAACAGCAACAACAAAAAAACCATGCAAACTGAAAAATAAAAACACCTCTAGTAAACTTTGTTGGAGAAAAACACACTTGTCTGCATTTCTTACATTGTTATATATTAAAGAGATTTGGTGACAGCTAATATTCAAATTCTCTGCTAATTCACCACCCACCCACTGCCATCGAGTCAATTCCAACTCACAGAAACCCTGCATTACAGAGTAGAACTGCCCCTGTAGGGTTTCCAAGGCTGTACATCTTTATGGAAGCTGACTGCCTCATCTTTCTCCCACAGAGCAGCTGGTAGGTTCGAACCACCAGGGCTCCTCTCTCTGCTAACAGACTGATTAAATGCTTTACATTTCCATAATGTAAAACACACATTCTTGTGTTTATTGCAAATTCTACAGCTTCTCATTTTTTGATTTGCACATAATAAGATGCATTGTAGGAAACCTGTTATTTTTTTTCCCCTAATGTTCACTCCTTTTTGTTCCAAGTTTAAGAATCAGCTATTTTAAAAGTTCACTTTGATTTTTCATTGACTAGAGTGCCTGCCTGCTGCCACCACCATCTGCTGGGAATTTGAATGCAACTGTTAAAATGCTTAAAACAAAAAAACTCACAATGAACCATACTGTTCAATGATGTTCGACCTATTTTAATAAAGACTGTATTACTTTCCAGACAGCCTAAAGCTCTTGTTAAGATAAACGAATCATGAGCTACGTATCTATTTTTAATATCACAAAACTGATGGTAGGTCTGTGTAATTTTATGACTTGCTTTTTCCACGCAATTTCTAGTCAACCAAGAAGATATTTAAGCCTCTCAATCAAGTCTGGTGTGTCAATCCTGAACAGTTATCACCTGCTACTGGATATAGGTTATTTGATACACAGACAGAGAAGTGCAGTCAGAAACCCAGAAGGCTGCAGACTCTGGAAAGTTTATTTGTAAGGGACTGAAATGTCTATTTATATGTCCATGGTCCACATGAAAGAGCCCTGGTGGCATACTGGTTAAAGCATTCAGCTGCTAGGCAACGATGGGCAGTTGAATCCGCCAGCTGACCCTGGAGAAAGATGGGAGAAGGATTATGCCCTCTGCTTCCATAAAGATTTACAGCCTTGGAAACATTGTGGGGCAGTTCTGCTCTGTAATATGCAATATGTTGTTATGAGTCAGAGTCAACTCAATGACAGTACCAAAAAAAAAAAAAAAAAAAAATCCTCACTGCCATGGAGTTGGTTCCAATTTATAGAAACCCCTCCTTGGGTTTCTGAGGTGGTATCTCTACAGAGGGAACTCTGGTGGCCTAGTGCCCAAGGCATTTGACTACTAACCAGAAGGCTAGCAGTTCAAACCCACCAGCCACTCATCAGAAGGAAGGCTGGGCAATCTAGTTCCCTAGTAATAACACCTCGGAAACCCAAGGAGGAGTCACTATGAGTCGGATCCAACTCCACAACAGTGAGTTTGGTTTGGTTTATCCCTATAGAAGTAGATTGCCCAACCTTCCTTCTGAGGTGTGGCTGGGGGGTTTGAAACACCATTCTTCTGGTTAGCAGTCAAGTGCCTTAGGCACTATACCACCAGAGCTCCTCAATGACAGTAGTTTTGGTTCTTAGGTTTGGTCCCCATGAGCAGTCCGTTGGTCGTTCAAATGTTTAAGCACTTGGCTACTAACTAAAATGTTGGCAGTTTGAATCTACTTGACTGCTAACCAGAAGGTTGGTGGATCAAACCCACCAGCCACCCTTTAAAAGGAAGATTGGGCAATCTACTTCCCTAGAGATACTGCCTCAGAAACCCAAGGAGTTGATCTGAGTGGAATTGACATCACTGAGGTTATTTTTTTTTAAGCGGCATCTGGGAAGACAGGCCTGGTGAACACAGCCATGAAAACCCTATAGAACACAGTTCTACTCTACCATAGAGTTGACTTGATGGCAACTGGTTTGTTGGGTCCACATGGATAGTTTTCAAGTAAATATAAATGTTGTTGTTATTGTTATGTGCTATGGAGTCGGACCCAATTCATAGCGACCCTTACTTGATTTTCCAAGGTGGTATCATTATGGAAGTAGATAGTCCAATCTGCCTTCCAAGGAGTGGCTGGGGGCGGGGGCGTTGAACTGCCAGCCTTCTGGTTAGCAGTCAAGTGCCTTAGGCACTATGCTACCAGAGCTCCCAAGTATAAATAACAAGTGCTTTTTTTTTTTTTTTTTTAAGAAATGTTCTCCAGCTATGGTCTTTTCTGAAAGATTGACTGTCTAGTCACTGTATGTTCCATTCTTTTTTCAGTAAATGTGATGCCAAACCAAGCATGCATACCACTCCTTTGCTATGTTTATATATACATGTTTGTTTTTATATATATTTCAAACATTCTAAAGAAGTTAAAGCTAACTCAAAGACCATCAGGAAGGCTTCCTTATCCTTCCACTTATCCTTATCCTTCCATTTTCTTCCAATTATATACCTAATTATAAAAACTCTATGGACATGTAGTTCACTTTCCCTAGAATTCCCACATTTATCTGGTAACTCTTACTCATCCATTCTCAAGGGCCACCTCAAATGAAAATTCTCCATGATGTCTCCCTTCCAAACTCTAGCTGTAGAATTTGTTCATTCACATCCAATCTCAAAGGACTGTATCTTTAGTTCCTTCCATTGGGTGTTGAGTGCTCAATATCTAAACATTAATAAGATACTGTAATTCACGTTGGGGAAGGCATAATAATATAAATAATAATTTATTCAGGCAATAGCCCAGTGTGTTATTTAGAAATGGATATCTTAGTGGAATTAAACTTCATGAGTTTAAATCTTGGGTATTTCATCTATGTAACATGTGCTTCAGTGGTAGAATTCTCAACTTCCATATGGCAGACCCAGGTTTGATGCATGACCAGTGTACCTCATGCATAGTTATTACCCAACTGTCAATGGAGGCTTATATATTGCAATGATATTGAGAAGGTTTCAGTGGAGCTCCCAGACGAACATGGACTAGAAAGAAAGGCTTGGTGATCTAATAATGAAAATCAAGCAATGAAAACTTCTATGGATCACAAGAGTCCGATCTTCAACTGATCTTGGGATAGCACAGGACTGTAGCTTTTTTTTTTTTTTTTTCCTGTGTGCATGGGCTCAGCATGAGTTGGAAGCAACAGGATGGCACCTGTAGTAGTTAAGGTTAACTAGGCTAGGCCTGGTGTGAGTGGCTGGGCAGCTGGATGTAGTGATTCCCCATGATGAGACTGGTAATCAACTCCATGGTGGAATCTGCTGTGAGCAGCTAAGTAGCTCCTTTAGGGATGTGGTCTGCCTCCAGTATATAACATGGCACTTTGAGAAAGGTCTTGAGCTTTTTGGCACACTTAAACCTTGCATAATAGCTGAGTCTTTATTCAGCAATCTGCCATGTTGCCTGCCAATCTTGGGACTATTTCTCACCTTGAGCTAACTGGCCTGCTGTGTTGCTTAAAATCTTGGGACTGTGCCATTTTATCTGTTGATCTTGGGTTCGTCAGCTTCAGCAGTCAGCAGCTGCCTGCGTTAAGAGATGCCTCCAGTTCCAGTGGACTAGGAGCAAGAGGAAGAGCTGAAGCCCAAGGCAGAGGAGCCTTTACCCAGAACCCAGAGCTGGAACTTTGAACTCAGAATTCTACCCTCCTAAGAGAAGTAATCCTTGTTTGTTAAAGGTGCTTTGTGGTGTTTTCTGTTAGAGCAGTACTAGAGAACAAAATAGCACCTAACAAGAACATAGGGTCCCTTACTATGTTCTTTAACCTCTCTTGGGGATAATGACAGTGCCTAGAACTCTTAGGGCTGATATGATAAATAGGTGAGAAAATGAATATAATGTGTATAGGTAGTATAGCTGATATGTAAAAAGGATTCAAGACAAGTTAACGAGAAGAAAAAACAATGGGTATTAGCACTCTACTTATTATTAGAGCTCTCATGGCTCAGGTTCTCTTCTGGTGCTTTCATTTTTATTATTCTGAATAAAACTGCAGAAAAATTACTTTATTTATTCCTGTGAAGGAAGGTTGGACAATCTACTTCCATAGTGATACCATCTCAGAAACCCAAGGAAGGGTTGCTATGAGTTGGGTCCGACTCAACAGCAGATAACAACAACAACAACATGTTTACTAAGCAAGTACTATGTGCCAGCCACTCTTCTAGGAGCTCGATATATAGTGGTTCATCCCTAAGCATTGTCCCTGTTCACAATGTTGTTAGACGCCGTCAAGTCATTTCCAACTAATAGCGACCCTATGCACAGCAGAACAAAACACCACGATCCCGCACTAGCTCCATGATCCTTGCTACACTTGAGTTCATCATGGCAGCCACCATGTCAATCCATCTCGTTGAAGGCCTTCCCCTATTGTTCACAATACCTCTCATTATTAGGAAGGTGAAAAAACCAGACAATACAATGACAAAGGTCATTGTAGATAGTGCTGAGTACTATGAGGGAAAGAAAATTGACTAAATGCTTGCTGGAGGTGGAGACAGAGCTATTTTGGCAAGCCACAGAAGGTCTTGTTGAGAAAGTGACATTTAGGTGACAACTGATCTGTAAGAAGGAATCAGGCATGTGGAAGTCTGGGGAAAAGAATTCCAGAAAGAGAAAAGAGCAAGAACAAAGTTCTTAAAGCCTGAAAGGGCTTAGTATGTTCTAGGAATGTGGCTAGAAGAGTGCGTTAGATGATTAAAAAAAAACAGTTGCTATGGAGTTGATTCCAACTCATAGTGATCCCATGTGTGTCAGAGAATTGTGTTCCAAAGAGTTTTCAATGGTTGATTTTTGGAAGTAGATTGTCAGGCCTTTCTTCTGACGTGCCTCTGGGTGGACTCAAACCTCCAATCCTTCAGGTAGCAGTGAGTACCGTCCACGGACTCCAGAGGGAAGATAGAAGGTATAAGTAAGGATAGGTGAACAGGACTAGTTCAGGTAGGACCCTTTTTTCAAATATGTGGTAAGGAAATTGAATTTCAGTCTAAATGAAATGGAATATTGCTGGATGGTTGTAAGTGAAGGAGTAACAGAATCAATTTTTTTGTTGTTTTTGTTTAAAATGGCTACTTTTTCTATTATGAAGCAAACAGATTATATGGGGTTAGTACTTCAATTATCTATTACTGTGTAGCAAAGCCTTTCAAAAAATAGTGAATTAAAAGAATAATGATTAGATATTTCTCACAGTTCTCTCTTCTGGTTCCCAGCTAGAGTGTCAGCTGGACTGGAAGGTCTAAAATGGCCTTGCTCACAATTCTAGCAGTTGACACAGACAGTCAGCTGGGTTGTCTCAATTGTCTTCTTCATGGCCTCAACTCTCCAGTAGGTAAGACTGGCTTCTTTCCTTAGTAGTCCTAAGGCTGCATTTCAAGTGGACAAAGATGGAAGTTGCTAGGCCTTTCAATGCCTAGCCTTGGAAGTGTAACATCTGCTATATTCTACTAGTTAAAATAGATTACAAGTGCAGCTTAAATTAAAGCGGTGAGGCAATAGATTCCTCCTCTTGATGGAAGAAGTAGCAAACACACATTGCAAAGGAGTTTGCAAACCTGGATGGGAGGGCTCTGTCATCATATTTTGCAATCTTTCTCAACATGAGTGGTCTAGTTGGTCCAAGTAAAGGATGATGGTAGGTCAGATATTACATGGTAGTACAGATGGAAATAAGAGTACACATCTATCTGAGAATACTCTATTATGTACATTTTACTGCTCCTGGAATGAAGCTTTGTAGGAATAAAATGATGTCCCAATGTTATCCAATTATTAAATGGAGGAGTTGACATTTGACCCCAAGTCATCTTATCATCAAGAAAGACCAATCACTAGAAAAGAATATCATGCTCAGTAGAGGGTCAGTGAAAACGAGAGAAACTTTCTGTGAAATGGATTGATACAATAGCCCTAACAGTGGACTCCGTAACAACAATCATGAAGATAGTACAGGACTTGGCAGTGTTACATTCTGTTATATATAAGGTTGTTACAAGTTGGAGCTGACAGGTCACCAACTAGCAACAGCAACAAAGTCTGACCCCTGATTTCATATTTTTAACCTACTACTTTCAAATATATTATTCTAACAGAAGAGAAAAGTGAACAAATCATTGCAAGATAATATGGTACTTGTAATAACAGAAAGACAAATGTACTTTGGAAACTAGTAAGTCTGCATTTTCATTGGACTTCACACTTTTGTTACTGTGGTTAGCAAACTGCATTGTAGTTACCTGATTATGTGTCTCACTAGTCAACTAGAATGGAAACTCTTATAGGACAAGGAACAGATCTTAATCATTTGTGTATCCCCAGGACCCAACATAGTGGTTGGCTGGCTGACTTTTTATAACTATTACTGAATAAGTTAATGAAATCAATCGCTACAAATCAGTTTTTTTTTTTTTTTTCTTTTTGCCTCGAGCAACAGAAAGCTACATATTTTTAAAATTTTATTCTTTGTGATAAAATTGTCTCAAGGAATGTTTTAGAAGAAAAATCTACCATAGATAAAATAAATCAATAATGCCTTCTGTTAGAGAAATCAATAATGATCATAAAAGATCTTTATTGCACTATGATCTAAGAAAGGAAAATGGTTCCTGAAACATAGTTTTTCTTTGTTTGTTTTTTATGTTTTTTTTAAAAAAACTTCACTGCCATCAAGTTGATTCCAACTCATAGGCACCCCTTTGGGTTTCTGAAGCAGTAAATCTTTATGGAAGTAGATTGCCCAGTCTGCCTTCCACAGAGTGGCTTGTTGTTGTTGTTGTTGTTATGTGTCGTCGAGTCGGCCCCGACTCATAGCGACCCCTCCTTGGGTTTCCGAGGCAGTATCACAACGGAAATAGGACTGTCCAACCTTCCTTCTGAGGAGTGGCTGGTGGGTTTGAACCACCAGCCTTCTGGTTAGCAGTCAAGTGCTTTAGCCACTATGCTACCAGAGCTCCTTAGAGAGTGGCTGGTGGGTTTGAATTGCCAATCTTCTGGTTAGCAGTCAAATGCCTTAGGCAATACACCAGCTCAAAAATCAGATCTTACTTTTGTTGTTGTTGTTATGTGCCGTTGAGTCATCTCGATCTTACTTATAATGATCTATTTATAGAATTGTAAGCAATGGCTATGAAGACTTAAGCTATTCTATGGGGGGGGGGGACTCTGCATGTAAATTAAAATCCCAAGGATATGAAACCAGTTGTTTTAATACCAAAAATCTTTGGTAAACTGAATTGAGAATTCTAAAGGGCAAGAGTGTTAACTGACCTGGATAACAAGATGATTCACAGTTATTCCTCTTCTCGGAAAATCATGAAACAAAGTCATATGAATTTGTTTTATTGCTAGCTACGGTGTATTTCCAGTGCAGGATAGTGTAAATACCTATTGTTGTTTTAAGTGCCATTAAGTCGACTCCAACTTATAGTGACCCTATGTACAAAAGAACAAAAGACTGCCTGGTCTTGTGCCATCTTCATGTAACATTAGGATTGGAGAAGTGTGAATACTACGTCGATATACTGAAGGATATGAACTATGAGGGTCAGCTATCTTTGTCTGTTCATAATTATAGGCTATGTTTTCATTTCAAAGTGAATATAAAAAGATAATATCTGACCCCAGAGAGAGAAAATCTTTGCAGAATCAAGGCAATACAACCATAGGTGGTTATGAAAATGTAGCTGAAGGGTTCCATAATATTCATGCCTCAGGAAATCTTGGGGAGCATGGGACAGGGTTAAAAATTTAGGATGTGGCCAGAATGTCCTCCAGCCCACATCTTGTTTCTCATATGTAATAAAGAAAAATGTGGGAAGTTATTCCATTTTGATCCTTGGGATGAAGGAAGTAGCTTATGACTCTACCACCTTATCTATCTTCACATTCTCTCCTGAGAGGACCAGACTGGTCACCAGATCAGGTTAAGGGACATGCAATATGGATTTCCCCCCATTGGAAGCAAAAACTGAGACTTTCAATTATTTTCATCCAGACTCTGCCAAGTGACCATGAAATAAAAATTGCCAACTTGCATGAAAGAGGCTCCAGCTTGCTGCAGAGATGCCAAGCTCAATTTCTCAATGTCAGTCTCTAGAGATATCGAGTCTGAGCTCCTATTTGTAGCTTTATTGCTCTATATGATCACATTGAAAATTCAAAGGGAATTTAGTATAATTCTATTCCCTATGAGTCGGGTTTGACTCGACAGCACATAACAACAACAACAACAACATTCTGATTTATTCTATTAGGAGTTTGAAAATGGATTTAAGTGCTTAAAACTCATCAACAGAGAAGATACTGCTCCCTAAACTACTGAAGTGCCTGAAAACATCTTGAAAGAATCAACTATTGTAGCTTCAAAGACTCTGTACTATATGCTAATGAAAAAGTAGAACTTTTCCATAGCTTGGCTAATAGGCAGTTCACAAGAATGATGCAAGCCCATCTGAACTAGTGTTTGCAACACTAACAAACTAGATTCTCTTTTGAAACATAAAGGCCTGCAAGAAGGATGTCCTACATCATCAGTCCCTTGAGGAACTGCAGACAAACATAAAATAATTATATCCCTAGAGATGAAATACAACCAGTTGTCCCCAAGAAAGCCCTTGTTTTGATGTTAGAATTAAGAATGGGTGTTATTGGTATTTCAAAGGAAAACCTCCACTGAAGCAGTCTGCAATAAAAACTGACACACAGATTAAAAAGATGATTAAATATTAATGAAGACAAACCCATTTAAAAATCAAATACTGAGGAAAGAAGACATCTTTCGTCCAGAGAAAGTTGGTTTCACTCATCACGTTCTATTATTATAAAGCAACAAATCTGTGTTATCGCATACTAAGCATCACGTTTTGAATAACATGAACCTGACCTTTGGAAAGCAAGCTGGTTACTAAATAATGTATAAATGTGATATTTCTGCAGTTCCAAGGAAACCTGGAGAATATTTTGGATGAGAATTTAAATGTAAGATGACAAATGTTTTCCTCTGATAAGTTTTGGCTGAGTTCACGCTTGGTCCCAAGCTTTGCCTAATGTGTAGAAGTGTCTATCTAACCTTGTCAAAATAGAAGACTACAAGTTCATAACTAACTGCAATATTTTCCACAGCAGTAATTTTGAAATTAAAATACTTTTATTATAAATAAACTTCCCCAGTCAGTCACAAAGCCCAAAGCTAATTTAGAGAGAACCTAAACATATACACAGTGATCTAAATGTTTTAAGAATGTGTCCAATGACTAATAAAATAAGTCACATTTACACTGAAATTTAAATAATACCCTAGACCAAAAAAAAAAAAAAAAAACTGAAAACACACAACTCTATATAATTGCTTAAACATCACAGAATTTTACCCCTAGAAGTTTTCTTAGAAGCCATATGATCTCTCTTTTACCCCCAATTTTGCTGGTGCTTTCTTTTTTTTTTTAATCCTTCTTCTTTTTAAAATAACAGCTTTATTGAGAAATAATTACATACTATACATGTATCTATTTCAAGCATATAACTCAATATGTTTTAGTATATTCAGAAAGTTGTGCAGTCACAACAATCAATTTTAGAACATTTTAATCACCCACCGTGAAAAAAAAAATTAGCAGATTCTCCTAGTTTCCTTCCACAACCACCCCACCATCATCCTCAGCACTAGGCAAAGACTAATGTACTTTGTCTCTACAGAATTGTCTGTTGTTGTTGCTGTTGTTATGTGCTGTCAAGTCGGCCCCGACTCATAGCGACCCCTCCTTGGGTTTCCGAGGCAGTATCACTACGGAAGTAGGATTGCCCAACCTTCCTTCTG
>NW_006921828.1:2520694-2542580 GCF_000298275.1 Orycteropus afer afer | reverse complement strand
GTCGAGTCGGCCCCGACTCATAGCGACCCCTCCTTGGGTTTCCGAGGCAGTATCACTACGGAAGTAGGATTGCCCAACCTTCCTTCCGAGAAATGCTTAAATGATACCTAGATTTTGAGAACCCTTGAAACTCAACCTCTCCAGGACAGATCCTTCCCACATTCCACACCTACGTAGATTCTCATACTCATTATCTTCCCCTCCAAAACTTCTCTTGTTCTTAATAAATCAGATCAATATCTACCTAATTTAGCAAAACACCACATAAAAGATATTCTTGTCTTTTCCTTCTTTCTTCCTCATTTTTTTTACATTTATCAGTCTCCAGCTCATATATATCTTACCTACTGATATTTCCTGAATCCAACCCTTGTTCTATGCCATCACTTATTTATTAACTCATCATTTCTCCTTATTGTTGTTGTTATGTGCCATCAAGTCAGCCCTGACTCATAGCGACCTCTCTCCTTGGATTCCTGAGGCAGTGTCACTACGGAAGTAGATTGCCCAACCTTCCTTCAGAGGAATGGCTGGTGGGTTTGAACTGCCAGCCTTCTGGTTAGCAGTCAAGTGCCTTAGACACTACACTACCAGAGTTCCTTATTATAGACCACAAATCTGTTAATCCTGCTTGTATAGCCTGTTTGTAATTTGTCAACATTGAAAAAGTAAAACGCATTAGCACAGTATACAAAACCCTCATGATGTTGCCTCTGCCTATTTCTCTAACTTATCAACTAATGATCCTTTCCCAGGTGGCCTCTATTCCAGCTATATCAGATTTTCAGTATGTCAAAAGTGCCATGATAATCTTCCTTTTAATGTAACTATATAAAAAAAAGGGAGAGAGATGGTCTATGTTTATCTGAATTTGAGAAATGCTGAATTAAAGAAAGAACATGTTTCTTTATTTTAAGTATTTTCAAAATTTCCATGTTAATGAACATTACCAGGATGAGAATATAATATGCAGTTTCTCCAAAAATAATTATGTGATCATATAAGTTTCTCCAGATACTTATAAAGTATCTTCCCCCTGTCTGGCATGTTGTCCCCTCTTATTCTGTAGCCTAACCTGACACTGTCATTTGAGACAGAGAATAGCAAGCTGGTTACCAGACCTTTTTCCCTTTCTTTTTGGACCCACAACTCAGTCACATTTCACAGCCTTTCTTGCAATTGGCTGTAGCCACATGCCTGAATTCCAGTCATTGGAATGTAATGGAAGTATTGCACACTTTTTCAGGGCTACATCCTAAAAGCCTTCTCCTACACAGTATTTCACTCTTTTACCCTTTCCTATAGGAGCTCTCGTAGCATAGTGCCTAAGGCACTTGACTGCTAACCAGAAGGCTGGCCATTCAAACCCACCAGCCACTCCTCGGAAGGAAGGTTGGGCAATCCTACTTCTTTAGTGATATTGCCTTGGAAACCCAAGGAGGGGTCGCTATGAGTCGGGGCAGCCACTCCTCGGAAGGAAGGTTGGGCAATCCTACTTCTTTAGTGATACTGCCTCGGAAACCCAAGGAGGGGTCGCTATGAGTCGGGGCCGACTCGACAGCACATAACAACAACAACAACATGTGCTGATTAGAGGTCAATGTCCAAAGAAATTTTGAAGTCTCATACTAAAAATTGGCCTGGGTCCCTGAATGACTGCATGAACCACAGTTGTCCCCGCCATTCTCCTCCACTGAATCTTGCATGAGTGATAATTGTATTTTTGTTGTTCAGTCCCTAATTGTAGAAATAATTCAGTATCGCCTTTCTTTAACAACCAGGTGCTCCGAATGTTGTTGTTGTTGTTATGTGCCGTCAAGTCGGACCCGACTCATAGCGACCCCTCCTTGGATTTCCGAGGCAGTATCACTACGGAAATAGATTGCCCCATCTTCCTTCTGAGGAGTGGCTGGTGGGTTTGAACCGCCAGCCTTCTGGTTGGTTAGCAGTCAAGTGCCGTAGGCACTACGCTACCAGAGCTCCCAAAGGTCTTACTTAATTTCTAGCTCCACAGTCCATAGTCCCTCATCCTGTACATTACTTATCAAACTGTATTGTAACTGCTGATTAAAACCTTATCTATTTCCCTGGATTATAAGTTTCATGAAGTCAGAAACTGGGTCTTTGATGATCTCCAGAACCCAGAACCTGCCACAATATCTCTTACACATATATCTATGTATGTATGTATGTATGTATGTATGTATGTATGTATGTATCTACATATCTATCTATATATCTATCCATCCATCCATATACAAAGACTTTGAATAAATTAAGATTGCTCTCACACAATGTTGACAGGAATAATACTTTTTTTTTTTTTTTTTTTAAAAAAAGGAGAACTTACTGTGGTCATCTAAATTTGGAAAATACTGCATTAAACTAGTAGCTCTGATGACCCAGTGGGTTATGCATGCAGCTGCTAATTGAAAGGTCAGCAGTTTGAACCCACCAGATGTTCCATAAGAGAAAAATGTAGAAATGTGCTTCATTACAATTATAGGCTTGGGAACCATATGGGGCAGTTTTAAGCTTCCCAATAGGGTTGCTGGGAGTTTGAATCAACTCGACAGTGTTTATGGTTTGGTATACATTAAACAAAGAACATGTCTATTTACTATGAGTATTCTTCTAAAAACCAAACTCACTGCCATTGAGTCAATTTTTACTCATTGCAATGCCTTTTGAGTTTCTGAGGTGGTAAATCTTTATGGAAGTGGGTTTCCCAGTCTTCCTACCACGGAG
This sequence comes from Orycteropus afer afer, assembly GCF_000298275.1. NCBI lineage: Eukaryota > Metazoa > Chordata > Mammalia > Tubulidentata > Orycteropodidae > Orycteropus > Orycteropus afer. The sequence continues at coordinate 2,539,832 of NW_006921828.1, read as the reverse complement.
TAGCTGGGGGGCTTGAACCTCTAACCTTCTGATTAGCAGTCAAATGCCTTAGCCACTATGCCACCAGAGCTCCTTATGAATATTCTTAATACTTCCATACACTAATGAGTGTTATCAAGATGAGAATATAATGTGCAGTTTTTTCCAAAAATTATGTGGTCATAGACATTTTTTTTTTTTTTCCTCCTATAGTGTATCATGAAAGCTGAATAAGCACACAGCATACTTTGGAAAAAGCCGATCTTGACTAATATAAATACTGCAAAACCTTGCATAGAAATTCTGAGATGTTTTATTTCAGTCCTAGAATCATAAAATCACACAGTCAAATGTTTAGGGGTTGATGAGTTTGTGGAATATTCAGGCCAGAGGCTCTCCTCCTTATGGCTGCCTTGCTTGGGGATAATTCTCTACCAAGAACACATATTTAGAACAACATGACTAGGGAGGTGATGATAAGTTAAACCATATTTAGAGTATTTCATTCATAGCCTACCTAAGATGAGCTAGAGAGACTGCAGATACTGGCAATATTTGGTATTCATGGTGCACTATGGTTAAGTTCTCAGATGTTAACCAAAAGGTTGGTAGTTCAAACCCACCCAGAGGCTCTGCAGGTGAAAGACGTGGTGACCTTCTGTAAAGATTACAGCTTTGGAAACCAGATAGGGCAGTTCCACTCTGTCATGTGGAGTCACCATGAACTGGAATCAACTTGATTGAACCTAAGAACAATAGCATGATACAGTGGAATGTTATTTAACTGTACTTCTGCCTCAGTTCCCTCATTTATAAAATCAAAATATGTATAAATCTTAGAACAGGGCGTGGTGCAAGTAACCTTTCAATGAATATTCAGTATTGTAATTACTATCAGAAAGAGCACTGGAGGGTAGCCTAGGTGCTATAATCTTAGGCAAGTCAACTTTCCTTTTTTTTCTCAAATAATATTTTATTGAGTTTTTGGTGAAAATTTATACAGCAAATTAAGTTCTCATTTGACAACTTCCCCATAAATTTCTCAGTGACATTAGTTAGATCTATCCCTGTTATGGATTGATTTTGTTCCCCCAAAATATGTGGTGTAAACCCTAACCTCTATGCCTGCGGTGGAAGGAAGTAGACAACTGGGCAATCTATTTCTGTAAAGATTTACTGCCTCAGAAACCCACAGGGGGTCCCTATGAGTTAGAATCAACTCTATGGCAGTGAGTTTGGTTTTTTGGTTTGGTTATGCCTATGGTTATAATCTCATTTGGGAATGGGTTGTCTTTCTTATGTTAATGAGACAGGATTAGGGTAGGGTAGGGTGTGTCTAAAGTTAATTGTTTTTGACATATAAAAAAGATTAAATAAGCAAGTGAAAGAAACAGAGATGGGGAAGAGGGATGACAAGCCACAAGAAGACTGCCTAGAAGCAGAAGCTCAGAAGAGATAAAGCTCTTCCTCCAACAGCCAACAGAGAGAAAGCAATCCCCTACAGCCAGCATCTTAGATTTGGACTTTTAACCTCCTAAACCGTAGGAAAATAAATTTCTCTGTGTTAGTCATCTACTTGCTGTATTTCTGTTATAACAGCATTAAATAACGAAGACAATCACGATGCGGCAAACTTCTCTTTAACTGTGTTCTGTTTGTTCCATTTTCAGTACTCCAGTTTCCCTTCCCTGCACTTTATCTTCTCATCTTTGCTTCTCAGTAATATTGACTTTTTGGTCTCATACAGATGATTTTTAAGTAGTACAGTGGTCTCATGGGTAGGTAATATCGTTTTGTGCGCCACTCTGCTATTTTGCTGAAAAGTGACCTCAGGGGATAGACTCAGTTCTAGGTTTAAAGAGTGTCTCAGGGAGATCAACTCAGGGAGTACTCTGCTGTCTACTGTTCTGTTTGTCTGGCTTTATTATTATTTATTTTAAGAATATGAGTTATGTTCCACATTTTTTGCCTGTTCTACATGGGATCATCTGTTGTGACTGTAGCCAGAACTGTTACTGATGGTAGCCAGGCATCATCTAATTCTTCTGGTTTCAGGGTAGATGAGGTCATGGTTCATGTAGAATTGTTTCTTCTCTGAGCTTTTAGTTACCTTCTTACTCTTGGCAAGTAGAGGCCAGTAGTTGTATCTTAGATGGCCTCTTGAAAGTTTTTAAGACCCCAGATGGTGTTCACGTCACTAGGATGCAGATCATGCTTTTTGTGAACTATGTTATGTCAATTGATTGAATTGTCCCATAAGACTATGGTCCTAAGCTTTCAAGTCCAGAACCAGTGCTGGAAGGTGTTTGGTTATGTCTGTGGAATATCTGTAATTGTGTCTTCAATGAATATGTATTTCTGCATTGGCATATTTGTATTTACACATAACCAGAAGTATCTATACTTCTGGGAGGTCTGGTAGCATACTGCCTAAGGCAGTTGACTGCTAACCAGAAGGCTGGCAGTTCAAACCCACCAGCCTCAATGGCACACAACAACAACAACAACAGATACTTCTATCTGTTCACACCTACGTATACACCTATACCTCCCTGTAGGAGCTCTGGTGGCGTAGTGCTTAAGGCATTTGACTGCTAACCAGAAGGCTGGTGGTTCACACCCACCAGTAATTCCTCAGAAGGAAGACTGGACAATCTACCTCCATAGAGATACCACCTCAGAAACCCAAGTAGGGGTTGCTATGAGTCGGGTCCAACTCGACGGCAGCAAAACACTCATTTTTATATGGGTTGTGCTGTGCTCACTATATACACATTCAGTGCCACTTTTGCTATGACCAAAAAAAAAAAAAAGTCTCTACAATCAAAAGCATACTTTTCCTTATCCCCTCCTCTCCCTGGTAACCACCAATGAACATTAGTCTGTCCATATATATGTATTTTCGTGTTCTTATAAAAGTGGTATCATACAATATTTGTACTTATATGCATGATTTATTTCACTTAGCATTATGTCCTCCAGGTTCATCCATGTTACATTTCACAGATTCACATTGTTCTTTATGGCTGCATAGTGTTCCATTGTATGTATGAACCACAATTTGCTAATTCTTTTTGATTTCTTAGTGGTTATCACATATATTACACTATACTCCTACAAAAATACTTAGAAGCGGCATCTTCTGACCTCCTCTAACTTCACAAGAGGAAGTCAGAATCACCATCAGCAACCCAAGGCTTATTCTTATGAGGCCAGACATGCTGCCACCCTCTAGCCTTTCACCAATTGACACCAACCATTCCTCCCATGGCACTCACTACATCTCTGCTGGGTTTGATACTTCCTTACAATGGTCACACAGAACTCACAGGCAAGACTCACAATTATGAGGCTTATTAGGGAAGTAACAGGCTACAATTCAGATTCAGGAATGCACTCAGGATACAATTCTTCGACTAGGACAGTCTCCCCTCTGCTATGCCCTCAGTCATGCCTCTCTGGCCCTTGGCCTCTCAGCCTGGCCTTTGCCCTGCTTGGGCAAATGTTACAAAGCTCTTTTAGCTCTGCTGATAGGTACTCCTAGGTATGCTCCACTCCTCCAGCAAGCCTCCTGCCCAAGGGCACTCAGTTTTCTTGCTCTGTGATCCTTGGTTCCATTGCCACCTTCTCTCTGCCAGGTGTTTCTCTGCCAGAGAATCTCTGCCAAGGAGGTCCAGTGCAGGGATCTCAGGTCCAAGGACATGTTCTACTTCACCTTTAGCTCTTCTCTCTTAATGGCAGTGAAATCCCCCCTCTGCCTCTGTTGTTGTTGTTGTTATGTGCCGTCGAGTCGGCCCCGACTCATAGCGACCCCTCCTTGGGTTTCCGAGGCAGTATCACTACGGAAGTAGGATTGCCCAACCTTCCTTCCGAGGAGTGCCTGGTGGGTTTGAACCGCCAGCTGTCTGGTTAGCAGGCAAGTGTCTTAGCCACTATGCTACCAGAGCTCCCAGGCTCATTTTAAGCCTGGAAGAGTGACAAAATTTACCAATCCCAGCATCATAGTTCTGCCCACCTTATTTGCATGGTCCCACCCAGTAATCTGGCAGGAGTTACAAAGACTATAGCTAGAAAAGCCATATGAAATAATTCACTGCATTGCAACAACTTTCAAGTGAAACATTTAACATATGAAAAACAGTTAACATATAACGTTAACATAATAAATCTATTCCTGATATGCTCCTCTCTTCCCTATTTCTGTTGCTGTTTATTAACATTAACATGCAACTTATATTGAACATATTTTCTTTGTATTTATTCCTTACAAACTTGATATTGTATTGTTTATGAGAATTATTGAGTTTATTCTCTTAAAATATCATATATTTCATCCTTAAGACTGTTTGTTTAATTTTTTTTCCTCTTCCCATCCCTAGCAACAAAGAATATTTCCTTCCCTCTGTAAACCTTTCCTTGATTTTTATATTTTTTAAAATGTTTATTGTGATTTGGGGAGGTTACAGAGAACAGATTCATTTTCCACACAGCAGTGCATACACATTTTGTCTCATGACATTGACTGCAATTTCCCACAGTGTAATAGCTCTCTTCTCAATTCCTCCTTGGATTTACCTCTTCCTGTCTGTGTTGTGTTTTTTTGGAGATATCTCTCTGTCTTATTTTTCATTTATTTATTTTCCTATGTCTAGATATGAGTATTTCTTTAATGTTTTTACTTTTCCATCTGGAGTACTCTCTTGGTAATACTTGCAAAGCTGGTCTGGTAGTAGGAAATTCCCAGAGCTGATGTTTGCTTGGGAATGTCTTGATTTTCCCCTTGTTCTTGTATGACAACTTTGCTGGGTAAAGAATTTTTGGTTGGCAATTGTTTTCATTCAATATTTTATATATGTCACCCTGTCTGTCTTCTAGCCTCTAGAGTTTCTGCAAAGAAATACACACTGATTCTTATGAAATACCCTCAATATGTTCCATTGTATTTTTCTCTTGCTGCTTTAAGAATTCTCTCCTTGTCTTTGGTGTTCAAGATTTTTATTGGGCTATGGTATGAAGTTGATTTTTTTGTGTGTTTTCTTCTAATTGATGTTCATGTAGCTTTCTGTATTCACAGGCTTGGTTCTCTGTTCAGGTAAGGGAAATTCTCTCTGATTATCTCCTGAAAAATTGTTTCTATGCCTTTCTTGTTGTAATGGTGCTCTATGATACCAATAATTCTAATGTTAGATTTTTTAATTGAAATCCATATTTCTACTTTGTTTGCTTTTCTTTATTCTTTCTCCTGAAAATTGATGAGTTCAATTATTTTGTCTTCTAGTTCATTTATTCTATCTGTCTGCTCAGTTCTATTGTTGGGTTTTTCTCTTGCTTTTGCTAGTTCAGTTGCTTTATTATTCAGTTCTAATAGTTCTATTTTTTTTTTTTTTTCAATTTCCTTGCTGAGTTTCTCATTTTGTTCCTTCATATGTTTCCTGACATCTTCTCATTTGTGTGTTTTTTAAAAATATATTTAGCACCACAGTCTGAAGTTTTTCAATTTGTTCCTTTAGTCTGGCCTCCATAGGAGAAATTTCTTCTTCTTCATGTTTTGCTTTTGATTGGTCTTTCTTTTCTTGCAATATTTTGTGTTTTACCATTTCTGTTGAACTTTGGCCATTTTATTATCTTTTTTATTTTTTCTAAAGAAAATTTTCTGATTGGGTGCCCTAATTGTTACAGTGGCCAAATGCCAAGCTGCCTACCCAAAGGCCAGAATCTGTACCCATCAGCCACTTTGCAGGAAAAAGATGTGGTAGCCAACCTCTACAAAGATTCACAGCTCTTGAAATCCCACAGGGCAGTTCTATTCTTTTCCTAGGGTCTCCATGAGTCAGAATGGACCCAACAGCAGTGAACCTGATATCTTCTCCTAAGAATCACTAGAAGGCATACTTGTCCTTTGTTTTTTTCCAGTGCTGATTCAGTCATTCTGAATGCTTAATCTCTGGAATTCAATATACATGCATTGGGTACAGGGTTTAGATGGTCACAGACATAAGTAGTGGGGCTCAACTTTCCAGTGGCAAAGTGGTGGGCCTCTCAATATCTTTCCCTTACGGGCACCCCTGCACACACTCTCCCACAGTGTCCTGCTACGGGTAGGGATCTGGCTGTTGTCTTCTGTGTAGCCTATTAATATAAAGTATTCCCCTCACCCTGCTGACCTTGCATTTGCTCGCAGTCCTAGTGTCAATCCATGTTGGACCTCAGAAAGATTCAACAACACTCTCACACAGTGTCATGGTCTCCCTTCACCCCCTCCCAATTGTGTGTCTCCAAAACTCCCACAGCCAATCTGTGTCATATTAAAAAATCAGGCTACAGATTCCTCAGATTAGCTCCTTTTCTGTGTTCCCTGTTTTGGGTGTTGCCTAGCTCCATCCCAATATGGCTGTGATGAAAGAGTGCTCTAGATGTTAGCAGGTAGGTTCTCCCAGCTTCTGTGCTGTCCCGCTTCTCCTCTCCCTCACTTCTGGAGTCATCCCAACTCAGCCGCTGTCTAGAGTTCTGAGATCTCACTTTGTGTTTGTTTTCATTCATTGTTCAGTGGGTTAGTTGCTGGGAGAGTAAATGGGAGCATTCAGTCACTTTCCCATTTTGTTTTACCCCTTTTCGGATTTGCTTTCTTTTTCTTCCAAAAGTATAGGGTAAGATTAAATGACCTCCTCTTAATCCTGTACTGACATGTTGAACTTCAATCTTGTTGAACTTTAGTATTGTATCTCTCATTATGGCAATATGTAAATCACATTCCTATGTTTTTCCCATTTTGAAAATGCAATGTAAAGGTAATAAAGTCTAAATGATGGCCAGTAGTGGAGAAAAAGGATACCCTGGGTGGTGCAAATAGCTAATGTGCTTGGCTGCTAACTGAAAGGTTTGAGGTTGAAGTTCACCTTTCAAAAGAAAGGCCTGGCAAACAACTTCTAGAAAATCTGTCAGTCATTGAAAAGTGTATGGAGCATATGCTGATACACTTTGGGCTGCCATGAGTCAGAATCAACTCTATGGCAACTGGTACCAGTTGAGAAAAAAACAGTTAAATGTCATTTCAATTTGACCCAGGAATTTGATTTTGGTATTTTAAGTTCACCTTCCTTCCTAATTGGTTTCCTTTGCTAGGTACTACAGTTTAAATTGCCTGAACATACAATAATTGATGGCAGGGTTAAGACAGCCCTATAGCACACCAAATACAAAACTTGCCTCACAGATAATAATACTGCCAGCCCTAGATTCTTAAAAGGAGTGTGCTAGTTTGCAGGGAGTAAAATTATTCAAAGTAAAATGTCGTGGCTATCTAAGGTGAACACATGCTGTTTATTTTTTATAGAGTGCAGCTTTATCTCCTCACACATGAAATACTTGTTTGATATAACAGTGTGGCTGAATCCAACGCCCCCAATATTAGTACATCTTTCTTAAATATGCCCGTGTAGATTTATAACTGTATTTCTTTTTAAAAAATCTTTCAAGTATACTATGCTAATTTTTCTTATTTCTTTTTTTTTATCATTTCTATCCCATCTCTTAGCCCTTGAGAAATCAGTAAGTGCTATCTATGGCTTTACAGTTTTCAGGATGCCTGGATGCTTTCAACTGAGATGAGGTCGCTCCACAGAGAGATTGTTCACAGTCAGAGTAGTTTAGGAAGAAACGTAAATTTTGCTAGCCATCAGGAAATAGGGATTTGCCAGAGACCAGTATCTTTGCATGAAATTGTCATGCTATTTTAAAAGCCAATAAAAGACAAATAGAAATAGGGTTTTATGTACAAGATATAATAGCAAAAAGGAAGGTATTCAAACTACCTTTCACCAAACTCCCAGTTCCAAGCTTCTGAACAAAAACAACATTTTGACAAAGTCACATGCTGCCATGTTTAATACAATGCTTCATACAAAGAGCATGGACATTGAGGATGACTTCCAAATACCACCACATCAGAGGAAAACAACCAAACAAATATTTGTGCATGTAATATCTAGCAAGTATTAGGAGGATTCATATGGGTAAAAAGAAAGAATAAGTAAAGTATGTTCTTGCTCTCAGAACAACTATCTTATATTTAATAATCAAGTCAAATGAGTAAATAGGTAAATAATAATAATTAAATAGCTCCTTGAAACATTAATGTAAAAAAAGTTACAACTGAATAATCATTATGAGTGATAAGAGAACAGAAAATCACTGTAGGCCTGGGGGATGCATACAAGAAACTCTACATTTATCCTCTACTGCTATTTCTAAGTAAATTCTTATGGAATTTTACTCTTCAGTGAAAACTACCAACTTTGACTCAAATAACACAAAACATGATTTTCAATAGGCATCGTCTCTGATAATATCACTATTTCAAAACCAAGTATAATTCATGAGACCTGAAATATTAACTCTCTCTCTCTCTCTTTGTATACATAATAAACATTACCACACAGGTATTTATTTATTATCATAGATGTATGACTTGGAGGTAATGCTTTTCTGGTTTCACTTGTTAGAACTTGACCACGCTCTATTAAACACTGCAGCATTCTTAGCGAAAAAAAAAAAAAAAAGGCAACCCTAGGCAAGTCACTCCACATCTTTTAGTCTCAGTTCCTTCAGCTATAAAACCTGAATAATGCTATCCATTTCTCAGATTATGAGTTAAGTACAAATAAACTGGATATTCCACTTGAGATGTCTATAAGAAATAAAAGACGGTACAAATGCATATGGTTTGACAGATTTACAAAAATAGGAAGGATTACTTCTTACAAATATGAGAATTATGAAATAACAACACAAAACGGATAGATGAAACAGACTCTCTATTTACCCATATGGCCTTGAACAATTTGTTTACTTCAGTAGTTTACCTTCCTCTTTTGTAAAATGGGAGTACAATAGTACCTGCAGTCACAGTCATTTGATTTAATCATAATATTCAATGAGATAATGCGTACAGATCACTTAGCATAGTATCTATCCACTACTACATAGTCAATAAATGTAAGTATTTACTATTATTGAGGTCAGTGGTGGTTCAGTGGTAGAATTCTCATCTTCCACATGGAGACCCGGTTTCGATTCTCAGCCAGTGCACCTATGCGTAGCTACAACACCTGTCTGTCACTGGAGGCTTGTGTGTTGCTATCTCACTGGTGGTTTCAGCAGCACTTCCAGACTAAGATAGAATACTAGGAAGAAAGACCAACTGATCTACTTCAAATAATCAGCCAGTGAAAATGCAATGGATCACAATGGTCCAATCCCATTGTGTATGGGGATCACCATGAGTTGGAGGGTGACTCCATGGCAGTTAACAATAACAACATTTACTATAATTACTACTACAATAAAACCTGTAAAAGCTAGAAACTGTGTAAGACAAAAACCTGTCAGAGAAGGAAAATTAGAATATTTTCCACAATAGATAAGTAGTAAGACTCATTCTGTCAAAGGCAGAAAACTTGTGAGATCCAGAAAAACAGAGCAGTCCTGTTGAATTCCAGCTCTCACAAGTTTCATCATATAATAATTTCTGTGCATAAGTCATTCTCAAGGTTTTAGTCACATCTGATACACTCTATTTAGGTGTCAGGCCACGGGGGAATAACTTATCAATATTATTTGTCAATTTTATGGAAACTATTGTGTGGCTTCATAACCTTCAAGAGTTTTATTTATGAACACATCCACAGATTAATAACATCACTGCTCAAAAGAAGGTTAAGAAGTCTCACTTCAATTTTTTTTTCTACTCTAGAACTCTGTGCATTGAAAAGCAAGGACATCAGCTTGCTCTTGTGAACATCTCTCTCCACCCAACCACACAGCCATAAACTTACACATCCGATGGATGACTCACCCATCTGAGAAACCACACATGTGCCCCATGCTAACTAAATATATAGGTTTACAGAATGCATATTTAGAAAAAACTAATTTACTTCCTGTGCTCCCTGTAGACTCATCTTGTTTTCATGCAGCTGATCCAACTTTCACTTCACAAAAGCAAAACCTCCTTAGACCCAAAATAAATACTAATCTTAAATTCAATGTACCCTGACAGCAAATAAGGTTGCTGTGCTTACTTCAGCATGAATAAAAAGCCCGCAAGGAGACTCCCACATAAGAGTATATTTACAAGTTCCATTACCCACTGGAGAGATTGATGTAATAAACCTATAATAAAAAGCCTCATGTTATAGATTTCTCTAATGTTTCTTATCAAAAGCCTGTATTATCTTGACTTGTGTATTCAATTTAAAATAGGTTTTCACTAAGTGTCTCAAAGGCAGAGGTCATTTCCACTTAGTTTTCTAACATGCAGGAATGTTTACAGACACGTTCTGCCACCAGAATTAAAAAAAGATAGGTCTGTCTGGTCAAGTACTTCATGACATTAAGCTATGTATTTATTTTCTTTAACAGTTTCCCAAGATGTAACAGTTTGCCATCCAGTAATATAATTTACTTTTATTGCCAAGTTGAAGTGGGTGAACTATTCCAGATCACATCAGACCACGACTACAATCTTAAGTTACTTTGTATTATGTCTAGATTTTTCAGAGAGCTTGCTCATTTGAATTTGAAAGTATCGGACCAGAACTCCCAAAGAGCCATTCTGTTGAACCATGATACAAACCATTTAGATGATACTACCAGCCCTTCTTCTGCCTCAGGAAGTTATAGGCAGTGAACTGCTCAGATATGAGTAGTATATTTGAATGTATATTTACATTCATGTCTATGTATTACCACTGAGTTCCAATTGGTGCTCACCTATTTATATCAAGTTAACGAAAGGCTTATGGAAATTAAAGCTACTATTGAATACAAATTAAGGCTTATTTTCTCAATAATTTATTGTGACTTTAAAATTGTCAAAATGATTCATTAACTCATTCAAAATACTCTTAGTCCATACTATGTGCAACTCGCTTTCTATTCTATTTAAAAAAGTAATACTTCTTATTGTAGAAAATTTAGAAAGTACCAAAAAGCATAAAGAGCAAAGCAAACATCATTCACAATCTTCTATCTATTGATATTTTCTTGTTTCAGGCACTGTACTGGAATTTGGGATTCTTGTGGAAAACAAATCAGCATAGTTGCTGCTTTCATGGAATTTATGGTAAATTGGGAGAAACCAGGCTTAACTTAACCACAGAAGCAAACTCTTGATTACAACTGGTGAAGCATGCTCAAGACTACTGAGACAATCTGCTGGGCAATTTAATTTTAGATTAAACTGCTCTTTGTATGAAGGAGCTCTGGTGGTGCTGTGCCTAAGGCATTTGACTGCTAATGAGAAGGCTGGAGGTTCAAACCCACCAGCCACTCCACAGAAGGAAGACTGGGCAATCTACTTCCATAAAGATTTACCATCTTGGAAACCCAGTGAGGGTCATTATGAGTTGGAATTGACTTGATGGCAGTGTGTTTGGCTTTTTTTTTTTTTTTTTTAATGGGCATTTTATCCATTTGAATTTATACCCAATTTCTTTGACTTTGAGTAGATTTTTCTCTTTTGTGGTATTATGTGAGTTCACCAATGAAATGAGATCCTATCTGCCATTCCTCATAACTTCAATTATAATTCTTCCATTTCAATTGATTTCAAAACTCCATAGAATGCTTGGCCCCACTCTTCAAAAGTTTTACCACATTTGGGCTCAATCCTAACATCCCCATGACAGTAAAACATTCTTATCTCCATTTCACAAAGCCCATTCTGTTTTAAGGTATTTTTGATTATAAGAAAGTAAATCTTAATTGTGAGGTATACTGTGCCTTCAGTTTTCACCACTTGCCCATGCTCTGGGGCTACTACAAACAAGTCAGCTTCATCTTCCATATAATGGGTCTTCAAGTATTTAAAAGTTAACAATCCACATGGGTTTACCCTGAAAGCAAAAGTCAAAAGTGCCTTGGTAACACTTCACATGTTTGCTTCCTTAGTATATTCTGGGAAAGAAGTACTAGGCTACTAGTATTGCTACCCAATCAATTTCATCTCATGATGACCCCTGTGTTACAGAGGAGAATTGCTCTGTAGGGTTTTCTCAGCTGTAATCTTTACGGAAGTAGATCACCAGGCCTGTTTCCTTGGCACTGCTAGGTGGGTCTGAACTACTAATCTTTACATGAGTAATCAAGTGCAAACCATTTGTATCACCTAGGGTAACAGAAGTAAAAATATCAATGTTCCATTATTTCAAATATTTCTGGCTGTGTGTAATACTTTGTTTCAGTTGTTTACACTGTTTTGTCTCCCTGTGTTATGAAAACCTGCTGTCACAGAGTCAATTTTGACTCATGGCGACCCCTTGTGTGTCAGAGTAGAGGTGTGCTCCATAAGGTTTTCAATGGCTGATTTTTCAGAAGTAGATTGCAATACCTTTCTTCCAAGGTGTCCCTGGGTGGAATCAAACCACCAACCTTTTGGTTAGCAGCCAAGCATCTTAACCACTGGCACCACTCAGGGATTCCATCATTTATATTATGATGATGTTGTGTGCCACTGAGTCAATTCTGACTCACAGTGATTCTATAGGACAGAGCAGAACAACAGAGAAGTCTGTTATTTCAGTTTGGTGTTATGCTTTTAGCAGAATCAATAGGAATAGTTACTACTTTGCATGGGCAGACTCTGAGAATTGCCCTGCATATCAGAAAATAAAGGAGCAGGAAACAGAAACAGAAAGGAGACCACTAGATGAAGGTGAGATAATGCTATAGTGCATTAACCCCAAATCAAGACCCTTAATTCAACTTTTATGAGAACAACAGAGAAACTTTCACTATCAATCTCATTTGACAAAGGTGAAGGGCATACAAGGAGACAGCTTGTCTTTAACAGTGTTAAAAATAGAAAGCCTGGCACACACTGGGTGACACAATAGTGCACACAAATCCTTTCACAGACAAAACTTCTCTTTGCAGTTATAGCTATGAATCTCTCAAGTCATCACTGAGCTGTCTTCAGAGTTAATGATTCAAAAGACAATGTAAGCATCTCATTAAGATTCTGTATCACATTGTGGAGAAGAGTATAATAAAAAGATGGTTGAAATTCCTTGAAATATTTATATTGTTTTTGTTGTTATGTGACATTGAGTCTGCCCCGACTCATAGCGACCCCTCCTTGGATTTCTGAGGCAGTATCACTACGGCAGTAGATTGCCCAACCTTCCTTCTGAGAAGTGGCTGGTGGGTTTGAACCTTCAGCTTTCTGGTTAGCAGTATAGGGTGAGATTATTCAGAAGGAAAGTGACCATGGGTAACTTTTCCCCTTGGGTAGACTAAGCACAATCCTCAAACATAATTATTAAGGAAATCCATTAAGAAAAAGCCATCTGATTTTCAGGGTGAGAGCTGCCCTGATTGACAAAGTTTCATCCTTTCCAAATCTTTGGCTGCATAGAAGATTACAATAGGTCAAATTTCTCCCCAGCAGTATCTGGGGGCATGATATCTACCCTTCACAATAGCTGATAAGGGAAACAAAGAAGTGAGGACTCAGACCTTCCAGGAAGGACTGCAGCTTCATGTTTGTTCATACAAAGTTATGTCCAGTTGTCCCACCTAGATTTACTAGAGTTAGAAAGGACTAAAAACAATAACAACAACAAATCCAATTTGAAGCAGCTTATCATAATAGTCCACATACTCTTTTCAAACATTTTTTTCTTTCTTAAACAAAGATCTTGTCTTTAAGTGCATACTAGAAGGTGGTACTAAACCAAACCAAACTCACTGCCATGGAGCTGGTTCTGACTCATAAAGACCGCCATTGTGTTTCTGAGGCAGTAAATCTGTATGGAAGTAGATTACTCCCTCTTCCTTCTGTGGAGTGGCTGGTAGGTTCGTACTGCCAAACTCCTGGTTAGCAGGCAAATACTGAATGCTGGAAACTGACTAAGCTTTGAAAAAAAAAAAAAAAAACTGAAATAACACCAGCTTTGCTCATTCTCAGAATTAACACTCTTGAGCTGAACGCCTTAAGTCTTTTAGAAAAGGAAGATACAAGTAAAAAAAGCATGGGAAAAGAAAAAAAATATATTATGTGATTCTGAAGGAGTCCCTGGGTGGTGCAATTGTTTAAATGCTGACTTATTAACCAAAAGATTGGCAGTTCAAAGTGACCCAGCGGTCCCTTGGAAATAAGGTTTGGCAGTCTGCTTCCCAAAGGTCGCAGCCTTGAAAATCCAGCGAAGAAGTTCCACTATGCATGTATAGGGTCACCATGAGTCAGAATCGACTCAACTAAAAGCAACATTCACAACAACAAAGCAGATACAGCAACCCACATTTTTAGGCTATTTCAACAACCATGATATAAACAATATAATTTTAAAAACAAAAAATTAAATTGATAAAAAATTTTCTTATGTGGTCTAGCAAGAACGTATGATATTAAAACGCTTCCCACTTTGAAGGTGAGGTTTTAGACAACATTCTGAGCAAACAACAAAGGTTGGCAATGGCAAGAAAATCAGTGGTCAAGGTCATGAAGATTTTTTCTACCCCTAGTGGTCTTTCCAGGAGCTCTGGTAGCATAGTGCCTAAGGCACTGCTAACCAGAAAGCTGACGGTTCAAATCCACCAGCCACTCCTCAGAAGGAAGGTTGGGCAGTCTACTTCCGTAGTGATATTGCCTTGGCAGCCCAAGGAGGGGTCGCTATGAGTCAGGGCCGACTCCATGGCACATAACAACAACAACACAACAACAGTGGTCTTTCCAGATTCTTCTTGAATTCCTGTATCTGAAGCTTTGGGGCCAAAGAAGCAATTTTACTCTCCCCCTGAACAGAACCATGGCAATGGTTTCAGGAAAGAAAGCAAGGGGTTAAGAGAAATTAGTACCAATAAAACAAACCAGTTTATCAGGTTAGTCTTATCTACCAAGGATAACATAACAAAAGCAGATAAAGAAATAAAACAAAAACAATGGAACCAACTAAAGCCAAAAGAACTCACTTTCTTGTAAATGTCTATATTCTCTAACTTACTATTTTTCAACTACTAATTGGTCCTTTGGAGCCATTCATAACTCAATCAAAAACATATCCTGGATTTGGCACAGAGGAATTGGTCACTTGGTCCTTATGAAGAAATAACTACAGAACAGTACACTCATGTACTCCCAATTATGGTCATAATTTTAATTAGGCACTGAAGAGAAATACAGGCAATTATACAGACAAAAAGACTGTCTTCTAGTTCAAAACAGAGAGAAGGAACACAAGGAGAAAGGGGCATCAGTGTAGTCTGTGCAGATGAATGGAAGCTGAGACAGAGCCTTTGGACAGAAAACAGGAGGAAGGTATTTCAGGTTAAAGATGGTAGACATAGATGAGTGGAAGGAGTATACTTCAATGGATATAGAGTCAGGAAGTATGAATTAAATTCTTTGTCCTGTAGCTTACTAGCCTTGTTGTTGTTGTTGTTATGTGCTATGGAATTGACTCATAGTGACCCCTCCTTGGGTTTCTGAAGCGGTATCACTATGGAAGTAGATTGCCCAACTTTGAGGAGGTATCACTACAGAAGTAGATTGCCCAACTTTCCTTCCGAGGAGTGGCTGGTGGGTTTGAACCATCAGCCTTCTGGTTAGCAGTCAAGTGCCTTAGGCACTACATTACCAGAGCTCCCTAGTAGCCTACGTTCTGAGATAAACTACTGCCTTCTTCATTCTGAAACTCAGTTTCCTCATTTAACAATCCTCTTAAGATCTTTGCCTAAGAACCCAAGATCTGAATGGGGTGGGGGGCGGGAGACCTAGGTCTACAACAGTAGCAAAGGAACAATTAAAAAACAAACAAACAAACAAAAAAACCTGATGTAACAGTTAAAAATTGATTAATTAAAAACAGTGAGTGTTAAAGCAGTGTGTTGAAACACAGTTTACTAATGAATAAAAAGTTTTAAACAGGGCTTATTTTTAAAAGTGATTTACCATTTAAATAAAAACTTTCATATGCATTAACTCATGTGAGTTTAAATTTCCCCTTCGAAACTCTCCAGAGAGCTGATTGATGAGGTACCTAAGAAAATTAGCTTTATTAATTTATACTCACAATTCATTTTTTGACCAAAAATGGAACTACCCAGCATGATCACAAACTTTGACTGTGACTTGCCTTTGAATACATTTCTAAAAATAGAAAACTTAGCTGTTGCCAAAAATGCTCAGCTTCAAAGGATAAAGATTTACCAGCACTTAAACTATGCAGAGGAATTAAATACAAGCCATAAAGAAAATCTGAAAATAGGAGATCATAAATATTTTAAACAATAGCCAGAGTGTAACAATGAGTGTTTTTATTTTCTTTTAAACTTTTTGTTGTGCTTTGAATGAAAGTTTACAGAGCAAATTGGTTTTCCATTCAACAATTCATCCACATTTTGTTTTGTGACATTAATTGCAATACTCACAATATAACAGCACTCTCGCCACTTCCTCCCTGTGTCTGCCGTCTCTATTTGTCCCTCTTTACTATCCTTTCCTACTTTCTTAACTCTATCCCTGCTGCCTTTTTGATCTTATACGGCCCTCTTCTTCTAAGGAGTATGCACTTGTCTAGTGTTATTGATCACCTTCCAGGCCTGTCTATTGCTTGGCTGAAAGTTGAGCCACTGGGGTGAGTTCAGTTCCAGGTTAGAAGTTAGCTTCCAAGGCATAATTCTTTGTTGAAGAAAACATTCACACATCAGATATCCAGTGTGCACTATGAAAAATGACTTATCATGCTGAGGCATACATTCCACTAGGACATGTACTTGTACTATTACTTCCATGTTTAACATCATTGGGCCAGTCCCTTTAGTCTTTGGGTCCCTGCTATCTCTCCTTTGTTAACTCTTCTTAGGTACCTAGAAACAGCAGCACATCCTCCAAGGACTAGTCTTCTCTGCTCACTCTTCTTCCCCTGTCATTTGCCACAGAGACCCAATCTGAGTTGAATGTTTAGTCCCATTGTACCTGTATAGCAGGCATAGTTCATTTTCTGTCCAACACTAACTATATTGTTTTGAGAGTATCTGTTTAGAATATGAGATCTACAAGAGCAGGAACTATGTCTTTTTAAATCACTGCTCAGTAACTAGTACAAGCATTTAATACTTGTGAAGTGAATAAATGTGTGATGGGATAAAGTTCTTTTCTCACTTCAGCTCTCCACTTTCTAGGTGGTTTTGGTAATGGGACTCAGTCAGAGGAAGAAACACACTGTCTTTCAGCAAAGCACCCAGGGCATATGCAAAAAGGAAGTCATTCTTAGAAAAATGAAAATGGTGCTTGTCTGGAAAGTTCTACACTAATCAGATAAAATTGAATGACAACTACATAGGTGGCCTTGGAGAAGTAGTATCCTAGTGGGGAGGAGGGTGTAAAGGCATGAAAGAGATAAAAGGAATTAAAGAGACAAGGGACCATGGGGAGAACAAAAGAAAAAGGACAAGATCCTCAGAGAAGATTTTTTTTTTTCTTTCTCTTCCTTCCCACCTTTCTTTTTGCAAGAGAGGAGGCTCTAAGAGTTGAGATCTAAAGAAGGTGGGATAAAAGGATGGGACAGTTAAGCAGACAGTGGCCACTTTTGAATGCTTACCCCAGTAGATGCTCCATGGCTTGGAAGACAAGACAAAGGAAAAGACTATTTGGAACAGTCTTCTTAACTTTGTGTATTTGTCCTGTCAAGATCTATGAATAAAGGATACTGATATCCTTCCTTTCCAAAATAAAGGGTCTAATAATAGGGGTAGAAATGAATTAGGTGTCTTTTAAGACTCCTTCCACCTATGCAATTCTGTGCCTTTATAGTCTTAGTTATCTCTGGTTGGTGAAAATAGTTAATGGGCTCAGCTGCACTTTGAGTTCACCCAGTGGCACCTGTGGAGAAAGGTTTGACCATCTACTTCTGGAAAACTAGCCACTGAAAATCCCACAGAACACAGTTCTACTTTGATACACTTGGGATTGCATGAGTTGGAGCTGATGTAACAGCAATTTTGTTTTTTTTAAAATAGTTTTACCTATGAAATATTGCTCATTTTCCAAATTAAAATGATGAATAAACTAGTAAAGTTTTCCAACTATCTGTAGTAAATGTAAAGTAAATGACATTAAAATATCATTTAGATGATGGTTTCAAAGGCATAGTGTCATTTTGATAGGAAAAAGAAAAGAAAAAAATTCAGAGCATTTGCTTGGCAGCTGTCATACACACCCAAAAATCATTGGAAAGGATTTGTATACTGAAGAGGGTATTCAGCAGAACACAGTAATTTCTTGAAAGTGTCAACTGCAAATTACAGTACTCTTAAAATCTAGAAAGTAACTCATATCTAATTGAAAATTTATTGCTTTAGCAGTAAGGTAAATGCCTTTCTTAAAGTGGTCACTGAAGCCATTTAATTTAATATTAATAACTGTAAACTAGCAGCAATTGTAAAGCAGAAACCAGAATTAATATTGCCTTTTCCGTAAGCAGAGACAGCTGCAATCTGTGTAGCAACTTAGAGTATCCAAAGTTCTTTTCCCTATCCTGCATTAGTGTGCATCTGTTTGGGAGGCTATGAGTCCCGTTTTATAGATAAGGAAATAAAGTCTCAGAGACGGCAAAGGACTTGCCTGCATTTACATGGTTGTTGTTGTTAGGTGCCTTCCAGTTGATTCTGACTCATAGTGACCCCATATGACAGAGTAGAACTGCCCCATAGGGTTTTCTAGGCTGTGGTCTGTATGGAAGCAGATCCCCAGGTCATTCTCCTACCAAGCCCAGGTGGGTTCAGACTGCTAGCCTTTAGGTTAATAGTCGAGTGCTTAACCATTGCCACCAATGCTCCTTTGTGGCTAATAAGCAGCAAATCTGAGGTGTGAACCTATGTCTATGGCCCATAAATGTTATATTCTTTCTACACATGAGTCTGACACACAGGCTGATGATCTGAGGGGAGAAAATACAAGTGTTGCTTCAAAAGAATGGCTGTAGCCACAGAAATAGCGAAACGTATTCTAAGATAAGGCATAGATTGTATACGCTTTACAAACACCTTAAGAAAATAAATAAGAGGCGGGGCAAGATGGCGGACTAGGCAGAAGGATTGCACAGACCCTCTTCAACAAAGAAAAGGGAAACCAATTAACACAGACACAGAAGATAATCTT
>NW_006921828.1:2503915-2512069 GCF_000298275.1 Orycteropus afer afer | reverse complement strand
CAATGACATGAGACAAAGTATATGTGAACTGCTGTATGAAAAGTGAATTTACTCTGTAAATCTTCACCCAAATCCTAAAAAAATAAAAAAAGAAAAAAAAAAAAAAAAAAAAGAAAAGAAATATGCTTACATTCTGGTGTCAGTTCTGTAGGGAGAGCTTCTGGATATGTGCCATGCATAAAGAAAATTCAACCTTGGTAATAGAAAACAATAAACTCTGACATGTACATTTGCATTCAATATAGTAACAATGGTAGCAATAGTTAAGGGTTATTGGATGCTTACTGTGTGCTACCACCAACCATTTGTCAGCCTATCCTACTGTGATGGTTTGCTTGTTCTATGATGCTGGTAGCTATGCCTCCAGTACTTCAAATACCAGCAGGATCACTCATTTGGTCAGATGTCAGTGGAGCTTGCAGTCTAACACAGAGTAGGAAGAAAGGCCTGGTGATCTACTTCAGACAATTAGCCAGTGAAAAGCCTACAGATCACAACAGAATATTATCTAATATAGCGCTGGAAGATGAGGCCCGTAGGGTTGCAAGGTACTTAAATAGTGGTCACAACAATGAACTCGAGCATACTAACAATCGTGCAGATGGTTCAGGACTGGCAATGCTTCTCTCTATTGTACATAGGGTGTCACGAGTCAAAACTGACTCAGGGGCAACTAACTATCATTCCATGTGCCAGGGCTTAACATGTACTAACACATTTAATGCTGACCAGAATTCAATAAGGTAGATATTTATTATTCCTCATTTACCAATAAGGAAACAGAAAGAGAGAGAAAGATCGCACAAAGTGTTCAGCTAGTATTTGAATTCGGGGTCTGGCAATGAATACATGGTCACTGAACTTAACAAATGTTCATATATCTTTAGTACAGACCAGATACAATGGCTTACTGAATACCTTCTATTATGAGCACCATACTAGTATATACCTTCATATGCTATGTTATCCAAAACCATAATCGTTCTAAACACCAACATTAAACCTGTTGCCACTGACTTAATTCCAACTCAGGGAGATTCCATACATCACAGAATAGAACAAAGCTCCATAGCGTTTTCTCTGTTGTAATCTTTACAGAAGCAGACCCCCTGACTTTTCTTCCTAAGTCCACTGGGTGGGTTTGAATGGCCAATCTTTAGTTTAATGGCCAAGCACAAACCATTTGCACCACCCAAGGACCTCTATAAAAATTCTAGAAGGTATATATCATTCTTCCTCATGTTTACAGATGAGGACACTGATTTTCAGAGAGACAAAGTCACTTGCCTGACATCAAAGTTGTCAAAAACAGAAAACAAATATTCATCCTAAGTGTATTTGAATTCCAAAGTCATACATTTTTCTAACCCACAACAATGAAGTGATAGAATTGAATAATAAAATATCATTTAGGAAGAGAAGTCACTTCTGTATTTCTGTAGATGTGTCTCTGTGTTCAGATGTACTCTGACATGTGAAAAGAGGTCAGGGGATGTACACCTAAAACAGAGCTTTTCCATTCTTTTGAATAATAATGTGTAATGAGGTAGGAATTGGCTTGGTATCATCCATTTCCCTACACTTCACAAACAAAGGGTAAACCTCAACTTTGTGATTTTTTTTTTTTTTTTTTGTCTGAGGGCAATTTTTGATGTCAACCCAGAAGGCTCGGAATGAAGACTGGGCACTCTACTTCTGTAGAGCTACCTCCTCGGAAACCCAAGGATGGGTTGCTACTAGTCAAAACCAACTAGACAGCAGTGAGTGTGGTTTGGTTAGAGGGCATTTTTAAGAAACATCTTTCACATATTCCCAATAGATTTTAAAAAGAATGCTGAAGACCAATTTTTAAATGGAACATCTTGAACAAATTACAGCAAAGGAAAATTTGAGTCCTTGATAATTTAAGTTATTTTTACTACTAATGTGAATTCAACCCTAGCAAATTAAAACAGGAAGAATTAATTGGATATGCAAATGAGATTATTCAGTATATAAATCTAATTACATACCAAATTGCTTTAACAGCATGAAAAAAGAATAAATTGTTCTATGTAAATTGATTGTCTTAAATAACCACCTGTAGCCCAACAAAAATAGTCTTGGAAAAGCTAAATTGTAAGTGCAGACATCTAAGTTAATAACATAATGTTCTTCACAGATCTTGTTACAAGAACCTCTTTATAATGAAACCTGTTTCTATTCCCGATTTACAACAGGGTATTATCAGGTTTCCAGAACATAAGGAAAAAAATGTGACAAGTTGGCTTTTTTTTTTTTTTAAAGAGCACAATAGATGGATAAGACATGTTGATTTCTGAAACACTTAATGCTTTCACACAGACTAGACTTGAAGTCTGAGCAATTTTCATGTCTGAAAAATAAGAAAGGAAAATGGGTAAAGTGTGCCAGTCTTTGTTAATTTGGCTGTGCCTCTCTAGTCTATTTAATCAAATGCTTTTAATACAATTGAGCAACCCCCCCTCTGCCACCCATCTTTAAAATTATTTTCTTTGCCACTTAGGTTAGGCAAATGAGTTGTGAATATTTAACTGGAAAGGGAAACCTGTGTTTTGGGAATAAACACTGTAATACCCGACGCTTGCAAAACACAAGATGAGAGAGCATCAGTTGTTTCCGTTGACATCCAGAAGAGCCACTGAGTCTGTCTCTGGATGTAGCACTGACAGTCTACACAGAAATATCAGCCATTTTCCTCAGAGCCAGCCATATTAAGTCTGATCTAATTTCCATGACTCTCAGCCAGAGAGCCCAAACGTCCTAGCTTCTGTGACTCTCCTACTGACCATAAAGGTCATGGTGAATCCCATCCATAGATTCATTCAGGGAGTCCAATTCCACCACCATCTTGTCCTCTCAGACTTAGACATGGGCATTTTTCAGAATGAGGAATGGAGAAAGCATGTCTCTGAATTGAGCGACAGCCAGCCAGACTGACAAACAGAACAAGCAATCTCCGATTGCCTTCCACATTCATTATTGGCTCTAAGACTGAAGAGATATGAAGAAAATCCTGTGTCTTCTTAAAACCACTCATAAGATGATGAAAGTATTAGATACCTAGATCTTTGCAGCTCGTGGGGGGCTTGGGTGGGATTCAGTGGCAAGATTATCATCTTCCAAGGAGGAGACCTGGGTTTGATTCTTGGCTAATGCAACTCATGAGCTTCCAGAGTAAGATGGATGAAGAAAGGTCTGGTGGTATTACCCCCAAAACCAGCCAATGAAAACTCTGGGTCATAATTGTCCAATCTGCAAACAACCATGTGGATGGCACTGCACCTGGAATTTCTGTTACTTTGTGCATGGGGCCACCATGAGTGGGGCTAACTTGATGTTAGCTACAACAACTATGTGTAGTAGTTCATGGTAAGAAGGCTATGGATCAATTTATATAAGGGAGACTTTTCTTGCTGAACTTCTTTTCAACCTATTAAATAAAATCAGCAATGGCAACTGGTACTGTTTTACCTCTGTGGCCAAGTCCTTTTCCTGGGTAGGTAATTAGAACCTACCCTTAGAATATTCCTTATATGTTCTTCCCTCCCCCTCATTCAGGGGAACAGGACACAGGAAGGGATGCCCTATCTTTTGGCTCCTGCTTTCAGATTACAGTGAATGAAACATGAGGTAGAGTCTAAAGTAGTGAGAGTGAATCTGAAATCAATACTGGGTGGACTGTGGCCTGCATCTCAAAAGAATGGCTACAATGCAAAACACAATGGAGGGACCAGATACAAGTTGCAAATAGCATAAATCAAATGAGAAGAAAAGAAAAATTATTTTGGTGGAAGGAGCTCCCAGAGTAGTTCTTTGAACTAGAAAGTATAGTTGTGGCAACTTTTTATAGGATGTTTATGACCTCAGAAAGGGCTCTGGTGATGCAGTGGTTAAAGCACTGCTGCTAACCAAAACATCGGTGGTTCAAACCCACTAGATGTTCTGTGGGGAAAAAAGACTAGGTAGTTTGCTTCCATAAGTATTTACAGTCTTGGAAACTCTGTTGTTGTTGTTGTTTTTGTTGTTATGTGCCGTCGAGTCGGACCCGGACTCATAGTGACCCCTCCTTGGGTTTCTGAGGCAGTATCACTACGGAAGTAGATTGCCCCATCTTCCTTCTGAGGAGTGGCTGGTGCGTTTGCACTGCCAGCCTTCTGGTTAGCAGTCAAGTGCCTTAGGCACTACGCTACCAGATCTCCCTTGGAAACTCTATAGGGCAGTTTTTTTTTTTTTTTTAATAGAGTCTCTATGAGTCAAAATTGACTCAATGGCAGTGGGTTTTGTTTTTGTGATCTCAGACATGGACAGTCAGGTAGCCATTGAAAGAAAAATTAAAGGAGCAAGGAACAAAATTTTTAAAAATTCACCTCCAGGGATCTATATAGGAGATCCTAGATAGAGTGGGAGAACAATGTGGAACAAAACTCAAAAGCATAAAAAAAAAAAAAGCACCACGTTTGCTGGTCCGATAGAACCTGGTGGAACCCCTGAGACTATGGCACCTAAGCTGCCCTTCAGGTCTGAAATTGAACCCACCTCTGTGGCTTCTAGTCAAACTAAAGACAGGCATATGAGCAGAACATTCACTTTAGGGAGATACACTCCTTAGAGAGATCAATCATGGGAGAATAGAAGGGCTGTGTATGCACATGGAGACAGCTCAGGGGGCAGGAGTGCATGGCAGGGAAAGACATGGGGAAGAGTTAACTATGGGGAGGAAGTATGAGGGGAACTATTGCATTGGGAGCTGTTGCATTGTGGGAGATTGCAGTCAATATCATGAGACAAAGTTTATGTGAAGATGAATTTCCTCTGTAAACTTTTACCCAAATCACAATAAATTTTTTTTTAAAAAAGCAGTGAATCCGTATTTGGACACAAAGACACACACACACATACACACACAATCACCTTCAGAACACCAAATTGAATCATAATTCATCACATTGCAATTGAAAGCTTTGCTACAATTTGAGAGGCTATTTAGAGTAACCAGATATAATTATTAATGGGGGAAAAAAAAAAACATAAATCAGTTCTAATAGTAAGACTGAAGATGTTGGGGGGAGGATGATACCAAATTAAAGTTGATGGATTTATCATTCTCCATGGAAGAATTTATTTGCATTTATTTGACTTATGTCGATTGATTTAATCAGGTATTTCCTGCAGTTGGGCAGAAGAAAACAACCTAGGTTTTTTTTTTTTTTTTTAAACATAATGGTCGATTTCTGGATAATTTAAGCATTTCTTGCTTTCACATCCCTGAAAAATGTGAATAATATGTACTCCCTGGGAAGCTTCAGCAGAATATACACAAATCACTTCAAATCTATTTATAGATAAATTCAATAGGATTTTTAATATTCAATGAACACAGTGGAACTACCTATTTATGAAACATTTTAGTAATAGCCAAGCCTATGACAGCATTTAATTTCATCCATCATTAATACTTGATTTTTTTTTTTTTTTTAACATTTACTCAAAGTTGGGTAATGCATTTATTTTGGGGGTATTAATGAATGCACTGTGTTTTAATGAACAATCTGGCAGAATTCTTCTTTGTTCATACTAAGGCAGAATTGAGAAATCAAGGAAAATCTTTCCAATTTTTCCTTCGTCCCTTTAATCACCCTCATTCTCTTCCCTTCTTTCTCCCCTGCCCAACACTCTAACATTGTCTGTCTCCTGTCAGAGAAGAAAGAGAGCTGACACATGTGATGCATTTAAAAAGTGGTCCTGATGAGTACATAGGAACAGCTACATTATGAAAAGGACCGTCCACTTCTAAAGTAAGTCAGCAACAAAGGAATTATGTCTCAGTAGTGGAAAACTTGGTATTGAGGACTGAATAGTGCTGTTAGTTCTCTGGATCAATGACCTTCCCAGTGTTCCTCGTAGACTCACTCTTAGCATGTGACTACATTATGTGTGGATGTGTGCATAGTTATGCCTGTACCTGTACACACATACACTCACATATAAACCATGGCTGGCCATTAAAGACATGTTTTTGTGTTTAGTTATTTGTATTGCAGTCCTTGTTCAGCTTAGAAAGTATTCCCAAAGAATATTTACCATCACCTAATCTTCCTTTCCCTAACGAACTGTATTGACTATTTAGCACACAGTTTTTTTCTCTCTCACATCCTATACTTTCCACCAAACCATCATTTTCCAGTTACAGAATCTCCACTAACATACTTCTGTATAAAACTGTGCAACTTCCTTGGTGGAAGGTCTTTTTCTTTCCAATCTAACCTATAAATGGCCTTATAAAAATCTCTGAAAAGAGACATAATGTCAAATCCCAAAAAGCACTGCATTATTCCAGAACACAGCTTTTGTTTTGTTTCTATAGTAGTTTTCAGAGATGACATGTTAGTTGTGTTAGTGTTTGCTTTTGTTACTCCATTTAAACTCTTCTACTCGTCACACTTCACCATCATGTAATGAATTTTCCAATGCTTTCATTCCACAATTTAGAAAGCTTGCATGAAACAGATTATTTTTTACTCATTTGTAATCTTTAGCCCTTAGCTACATCCCCTTTAAGTCAGACAAAAACAGATTTTGTTTTACATATAAATGTTGATGATTTTCACTGTGAGTATTTTTGGTTCATTGAATTCAATTAACTAAATTCTTTAAAAACTAAGTGTGTATTACATGCCTTTTTCACAATTCTAGCTCTAGCAAACAGGAGACAGAGTGGAAGTCAGATAGCTTAGTTTTTTTTTTTTTTCCTAAGCTATTATGAAAAGATGTCCAAACAACTAGTTAATTCAGTCAAGCCTTCAATCATTTGGCTTTCTCCACACAAAGCCAGTTAACAGATGAGATTTTCTTTTTCTCTTCTGTATTTCAACCTTGTATAGAAATAGAAACAGCAAATCCTTCAACCAACAGAACACTGATGCATTAAACTTTTTTCATTCAAACTAATTTATTTCAGATGATGTCTTATTCATTCATTCATTCATGCAGCAACTATTTACTCATTGCTTGCTCTCTGTCAGGCACTATTCTCGGTACTTGGGATTTTTCAGTGAACCAGACAGACAGAGATGTCTCCCCTTGAGGAACTCATTCTAGAAAAAGGGAAGAAACATAATAAATACATAAAATACATCATATGTTTGACATTTATAAATGTTACAGAAAAAATAAAAAACTAGAACAGGATAAGGGAGGACAGTATAAAATATGGTGTTTGGGATAGCTTCATGAAAAGGTAAGTTTTCAGCAAAGCCTCACAAAAGGAGATGGAGTTTGCCAACCATTTATATGAAGGAACAGTAGATCATGGCAGAGAGTAGAGTAGATAAAAGGTCTGAAGGTAGGTACAAGCTTGGCATGTTAAGGGGTATGCAAGATCATCAGTTAGATGGAATATATCAGAAGGAATAGAGAAAAAATTAGAGAAAGAAAGGATAGAGTAGAATTTAATAAAAGCAAAAAGAGAGGTGGGGAAGAGTCCAGTGTAGGTCACACAGGGCAGGTTATGAGAAGGACTGTGGCTTTGATAGTAAAATGGAGAAATATTGCCAGTTTTTAAAGAGGAGTAACATGTTCTTGTTTACTGTCTTGAGAACAGACTGTAAGGAGCAAAAAGCAGAAGCAGGGAGACTACAGTATAGAATAGATTGTAGGAAGGAACAGGAAAATGAATTCATTAGATGGATAGTTAGTATTCCAGGAGAGAGATGCTTGCTGGTGTCACAGACCAGATTGGTAGCATAGAAGGTGGTGAAAAGTAGGTGGATTTAGAACACATTTTAAAAGTAGTGTCACAGATTGGCTGAGAGGTGTAAGAGAAAGAGAAATTCAGGAGAAATCTAAGGTTTTTGATTTGAGCAATAAGAAGCACAAAATTGCCATCATATGAAATGCAGAAGGCTGTAGGGGAGAAAATAAAGTGCTCAGGTTGGCATGTTGAGCTTGAGATGTTTATAAGATAAAAAAACCGACATGTATTTACAAAGGGGTTCATATTTGTAAATACAATACTGAGTTGTCAGTGAAAGCAAACATGGGTAGAGGGACGGATAGATGGGTGAACAAGCTAAACAATTATGTATGTCTAAATGGAGAGTGTATCCAAGATCATATTCAGGGTTGGCAGACAAT
>NW_006921828.1:2501616-2503713 GCF_000298275.1 Orycteropus afer afer | reverse complement strand
TAGCTAAATGATTTTACCCGTTAAAATTGTTTTGATATACAGAAATTCATTCTGATACGAGTTTGTGATTGTGAAGAGAGTTTAAAAAGTACTAAATAAGCATCAAAATTTATTGATCATTGTAGGAATCTAATTTCATATAATGACATGTATGAATGTTTATCAGAAAGTGAAAAAACAAATATTTATTCACTACAGAAATCTCCAGTTAGTACACCTCATCTTTCTTTTTCTTTATTGTGGTAAAATATATAGGTAACAAAAAACACTTGCTATTTCAACAATTTTCACATGTACAGTTCAGTGACATTAATTATGTCCATGTTGTACAACCATCAATTTAACTGAACCTGCATTTTTCCATAACTTTTAACAGCTCAATGTTGCCTAAGCATTGTGTTTTTCTTTACCCCTCCCTCCTGCTCGTCTCTGATACAAACAATCCCATTAAATAATTTGAAGGGATTAAAGATGTTCAAGGCATACCCAGATCTTACCTTTTATTGCTACAGTTGTAGGGGGGTGGGGGTGGGGGCGCAACTGAATTATATGAAGCCAGAAGTTTGAAAGTGAGGGTAGCAAAGAGGGAAAGGTTTTGATCAATGGACCCAAAGAGTGCTGGCAAATGTCAAAAATCTACATGGAGTCCTTAGTCTGAAGACAAATAAGAATGGACAAAAATGAATGGAGAAATTTATCCAACGAACTAGAAGTTACAGTTAGGCAAGAGGACACCCAAGAGCTACTACCATTTGTTAAGTTTCTACAGTGTAGCACTGTACTTGACACTTTACACACAATAACTCATGAAGACCTCTCATGAGCCTACCTCTGTTTTAGAGGTAGGTGTTATGGATAAAATGAGATTAAGCAATTTGCCCAATATCATTCGATTAAAAAGCACAATGGTTTTATTCCAATCATGACTTCTAAGTTCTGGCTTTTTCTATTCCAAGACATATGTTGGTGATCAAATTCAGATGAGATATTAAATATATACTCAGTAAAGAGGGCTTAGTAATTAGGGACTAAAAATTTAGAAAGTGTATTTAGGCAAGGACAGGCATGAGTATTAAATGACAGATCTAGAAGGACACTAAAGGTCAGGCAGATAAGCTCTGTGTTACATGCTTGGGAAAATTATACTCTGAAATCCAAGCAAATGGTCAGAAACCAGGAAGTTATAGGAATTGAATGAGCAGGATGACAACAACCAAAAAGATTAAAAAATGCACATGCCAAGAGATTTTGATATCTGAGGCAGCTTCAGAGCTCTGTAATGGTTCCTGTTGAAGTAGAGACCAATTCTGGGATGACATGCTAGTGTCCTTGAATTCACAACAAAAATGTGAATGTTCTACTTGTCACAGAAGTAGGACAAAGGGGGACATTAGCATATATATACAAAACCCACTGGCATCAAGTTGATCCCAACTCATAGCGGGTTTCCAAGGCTGTAAATCTTTATGGAAGTAGATTGCCTTATCTTCCTTCCACAGAATGGCTGGTGAGTTTAAACCGCCAGCCTTCTGGTTAGCAGTCAAATACTATTTGCACTACCCCACCACAGGTCTTTCTCTTTCTCCCTTTCTGCTTATAAAAAGAAAATGGAAAATAAGTACTGTATTTAGAAATAATTATAAACTGATATAGATATATGTATGGAAGGGTACTGCCAATTCTAAAGCAACTGCCCTTGAAATAGTTAATATTATTTTGTCCTTCAGCAGCAAATGTGTTTGAATGAAACAGAAAATGTTCTTCATAAAATTTGATGCTTTTGATAAACCTGTGCTTGTGATTCTGCTAGGATTTTATAAGCTTGTATGAATTTCATTGTTGATACAAGGGATGGAGGGCAGCTATAAAGTAATAAGGCAGGTATGAGTTTAGTTTGGGGAGCTTGGAAATTGCTCAATAACAAAACGCATCAAGAGTGACTGATTTATTTTA
Organism: Orycteropus afer afer; assembly: GCF_000298275.1. Lineage (NCBI taxonomy): Eukaryota > Metazoa > Chordata > Mammalia > Tubulidentata > Orycteropodidae > Orycteropus > Orycteropus afer. Next base: position 2,501,760 of record NW_006921828.1, on the reverse strand, counting down.
TAAACTTCTTCAGGTTAACTCAGATAATTTAAGAAGTAGAAATAAACAGTTCCTGGTGTTCCTTTCCTTTGAGGTGAGCAGCTCCCTATCAGCTCATCAAAAAAAAAAAAAAAAACCTCACTGCCATCAAGTCAATTCTGACTC
>NW_006921828.1:2497137-2500886 GCF_000298275.1 Orycteropus afer afer | reverse complement strand
GTTGTATAGGCTGCAGATCGTATGGTGTACCAGTCGCTAGGACTAATTGTTTCCGTGAATTTTGTTTTTCTTCATTTTTCTTTGCTCTGGATGAGGAGAGACCCATCGTTGCATCTAGATGGCAGCTTGCTAGCTTTTAAGATCCTAGTCACTGCTCGCCAAAGTAGGAGGTGGAACAATGTTTTGTATAGTATGTTATGCCAATTGAGCTTGATGTTCCCTGCAACTATGGTCCCAAGGCCACAGGTTCAACTACTCGGTCCCTCTTGGTAGCTGGCTGTTACCAGTAATCACAACCTTGCCCCTTGTCAGCTCTACTATACACCTGGGAATTCTGCTCATTCACATAAACTTATAGGACCATTGTCTGCCAATGATAATGGGAAGTTTTAAGTATGTCTGGGATTAGTCCTCTTGCTCTTATTCTGGTGATAGGTGATGGTAGCTCCCATCAAGATCACAGAGTCTTCCAACTTCTCAACACGTCCAGAGAAAGTAGGAAAGGAGGGGGGGCAAATGCTGGGTGCTAACAAGTCCTTTCTTTGGGAATATTTAAGGAATCTCTTATGGAAGCTTCTGAAAATAATGACAGGACAAACCAGTTGCTGTTAAGTTAGAGTAGAACTATGTTATCTATGATTTCAATCACTTATTTTTCAGAAGTAGCCAAACACATTAACCATTTGTATCATCCAGCCAAAAAAAAAAAAAAAATCAAACCCACTGCCATCAAGTTGATAATAAGTCATAGTGATCTTTTACAACAGAGTAGAACTGTCCTATTGGTTCTCCAAGGCTGTAAATCTTCATGGAAGCAGATTGTCTCATCTTTCTCCTGCAGAGCAGCTGTTGAGTTCGAACTGCTGACCTTTTTGATTAGCAGCAGAATGCTTTAACTACTGTACCACCAGAGGTCCTTTTGCATAAATGAGGCACTCCATATAGGACAAAAAGGACAGAGGATTGGAATGGTTATTCTGTGGTAAAAGAACTACTAGAAATGTTAGATGAAGATTACATACAGATGTGTAAATGTCTATGTAGATATAGAACAACACATACTTTTTTTCTTTTTCTGGTCTTAAATTCTTTATTTTCAAACTTTAGTTTAATAGGAGGTAAGAATGACTATAAATATTCATCAAGAAAAATCGTGTGTGGGAACTAGAAATTTAAGAGAAATTACCTATTTCAAATTTCATTTTGTATACCACATTTTTCTTTTTTCTGACTTTATATCCTTCTTTGGAGATAGTCAGTTTGATCTATCGAATACAACAGGCTATTTTTCAAGGAGGAGCTCTGGTAGCATAGTGGCTAAGACACTTGCCTGCTAACCAGACGGCTGGCGGTTCAAACCCACCAGCCACTCCTCGGAAGGAAGGTTGGGCAATCCTACTTCCGTAGTGATACTGCCTCGGAAACCCAAGGAGGGGTCGCTATGAGTCGGGTTTGACTCGACGGCACACAACAACAACAACAACAACAATTTTTCAAGGAGATATAACTCACTGCCGTCGAGTCAGATCCAACTCATAGCAACCCCTCCTTGGGTTTCTGAGGCAGTATCACTATGGAAGTAGATTGCCCAACCTTCCTTCCAAGGAGTGGCTGGTGGGTTTGAACCCTCAGCCTTCTGGTTAGCAGTCAAATACCTTAGGCACTGGATGGAAGGAATATAAACAGTTAATCAGAGCGGTGGCATTGGGTATGTAGGTGAGGAGTTATTAGCCTTCAGTTTAAACTTAGTACTGCAATATTATTCACCAGAAAAGCGTTGCATAAAAATTAAAAATTCCCCTAGATGATTCAAAGAGAGATGTCTTTGTGATATATATTTAGTTATTACATAAAGTGAACCTCTTCAATAACTGGGTGGCTCACACCATGCCATTCCAATAAAAAAGTTAAATTCCATCTTTTCCCAATTCTGGATATTATTTCTAGATTAGAAATAGTTCACATATATAGCAACTTATAGATTTTTTTCGTTATAGAATCCCCTCTAGCATCCTACGTAAAAATAGCATAGAATATGCTCTGTAAAAAACATTCTTAGGAAGATGTGCATGTTTGCTATAATAAACAAATACCACTTTAGGCACAAATATGTTTTGCTACTTAAGGGAATATTTTAAAAAGTGTAATTCTCCAGCATTGAGACTTTAAGCAGTGTTTGCATTACAGACTAGTTCAAGTGGAGTAATGTCTAAAAGAAAATGCCACATAGCAAATGTTAATATATTTATACTTAGAGGCTAATACATTTTTCATTTAACTACAGAGTGGAAGCTAATACATTTGTGTAGTGAAACTAATACATTTTTCATTACTTAAATGCATAGTAGATGGTTCCAGAGTTACTAATGAATTTACATGAGGTCGTCCAAAGAACTTGGAAACAATTTAAATCATCTTCCAACAATGATGCTCGCATCCTCCTCAAAAGTAATAATTGTAAGGGCTAGGATACCATTTCTAGAGAGTGGGTAAGCATTTCTTTATCTACAATATCAACAATGTATAAAAGTAATGGCATTTAGAGCAGAAAATTTGTGTTTTTACCATATTATGTTACTCTGAATATCTCATTTCAGCCTTTCATGTCCTGACAAGTGACAGAGCAGATGCTTTTTTTTTTTTTTCCTTCCCATCTTCTCTTCTCTAATGGGGAGGTAGATTTTGAGGTTAAGAGCTAAAAACCAAGTGGCTGTCTGAATTAACCTCATGCCAGCAAGGTTAGAGATGCACTTTGCTTTCTCAATGACTTTTTTACGTGCTGCAAAGACTACTGTGATTTCTTAGAGGACACTTTGGCTCTAACTGCTTTTATGATTACATTATCATCACGAATAAAGTAGAGATAAAAGACGTCTTCAGAGAAATCCCACCTAATTAAAAGGTAGATTGAATTTTCACAAAGGATTTAAGGACTAAAGCAAGTTTGGTTTTCTGTATAAACACAAAAAGTCAACATGTTTATGGGCAGAAGGTCTGCAAAGCTGAAATCCTCTCACTTATTATTGGACAAGATGTTGACATCTCTGTGTATTAAATATGTACAGAAGCAAGATTTGGAGTCATAGCACTGAATGTACCTAGTGAATTGTGGTAAGCATCTTAGGAGTTTGTACATCTGACACACTTTTGATGAATTCAATGACTAGTACACAGGCAAGGACAGTGATTGTTCCACACAGCTCCTGAGTGGAGGTACCATTCACAACTGTGTTCTCTGTGAACAGTGGTTCTCAGTCTGTGGCTAACCTTGGTGGGAAATAGATTCGTAAGACCGGATTCCTATGTACAAATGACTAACAATTTCACTACCTTAAATGATTCTACTTTCAAAAATTGTCCAATGAAAGCCCTATGGATCATAACAGAATATTATCCAATTCAGTGCTGGAAGATGAGTCCTTTGGTTGGAAGGCACTCAAAACACACAACAAAGGACTTGTGCATACCAGTGATCATGAAGATGGTGCCGGACGGGGCAAGATTTTGTTCTGTTGTAAATGGGGCTGTCATGAATTGGAGCTAAATCCATGGTAACTAACAACTAATAGTTCCTTGGACTGTGAAGCAATAAATGAGGAGAATAATAATAACAACTTGAAGCAACATACATCCAGATACTGTATGTTGTTGTTGTTATGTGCTGACGAGTCAAACCTGACTCATAGCGACCCCTCCTTAGGTTTCCGAAGCAGTATCACTACGGAAGTAGGATTGCCCAACCTTCCTTC
>NW_006921828.1:2494732-2497036 GCF_000298275.1 Orycteropus afer afer | reverse complement strand
CATAGCGACCCCTCCTTGGGTTTCCGAGGCAGTATCACTATGGAAGTAGGATTGCCCAACCTTCCTTCCGAGGAGTGGCTGGTGGGTACTGTATAGTCCTAAATTAAATATACCTCTTACGACATGTGCTTTTTCAGTCAAATCAACAAATACTGATTAAGTGTTTAAGAGAAACAATGCAGTTTGGTGGTTAAGAGTACTTGTGGTAATCAAATTTTGGTTTTGGCACTCATTGGTGAGGTGACTGTAAGCAATTTTTCAGCCCCTCAGTTTCATCATCTCTAATATAAAATGATTCCAATGCATTCCTCATACGGTGTTCATGAGTCACTACATGTAGAGTGCATACAACATGGTTGATACGTAGTAAGTGCTAAAGACATGTGAGATATTACTAGTATCACCAACTGGCATAATAGTTTCTCATTACTGGTAAATTTAACTTACATAAAACAACCCACAGTCAAAGAGGTTGTGAGGGGATCTCACCCACAATGCTCTGAATTAGTGAGGGCCCCAGAGTAAAATAAGGAAAGAGGCATACACCTGAAGTTTGAGCTTTCCATCTCTCTATATCATGTTGAGAGTGATTCTGGTGAATGAAGAGGCATACTTTACATACAACATGACCCCTGAGGATAAGAAAAATACTGCCTCTGATACTCAACTAGGAAAAGGCAATCTGTTCCATTATTACAGGAAAATTCAGAAGTGCTGGGTTTGCCAAGAGGTAGCATACCAGTCTCTAACACTGGCTTAAGAAGTTTATAAAATGAATTCTGTGTCTATACCAGTTTTAGAAATGAAAATTTGAGTCAGATATGATTCCATTGTGAGGAAAATGTATCCAATAAACAATAGAGGAAGCAAACAATTAATAAAACACAAACTGTTTTGTTTTCCTTTTGGGAGGGATTGCAAATTAGTAGGGGAAGTAAGTATAATGCACCTGAAGAAGAATGAGATAATTTTTAAGTACAACACAAATTCTGTTGTTTTTTTTTTTAAACCTTTTTATTGTGATTTGGGTGAAAGTTTACAGAGCAAATGGGTTTTCAATTCAGCAGTTCATTCACATTTGTTTTGTGGCACTGATTACAATCCCTACAACATAACAGCATTCTTCCCACTTCCTCCCTGTGGTTACAATTTACCTGTGTCCTCCTTTCTTATCTATTCTTGCCTTCTGAGCTTTATCCCTGGGCAAATGCTGCCCTTTTGATCTCTTATGGTTGATTGTTCTAAGGAGTGCAGCATACCTCCCTGGTGTTAATTTTTACCTTATAGAGCTGTCTATTGTTTGGCTTCAAGTTGATCTCTGGGAGTGAGTTCAATTCCAGGCTTGATGGGTGACTAAAGGCCACAGTCTCAGGAATACTACCAATCTCTATCAGGTCAGTAAGCCTAGTCTTTTTTTTTTTTTTTTTTTAATTTTGTCCACATTTTTCTCCCATCTATCCAGGATCTCCTACTGAGATCCCTTTCAGAGTGGTTGGCAGTGGTAGCTGGGTACAAACTAGTTCTTCTGGTCTGAGGGTCAACAACACAAATTTTAGATTTTAACACATTTGGTTTGTATTTTAGTTTACCCAAAGCATCCCAGATAACCTAACTTCAATCTCTTCAGATAGAAAACATTTTAACAACTAAATTAAATAATGTATATATGAAGCCCTTAGCATAATAACTGGTACATTTTCAAAACCATGATTATTAAAGCATAAAATTCAATATAGAGCCAGACAGTTGAGATGAGTGAACCCACCCCAGGGTCTGAAGTGGCACTGGGTATGACTGATGAGTCTTCTACAGAACACAGTAAGTCTTACGGGTATTTTGGTTTCATTGGATTATGTGCTGTTTTTAATGTCAAAGTTGTTCCTTCTTATAGTACATATGAGAATCCAGCTAATCTCTGGGGTTTACTAAAACATTTGTAAGGTTCACTAACAGAAGCATTTTGCTAACTGCATATTGCTATTACATAATAAATGAAGTCTTTCAAAACTAAGCATTCATCAGGATAACCCATCACACTATATGGATTTTAAACTTAGAGTAACTGCTTGCCTTCCCCTCCCCTTCACAGCAAGCTAATTTCCTGACCTAGTGACCTTCACTTCCTAGCAGTCAGTAAGAACACATGTGCAAATAAAGCATCAAGCCCTGCCCTGAGAACCATTACTCTTAGAAAACTTTGTTGTCAAGCCCTAATTAATTTCTGGGGAGCTCTGGTAGCATAGTGGCTAAGACACTTGCCTGCTAACCAGACGGCTGGTGGTTCATACCCACCAGCCACTCCTC
>NW_006921828.1:2482000-2494632 GCF_000298275.1 Orycteropus afer afer | reverse complement strand
GCTATGAGTTGGGTTTGACTCGAAGGCACATAACAACAACAACAACAATTAATTTCTGAAGAATGGATGAGGAACTTTGTCTTATAATATTATTATTACCACATTACCCAATATGGATGAAATAAGAATGCAAAGAAATGCAAAGAAAATCTTTTTTTAAAAAAAAAAAAAAAAAAAAAAAAAACTTGGTCAACCAATAATAAATGAATGGAAGGTTGATAAAATGGAAAGAATGGAAGGAAAATATGCTAAATAATAATGAACCCCATAAAAACCTCACTTGATCAAGTGCAGAGAATGAGTGTGTCTTTCTCAATCCAGGTAAATCGTCGAGGAAAACTAAGAAGACTCCTTTATTAACAATGAATATTTGACTTTAAATGTTGCACAATTTTCTTTGAAAGAGAAGCTATTTAATAGATTCCAATGTTACTAAGATTTTATTAACACACAAAAGCACTGTTATCTATGTATACATATATCATACCCTCACTAACTCACTCACTGCTGATGAGTCGAATCCGACTCATAGTGACCTCCGATTTGGGTTTCCGAGGCGGTATCTCTATAGAAGTAGATTACCCAGTCTTCCTTCTGGTTAGCAGTCAAATGCCTAAGGCACTATGCCAGCAGAGCTCCCATATCATACCCATTTCCCTGAAATTTTGCTGTAATGATATTACGTTATAGCACTGCAACATCATTTATGATTTACATACTAGTTATGGATAGAATCACGCAGAGGTTATCAAGCAAAGATATCAGTGTAGCGACTGGCAGTTTTTTGTTTTTTTTTTTTTCTGTACAGGTTTAGAGAGCAAATATTTTAGGATCTGTGGGTCATACAGTCTCTTTTGTAACTTCTCAACTCTGCTGCTGTAACATGATAGCAATCATTGATAACATATAAACCAAAGGACTTGATTGTGTTCCAATAAAACTTAATTCACAAATAGGCAGAGGGTTAGATCTGGCACGAGGCCCTAGGCCCTAGTTTGTCATTGCTGGTACAGAGAAAAGATAATTCACTATAGTGTAAAAGTTACCTTAAAGAGCAACTGAGAGAATATCCTCAAAATGAGTTTATAGGAGAGAAGAATTTCCATGGATAAGTATTAGTTTGTAAAATACTATGATTTCAGAGCATCACAGGTCTCTGTAATAATCTACAAATTCCCCTTTAGAAAACCCCAAAATATACAGTATCAGCTCAAGTTGTTGTTGTTGTTGTTATGTGCTGTCAAGTCGGACCCAACTCATAGCGACCCCTCCTTGGGTTTCCAAGGCAGTATCACTATGGAAGTAGATTGTCCAACCGTCCTTCTGAGGAGTGGCTGGTGGGTTTGAACTGCCAGCCTTCTGGTTAGCAGTCAAGTGCCTTAGGCACTACACTACCAGAGCTCAAGTATGTATCACATATAATAGTCAATAGATTTTGGGGATGACCAAAGCTAGAGGCCTGTTTCAAGGATCTTAGAGGCATAAAGGAGGTACTATGCATTTGGTCAGACCAAGAAAGCTGGAGTTATAACCTGGGCCTTCTGTTTCCTTATTAAACTGACAATGTCTTGTCACCAGCCTTCATGGCTGGAGCCCCCACAGGGAGTACAAAAGGTCAGTCTGTGGACATGGTATGGAAAGGACTAGGGTCAAAAGTCTTTATTAGAAAATAGAGACTCTAATCCAGAAATTAAGCAATGATAATCTTCCCTGGGAAAATGGAATTTTTGAAAAATAATTATTTTAGAATTAGATGCCCATTTCAGATTCATTTTCTTAAGACGTAAGTTCACCATTAAACCAAAGAAAAGCCACTGTCATCAAGTCAACTCTGACTCATGGAGACTTCTATGCTCTATAGGGTTTTTAGTGGCTGATACTTTTGGAAGTAGATTGCCAGGTCTCTCCCTGAATTTTACTATTGCTATCAAACTGATAGCTGATAACTTACCAAATTAAATTATTCTGAAGGTCTATAGTAGCAGCAGTTAGATTCTTACTCTAATAGTCATCCTAATCTATTTGCCACACAATTGGGGAGAGCTTTTCTCAGGAAAAAAAAAAAAAAAATACACACACACATATGATTTAAAAACTTCTTGGTTATGTCCAGTTCTGGATCATCACAAAATGATTCCATAAGGTCTTTCAATAAAGCAGTTGCTTCTCCCTACAAATCACAGAGAGCTACAGGATGAAGGATGTTCAACTGATTGTTCAAGATTCAGATCTGATTTCTTCCCAATTTGGCAGAATGGAGAGCCTTGTTCTTTCTTATTTCACTTACGCTGATAAAGACAACCAGGAGGTGGGGAAGAAATTCCACTTCATCACTGCCTAATGAAGGCAATCAGAGAAATTTGGAAATCTTTTTCCAATAGTCACTTAGATTGACACAAAACTCCACCAGACAGCCATTGCATTCTATGTATGTTGTTGTTGTTGTTGTTATGTGCCGTCGAGTCAAACCCGACTCATAGCGACCCCTCCTTGGGTTTCCGAGGCAGTATCACTACGGAAGTAGGATTGCCCAACCTTCCTTCCGAGGAGTGGCTGGTGGGTTTGAACCACCAGCCGTCTGGTTAGCAGGCAAGTGTCTTAGCCACTATGCTACCAGAGCTCCCATTCTATGTATAGTGGAAAATATTCTCATGAATTAAACCTTTTAAAGACCATTTCCTTTGTCCAGGATCAGAGTACTGTAGAATAGAACAGTTTGTCTTTGGAGATATTTCTCTTAGGCTGTGCCACTCCCCAACTTCCAAATGTACAGTTGTTCCTACAGCCTTTCATCTCTGCTAGTCTGTGTTCTTGATGCCTGCTTCCCCCCTGGCTGCCTCAAAATTCCTTTACTGTCCAAATTCCCTGTCACCTAAGCTGTAACTTTGGAAAGCAGTTAATAAACTAATTTCTGCTAACAGAGGTGTTGATCAAACATCTTAATATACTGGCCTTCCTCTAGGCAACAATGACCCAATCAACTGAAGGGGTGACAAAAGATGGATCTAAATAACCATAACAATGGACTCAAACATACCAAAGATTACGAAGATAGTGTAGGATTCTGTCATAAGTCAGACACCACTTGATGGCAACTAACAAGAACAACAAAGCACTCACTATGCCAAAAGGAGAGATACTTGGAGCTATCAAGACTATTTCAGTGTCTTATACAGTCAGGCAGTGTAGAAAATCCCTTATCAATTTCTACATAAAAATGTCACCTCCAGGAGAATTCAACAAGGAAAGAGTCTTGATAGCTACATTTTGTATGGTTCTAAAGAAAGATACTTAATGATACTTAAATCAGTATCTTCAATTACAGTCTGCAAAATGGTAATTAAGTTGGATTTTATTTAAGATTGACCATATATTTATTTTCATTAGTAATATGAAAAGTAATATGTATTTGTGAAAATGAAAAAAGAAAAAAATGATGGCTAATGTCAATAACATTCACATAGATTGAATCCTGTTGGAAAAAATAATAATGTCTATTGCTACCCTAAGATCAGCAGATTAAAGAAAAAAATACATACACATATATGTGTGTGTGTGTGCGTATATATATATATACATACATACATACATACATACTGGTAGCATAGTGCCTAAGGCACTTGACTGCTCACCAGAAGGCTGGCGGTTCAAACCCACCAGCCGCTCCTTGGAAGGAAGGTCGGGCAATCCTACTTCTGTAGTGATACTGTCTCGGAAACCCAAGAAGGGGTCGCTATGAGTCGGGGCCGACTCGACGGCAAACAACAACAACAACAACAACAATATACATAAAATGCAAGAAAGAATTATTAGCATACACATTCAGAACTGAGTACCTCTAATTTAACACAAATACAATTTTTAGCTACCAACTATCTGCAAACACTGTGAAAAGAGTTGTATGCCATACAAATATGAGTTATACATGATACTTGCCCTCAGAGTAGGGTAGTAAACTTGTTCCAGGTTCCTGGTGCTTCATTTTAGCACTGAAAGTCCTAAATATCAGAAAATCACTCAATCCCAGACAAACAGGGATGGTTGGATATCCTACCTCAAAGGCATATTCCAATGAGTGGGAAGATGACTTACATAATTTAGATTATGCTTTGATGATCAGAGTGGGGACTATATGTAGACTATGTATGGACACAGCAAATGCTAAGATCACACAGATGAACATCTATGTGTCACCCTTGTATCCCATCTCTGTGACGTGGTGCATAGGAGAAACACTGTCTGCATGCAGAAGCCCAGACACAATGCAACCTCCTGTAATATATTTTTGTATCTCCAGTATCTAGTACATATGAGTCACAAAAAGAGTAACCTAGATTCTGTAAGATAAATTACAAGTGAACACCCCAGGAACATTAACTTTTTATTAGTACAAGATTATTACTTGTATTAAAAAATATTACTTAAAAACACATGTATCCATATTCAAATAATCTGTGTAATTACAAGCTCTTTACTGGCTTTCACCTATAATGTATGAATAGGTTGTTGATATTGTTCGCTGCTATCAAGCCAATCCCATCATAGGCAGATCCAATGCTTAATAAAATGAAAAGCTGCCCAGTCCTGTAAAATCCCTGTGTTCAGTTACAGATCTGACCATTGATTTCACTGGCTGATTTTCAGAAGTAGATCACTAGGTTGCTTTTCCTAGTCCATCTTAGACTGTAGTCAGGAAGCTCTCCTTTAACCTGTTCAGCATCATAGCGACACACAGGTCTCCACGAATAGACCTACCGAGGCCACATGTGAGTTACAATGGTCCAGAGGGGAAACAGGGTCTCCCACGTGGAGGGCACAAAGCCTATCACTGAATCTCCACTGTCCCAGCAATAGACCAAAGATGTAAGCTATTTGTAAGCAAAGACAATTATTTTCTCCTCTTTTTGTCATTGTCTTCCCTATTAATTGACGTAAAAGTGTTTTAGTTAATTCATTTTAAAATTAGGAAATACAGATTGTAGAATTTTTTAATTTTTATTGTGATTTGGGTGAAAATTTACAGAGCAAACTCACTTTCCATACAGCAACTCACATAACTTTGCCTCATGACAGAGACTGCAATTTCCCACAATGCAACAGCTCCCTTCCCACTTCCTCCCTAATAGTTACCTCTTCCCTGTGTCTTTCCCTCCCATGCACTCCTTCCCCCTAAGCTATCTCCCTGTGCATACACAGCTTTCTATTCTCCCATGATTGATCTCTCCAAGGAGTGTTATCTATCTAATGTAAATGTATATTCACCTCTTATGCCTGTCTTTTGTTTGGCTAGAAGTCACAGTAGTAAGTTCAGTTCCAGACTTGAAGGACATCTAGGGGCCATAGTCTCAGTGGTTTCATCAGGTTCTATCAGACCAGCAAACCTAGTTCTTTTTTTAATGATTTTGAGTTTTGTTCTACATTGTTCTTTCACTCTGTCCAGCATCTCCCACACAGATCCCCCTCTGCGTGGTTGATAGTGGTAGCCAGGCACCATCTAGTTCTTTTGGTCTCAGTCGTGTAGGCTGAGGATCACATGGTGTATCAGTCACTTGGACTAATTGTTTCCATGCATTCTTCTCTGTTATGGATGAGGAAAGACCCATAGTTGCATCTACCTGGCTGCTTGCAAGCTTTTAAGTTCCCAGTTGCTACTTGCCAAAGTAGGATGTGGAACAATGTTTTGTGTGTAATAATTTATGCCAATTGAATTTGATATCCCCTGTGACTCAATGTCCCCTGTGGTCTAGAGCCCACAGGTCCAACTATTCACTCCCTCTGGGTAGCTGCCTGTGCCAAGAAGAAACAGGACTACCAAGAAGTAACGACAATCTTGTCCTTTGTCAGCTAGATTGTAGAATATTTTATACAAGGCAGAAAACACAATCATAAAAAAACTTCAGAGCTTCAAAAACTTGAACAGGTAGTCCACAGAAGCAAACTTAATTGTAAACAAATAGAAATAAAAATCTCAAACTAAAATCATAGGACATACCAAAAATGTCAACACATTATCAAAAATGCAAAATTCTGACATTACCAAGTATTGCCCAGAATGTAAAGCAACGGAAACAATTAAATACTGCTGGTATAAATGTAAATTAGAACCACCCTTTGGAAAACATTTTAGTATTATCTGTATTATTGATCTCTAAGGATACAAATGCCTTATGATTCTGTGATTGAATCTGTTGGAGTCAGGGACAATGAGAGACAAGTATAATAATATTCATAGCAGCACTTACTGGTAAGAGCAAAAAAGTCTATCAATAGTAAAATACAGTAAATTGTGGTATATCCATTCAAACATCATAGAAAAGTAAAAATAAATGGATTATAGTCAGAGGTAAGAACATAGGAATAAGTACAGTGAAAAAAGTCAGTCACAAGAAAGAATTCAGTGTGACTCCATTCATACAAATTTTACGTTTTGGAAAAAAAAATATAAATGGTAAAACTTTGAAAACAAACTGTGGAGCAATAAATAAAAATTTTGGATACTGATTACATATGAAGAGAAGGAAGAGATGGGGATTGCTTGGTAAAGCGGAGGGTCAACAAAAGAGGGGAAGACCCTCAAGAGATGGACTGACACAGTGTCTACCACAATCGGCTCCTGTACAGCAAGGATTATAAGGCTGGCACATGACTGGGCAGTGCTTCATTCTGTTGTACATATGGTTGCTATGAGTCGGAGATGACTCGATGGCACCTAACAACAACAGCATTCAGATCTTTTCCTTAAACTCTTGTAAGTATCTGTTATAGTGTTACTTTTAGATCTTAAAAAACAAAACAAAAAAACACCATTTACCAGCCACTTGATTCCAATGTGTGGCAACCGTGCATGTGTCAGAGTAGGACTGTGCTCCATAGGGTTTTCAATGGTTATGATCTTTTGGAAAAAAATTTTCAGGTTGGATTTGAACTGCCTAGCTGAGTACATAACTGTTTGTTCCACCCAGGCATGTACTTTATAAGTATTCCTTTATACGGACTCAACATTTAAGGAAAAGCATTTAAAAATAGAACATACCAACCCAAAACAAACACACTGCTTTTGAGTTGGACCCAACTCACAGCGACCCCTCCTTGGGTTTCTGAGGCAGTATCACTATGGAAGTAGATTGCCCAAACTTCCTTCTGAGGAGTGGCTCGTGGGTTTGAACCTCTGGCCTTCTGGTTAGCAGTCAAGTGCCTTACACACTATGCCACCATTATATGAAATGCCATCACATGAGGTAGGTCTGCTGTGGGTCACAAAAATCTGCTCTTGTGGCATCCTGGGAAAAGTATATGGGTTGTCAGGGTCTGGTTGAATTTTTGGAGAGAGAAGATGGTGGGAAGTCACAGTTCTTATTTGACCAATAGTTTTAGCATTGAAAAGAATAGTGGTCATTGTTTATTGACACTTACTATGGATTCATATTGTTTTAAGTGCTTTACTTCCTTTAGCTCTCAAGACAACTGGGGACACTGTTTTTATTACCATTTGTATAGATAAGGAAACTACAGCTTGGAAAGACAATATATTCAGTATCACAAACCTAAATAAGTGATGCATTTAAAATTAAAATCCAGAAATCCCAATTCCCGAATCACTACTTTTAATTACAATGCACCTTGCATCTATTAAATGTAAAGGGGAAAAGGAAGGTAAATCAGAACTGATTAGTCTGAAACTCATGTCATATTCCAGGAATGGCATCCAGATTGTAAAATTTGACAAGTCGAAGGTAAGGAAAGTAGATTGTCCAATCTTCTTTCCAAGGAGTGGCTGGTGGGTTTGAACTGCCAGCCTTCTGGTTAGCAGTCAAATGTCTTAGGGACTATGCCACCAGAACACCTTTATTCATGGTAGGTGCTGATTTGTGGCAATATGTACTCTAGTAATATATCAAAATAGAAAATCTGCTTTGTTGAACATTTTTTTTTAAATCAAAATCCTTAAAAACCCCAGGCCTCACTTAACAGTAAAAACATCTCTTGCATGAGTTCATAGTCTTTCTTGCACCATGGATTTTTAGTATTCTAGGCAAGCTTGTGGACCCTTTTTCAGAATAATACTTTTTCTTTTACAAAATGAGGTACATAAAATACAAAGGAAATCCTTTACTCTGAAATATAATTAGCAAAAATATTTTTAAAACGTCATAATAAAAGAATATATGTGCTTTTAGTGGTGCATGAATAACTAACTGAAATTGCAAAGTTGTGAGGACCATACACAGTATTTTGAGACATATGCAATGATTGTAATATGATATAAGTAAAACAATGATTTCTATTGGTGGTAAAGTCACAATCACTTCTCATAATTCTATGATCTGTTACGTACACCCATAACAGCAGGAAGTGCTACATTGCATTTACAAGTTAATGAACATAAGGATTTTCTGTTGCTGTTCTATTCTGGAGTCCTGGTTAAGAACCCCTGTTGTGCTGTATCTCATTCTGCTTCTCCCAGCTCACTCCCCTCCCCTTTGAGTGACCTGGTTTACCAGTCAGGGGACACTGCACTCATCTCTGTACTGGTTTCATTCAGGATGATACAGACACTATTGTTTTTTACTCTATATTCCCAAGCCCTATGATGTATCCAAGCTACCGTGTTACTGCAGTAGTTTCGATGCTTGCTCTTTCACCAGGGAGCAGTTTTATGATTCATCATTCATGCCACACAGCCCTCTCTCCTAATATATAAGTTTGACAAAAGGCAGAACACTTTGGGAACTAGCATTCATCATGCTTGTTTGCACAAACCTGATTTATGTTTACCTATCCTCTGACCTCCTCCGCCCCGCTTCTGTCTAGATTCCAGTAGGAAGCGCCGCAGTAACAGCTAAATATCATCCAAAAGCCTGGCTAAAACTGCCTTGTGGTTGGTGGAGGATTAATAGCACACCACCAGAATATCTGTGCAGTGATCCATAAAGCTCAGAAATGATTGTTGAGCTTCAGGACAAGGAGTTAAAATGACAAAAATATATGGACCATGAATGGGCAAAACAAGGGGGTAGGAAATCAGGAAAGAAGACATGAAAATAAAAATAGAAATATAAGAGAATTAGCTTAAAAGCAAAAAAGAATCTATCAAGAAGCTCATGTTTTAGTATTTGCAGGCCCACTAGACTATCATCTTTGAATAAAGTGAAGACGAAGGGATTTTGTCATACTTGGATGAACAGAGATGTAATTTTCTGTAATGCCTTGCATCATTTTGCAAGGTGAAAGCAAATTTGTCCTCCAAAACACAGCATGGATCTCTAATTTTACCAATTCCTTTGCAGGCACCTCCTTGATAGCACAGAAAAAAATTACTATGTGTAAATGCAGAGTTGACATTGGGTAAAAGAGAAAAGTAGTCACATGTCCCCCTCATTCTCATCTGACCTACTTTTCCCAATAGGAGAGCTAATCCTCATGAACACTAGCATTGGAGGAAGAGTGTACTAGACTCAAAGCACAGTTCTGCTAACCCAGCTATATGAGCCTAGGCAAGATATCTACCTCTCCGAGTTTCTGTTACTTTATTTGTAAAATGGATATATTATCACCCACCCTTTTTATGGCTGCTGTAGAATGTTTAGAATAATGTAGACAATAAATTCTTTCTCACATAGTCTGACACACATTACAATATTTGATAAATGGTAACTAATATTATTTCTCCATCATTGCCCAAATGTTCCAGATCTTTAGGTTATTTCCTTTTCTTCACAACTTAATTTACCTCTGTTTCAAATTTTCTCTTCTACTTCAAAACTTAATTGGTGCATTTAAGTTTTCATGTGTATTTCTGTACTACTTCTATACTTTCAGAATTCTTTCAGAAATAGCACTAATTAATAATCTATCCAATATCATATTACTGACTGACTTGCTTTAATGGAAAGCTAAAGCAAACAAGTGCAGTTTATCATCTCTCTACAATATGCATGACACATCATCCAACTTCAAAGTCTCTTTGTCATGGGGAGCTAATTTAAAACAAGCCATTACTGACTACTTTATTAATACTCAGTTTTGTAGCTTTTGTGGGATAAGTGTTGTTAAAAGAGCTACATCATATATACTATAGTCAGGTGCCAAACAGTGTCACTGGCAGAGTCAAGCCATTATCTTTTTGTCCAGTGGGGACTAAGTTTTTAGCTCAGACTCCCCTTTAGAAGTTACTTTTTCCTCCAAAAGGTAATAGATATAAAACCTCTTCCTACCACTGCAGGGAGTAGGAAACACACAGTGAAACAGAATCTAAGAGGATATTTCCTAACAATTACAGTAGAGAGGAAACAGAAACTGCCTCACAATATATCTGACAAAGGATTCGTTAGTATGAACTTCATGCATTCAAACACCTAGAGAGGATCCAATTCTGCCCGGATATCAACATGACAGCACATAATGGTCTAGTGCAAGTACCGCGCAGGACACACAAAAGATGCCAGAGAAGGCATCACATTCTATGTAGTTAAATCAGAATTGGATCAGAATATGAATCATTCTCCTTATCATACCTGGCTAAAGGCTTTAACAAAATATTTTATGAAAAATTAATTAATAATTGATAATAATTGGGAATTAATTTCACAACCTATTGAAAAACGCTGCTGTTAACTAATGAAAAAAGCTAACCCACTGTCCAACGAGTATTCCGACTCATAGTGACCCTATAGCACAAGTTAAATGTATATAAATCATATATGGCTTCTGTTACATGGTGTTCATTAAGTCATTTGCCACTTATGAATTAAGTGTTTTATAAAATACAAATAAAAACCTCTCCCGATGTTGTCACAGACAGTTACTGAGAGGGGATGGAGTGCATCTGACAATTGCAATCAAAATCCTATGAGGAGGGTGAGCACAACAGAATGCTCTCTTCTAGAATGTTCTTTGGCAGACTCAGTCCATCTATCATGTTGCATGCTATACTTTGATATACACTAGTGATGATGAGGAGGATGAAAAGATTGCTGACGTTTATTGAGAACCACTTATGTGTCTATCAACATCATAAGATTTTTGCAGTTTTCCAATTTAACCTTCCAAACAGCTTTACAAAGCGGACATAATTTTTATTATTTCATTTTATAAAAGATGAAATTACATTTAGTTGAAGTTCAATAATCTATCCAAGCTCATATATTTACTTTCTAGAGCCAGATTTCAAGTTTTTCTTACTTTGTGTTCAGGTTAATATCCCTTAAAAATTATACTCTCCTTTTTAAATAACCAGAAAAAGAGCCCAAAATGATAAAATCATATACAGTCCCTTAATTCTTAATGGGGGATTGTAGAATTTGAGTTCTCTATTTCAAAAGAGAGATAATGATGTGTATGGGCAGGGAGGGGGGTGGGGAGCTATTGTAGAGGCTAGTAATAAGGACGTTTCTTTGTCAATGATTTTCTTCAGATATCCCAAAATTCTATTTATTCTTTTCACAAGAATAGTCTTGGGTAAACAGGTTCTTCACTTAAATCCACACAATTGTAACAGATTAAATTCAACCTATAGAAATATTTATTTTATCCAGCTGATTCTTCTATCAGAATGAAAGCATGATGTCGATGCTTTTCCCACTTGTATTCTTATAAATGAGCAGTTCTCTGGGCTTTTAATAAATAAATACCTTAAATTCAAAACCACCTTTCCTATCACCAGAACAGCTTAGCTAAAGTTATATTGTTGTTGTTGTTGTTATGTGCCGTCAAGTCGGACCTGACTCATAGCAACCCCTCCTTGGGTTTCCGAGGCAGTATCACTACTGAAGTAGATTGCCCAACCTTCCTTCCAAAAGTTATATTAAGAAGTGAAATATAATTTAATATAGGATAGTGTTGCCTTGCTTTCAATTATTCAATCTTAATATAATCAAATAAATGACTGACTGGTTTACCTTCAATTTTCACAGTTTACAAGGGACTGGGACTGGTTTTGGACCGATACTTTTGTTTATAGTAGAAAAATTAAAAAGCTCCAGCAAGAGCATAGTCTTTAATTTAGGATTTTTAGGATTCCAAAATTGAAAGAGTTAAAACCATAAGCTCAGACTAGCATTGAGAAGCAAAGGCTCAACTAACATACTTCAGTGTTTTGTGGCAGAAAGAATCTAAGCAATTGCAACTTGAATAGTCTGTTTACATTGTGTTATTAGCTTGTCTGATCAATACAAAGAACATTTCAAGGGAAAAGTGCTTGTTCTGTCATGTTCTTCATCACGCAAATAAAGTCTTCTCTCTAACAATGTTACAAAATATCCTGAAATGTGCTGTGTGAAACCCTAGAACTAGATTCTACAAATTTTTTCCCTTTTTTTATTACTTAACCCTGTTGTGGAGGTGCTCTGGTGGCACAGTGGTTAAAGCATTTGACTGCTAACCCAAAGGGCAGCAGAGCTCATCAACTACTCCATGGGAGAAGATGAACAGTCTGCTTTGAATGAGTTACAGCATTGGAAACCCTATGGGGCAGTTCTACTCTGCCATAAAGGGTCACTATGAGTTAGAATTAACTCAATGATAGTGGATTTAGTTTGTTTTTTGGGTAACCAATAGTTTTTCTGATATCAATCATTTCACTTCTGTGGCCCAAGAGCTACACATTGATAAACAATTCTGAAAGACTTTAAGAG
>NW_006921828.1:2469748-2481641 GCF_000298275.1 Orycteropus afer afer | reverse complement strand
CGTGGAGTCGGAGCTGACTCATAGCAACCCCTCCTTGGGTTTCCGAGGCAGTATCACTATGGAAGTAGATTGCCCCATCTTCCATTTATATTACCACATATGATATCTTGGTGACAGCTCTTTTGGGAAACAAACATTATCTCTTCCTTCAGTCTTTACTTCTGTACACATTTAATATGGACTTCTGAGATGACTTCTCGTTAATAAACAAATACCTATCTCAGAAAAAAGCCTCCAAAAATTCCTTGTAATGAGTTACATATGACAACCAATTTTGATATGCATGCTTATCTAACTCTCAAATATAAATTTTTGCTCATTTCTTGAGCATCTTTATGAAAATGGATCAATTGAGCACAGAGATTGTAACTGGGATGGAAGAGGAACATCATCATCATGAAAGCCCATTAGCATTCCTTGGGTTAACTGGAGAGGACTATCACAAAAGAGATATAAGGGAAGCCCTAACTAGGATTCTTAATTTCTGCCAAATAATGTTATCACCAAAGAATTTGTGGTACTTAAATGTTATTTGAGGCTAGAAAAATCCTAATCCTTAATTCATTCTGTCTAGAATGCTCTTTTTAATGGTGATTTTAGCAGAATTACAAAAACAACATTTTATGATTGGAAGAAAAGGCATACTAATCCTTTTTTGATCATTCCTAAAGGTTAGGCATATTCCCACTTCCCTCACAAGCTATTTTGACACCATCATAGATTAATTTGCCCAGATGTTAAACCTTCATTTAATCTTTTTAGATTGTGGTTATGATTGTACAACCCTATATATTTTCTAAAAATCTAATAAAAATTATTTTATATTTAACACAATTGAATCTTACTGTATGTAAATTATACCTCAATAAAGATGCTTAAAAATTCATTTACTCTTAGAGCAGATTTTTTTTTTTTTTTTCTTGGTGAATGAAGTATAATTAGTCCTCTAAGTTTATTATTTTTGAGGTGAAAAAGCTCATGGACTTCATTCTGTTGTCTTAATTCAAAAGAGATCTCAATGATTTCATTAAGAAGTAGGCTTTTTAAAATGCAAAGGGTTTAAAGACAATGAAATCCCTTTACCTACCTCAAAATGGAAAGAGGTCTTAAACTTGTCCCAGGAGCCCTGGTGGCATCGGCTGTTCATAACAAGGTTGGTGGTGTGAACCCCTCAGCCATTAAGACCAAAAACCGAACTCACTGCCATGGAGTCGTATCCAACTCATACTACCCCTTTGGTTTCTGAGGCAGTATCACTACAGTAGATCAGCCACTACACAGGAGAAAGATGTGGCAATTTACTTCCTTAAAGATTTACAGCCTTGGAAACCCTAGGGGGGCAGTTCTACTCTGCTCTACAGGGTGGCTGGGAGCTCTGGTAGCATAGTGCCTAAGGTACTTGACTGCTAACCATAAGGCTAGCGATTCAAACCCACCAGCCACTCCTCACAAGGAAGGTTGGGCAATCTACTTCTGTAGTGATACTGCCTCAGAAACCCAAGGAGGGTTCACTATGAGTTGGGTCCAACTCCACTGCACATAACAACAACAAGATAGGGTGGCTATGAGTCAGAATCAACCACAGCAATGAGTTTCAACTAATGTACAGATGTGAAAATGATCTGGGGGAATTTAGACACAAACAGATTAAAGATTTTTCATATCATCACTGACACCTGCAATGTTTAATTAAGCTGAAAGTCACCAACTTCTGCTCAAAATGCTGACTGGTGCCTTGTTAATTAGTTCTTTTTCTCATTGATTAGCAACTTATGCAATACCCTGTTATAAATGGTTATGATGCTTGCCTTGTTTTAGAGCTTAATTAATATGATATAGACTATTTAACAAATGTGTCCTTGTTTGATTTATGAAGCAAAAGCAAGAGAATTTTATTGCTAACCCTAAACAGTGATGTGCAAAAATAAATTTTCAAAGCAAGCCAAAAGCTGATAGTGTAAAACTTTCTTTGTCTTTTAGAGAAACTTTGCTGAAATGAGCAATCACTGGTTGTCATGAGAAATCAATTAATTTATCAGCAATCGTGTTGTCAACAATTTTTCAAGAGAAACGTTTCAATAAATAAGTACCCATCAATTTTCAGTTACACAAATTATACTTTAGAATGCTCAGTGGAATTAATCAAAATGATTGTGTGGGCAGTTCTTTGTTTTTTATATGCAAATGCTTCCCAAATCTATACCTCTAGACCCAGGCTCTCCCTGGAACTCCAAGTTAATGTGCCCAGCTGATTACATGACATTTCTACACAGATGTCTACTAGGCATCTGTAAGAAATAGGGCCAAGAAAGAACATTTGATTCTGCCTGCTATCTTTCTCCAGCTATACAGCCACCTTCTTATCTTAGTAAACAACTTCTCCATTTATCTTTGTAGCTCAAGGCTAAAATCTAGAAGTTATCTTCTCTCTCTCTCATCTCCTCATTCCCCACATCCTACCTCAAATGCATCTTGAATCTGTACTTTTTTTTTTTTTTTATTTCTTTCAACTTCATTATTGTCACAGTGGTCTTAGCCACCAAGAACTCTTACCTGGATACCAGTTTGCTAACTCACTCTTGCCTCCCTATCATTTCTACATCTCAGCCAGGGTGTTATCTTGTCATAAGTCTTAGAGCTTCCTACTATATTTGGGATAAATATTTACCTTTACCCTGGATTTCAAAAACCACATATGATCTGGCCCCTTTGTCCCTCTCTGATCTTACATCCTCTCTCCCCCTACCTACTACATTTCAAGCTCATTCTTAGCTTGGTGTTTTTGCTCTAGCTATTTCCAATGCTTAGCAGGCTCTTTGAAGTTTCACAGGATTGGCTCCTACTTATCATTTAGATCTCAGCTTAAATGCTACTTCCTCAGAGAGGACTTCCTTGCCCCCCTCATTTAAAGAAGTTATGCCCTCACATATGCTCATACCAGTTGTTCAGTAATGTGCAAAATACTTTTCCTTATCTCACTTTTTATTGTTGTGAGTAACTTGGTTAATTTCCTTCTCTCCCTCTTCCTATCCCTCTCTCTCGCTCGCATTCTATAACAGAATGTAAGCTCCTTGAGAGCAGGCACTTTATCTCTTTCTTTGCTATAAATCACAATGTTTAGAGCATTGGCTGACATACAGTAGGTATTCTCTATTTGTCCGTTGGACATCAGTATGGCTGGATCTATCTGCTAAGGTTTATTCGATGTATAGTAGAATATATGCTGTTCTTTTCTTAAAAGAGCAAACATTTAAGTTTTTGTTGATCAAGCTTTTATGACAGCAAAAGGTACTCTATTACAATCTATAACGAAGTAACAAAAGGATATGCTCATTTTTTTAGAGTAAGAAATAAGAGATGCAGATTATATGAAAGTCCCAATTCAAACAATCTAGAAAATGTCTAAATCACTGTACTGAGATGAAAGCAAAGGAGCTATGGTAGCACAGTGCCTAAGGGATCTGCTCACCAGAAGGTTGGTGGTTCAAATCCACCGATCACTTCACTGAAGTAAGACTGGGCAATCTACTTCCATGAAGATTTACTGCCTCAGAAATCCAATGGGGGTTGCTATGAGTTGGAATCAACTCGATGGCAGTGGGTTAGATGAAAGCAATCTCATTGAATTCCTATAGCAATACTAATGTTCTTTTCCAAGTGAAACAAGTATTAATATATATCTTATCTATACATCAAAACTGCTGCAAAAGCAACTATGTCTCTAATTTTTCATATCTATCTATCTATCTATCCTACACTGCCATTGAGTTGATTCTGACTCATAGCAACCCCTGTTGGGTTTCCAAGGCTATAGGTCTTTACAGGAATAGATTGCCTCATCTTCCTCCTGCAGAGCTGCTGGTGGGTTTGAACCACTGACCTTCTGGTTAGCAGTAAAATGCCCTACCCACTATGCCACCAGAGGCCCCTACACACACACACACACACACACACATAATTGGCTATATATAATTAATTATGTTTAATATATATAACTGGTTACATTAATTTGAATTGTTGATTTCCATTGAAGAAATATAGTACTGTTTATAGCCATTAAAATGTGAACACTGGGCATACTTAATAAGGATTTTCATGGAGGCAGCTTTATAATATTTCATCCCTGACATAGCCTGAATTAAGCTGGGCTACATAATAGTCTATCTCACCATAAGTTTGTTGCACTCAAAAGAAATACTCATCTAAAAAAAAAAAGTGATTTAAAATTTTTCTGCTGTCTGTGTAAGAGATGATATAACTTTACTTTATTTTGCAACATACAACAAAGATATCTTAGCCAGTGCTTAACCAACCTCATTTCCTAAAACTTCAAGACAACTTAAAAATCTGTTGTTCTTTCCCCACCTCTGTTTTCTATCCTCCCTCATTGATCCTTTCCTCTTGGATCTATATATGTTTTTTCATGTGTATTTTTATCCCTTTAAAATTCAAATCCCACCAGCCAATCCTTGGAAGGAAGATGGGCCAATCTACCTCCATAGTGATACTGCCTTGGCAACTTAAGGAGGGGTCATTATGAGTCTCAATTGACTCAATGGCAGTGACAAAATATAAATCAGTTTAATGGTTCCAGGCTCCTTTTGATTCTCTATTTCATCTATTAATTAGGTATTAACAACAAATATCCAAGCCAAATAAGCCAGGTAGCCCATGGAATAAGGAAAGGATAGAAAGAGTGTTAAAAGTATCCAAATCACAATTCTACTTACAGCATTCACAGTGATTCATATAACAATTGTCCCAGGTAGGTACTACCACTTTATTTCAGAGATGAAGAAACCCATACTCAGAGAACTGACTTATTCAAACTCGTAAAACTAATAATATTCATTGCTATGTCTGCATTCATTTCATTACATTTAAATCAATAGACACTGAGACTCTGTTTTGAAGTAAGAATTGTGATATCCTAGCAGATATAGAAAATCACAGAATACAACTTGGTTCTCTCCAAATTCAGGTGTCTTCCTGTGTTTGTAGGATCATCTTACTGCAGATGAGGAGAATCCAGTCCATCTGGGCCTACAACAGTACCACCAGTTTCTTGCAAGGACTGAGATTAAATGTACAGTGGCTACTCAGGTGTTTCCTACATTTCTGGAGCCTGGACTAGGGGAGGCACTATAGCTCTCATTGGTTGATCTTCTGCCCTGGTCTCTACCTCTTTTCTGTGGCTGTCACCATCACTGGAGGGATCTTGTTTGTGATGGTTATTATTGTTAGGTTCTATCAAACTGGTTCCGGGACACAGAGAGCCTATGCATAACACAATGAAACACTGCCCAATTCTGCACTATGCTCACAATCATTACTAGGTTTAAGCCCCCTGTTGTAGCCACTATGTCAATCCAGCTTGCTGAGGATCTTATTCTTTTCAATGACCCTCTTCTTTTCCAAGCATTATATCCTTCTCCAGGGACTAGTCCTTCCTAACAACATGTCCAAAGCATGTTAGATGAAGGCTCAGCATTCTTGAGAGGAGTCAGCCACAGAGATCCAGGTGAGGGGAGGGAACCCAGGCCATGCCCCAAAGCAGCAAAGGGGAAAAGGAGAGGAAAAAGGCCAGGGCACCGGGACAGAGCAAGGAGGCAGCAGTAGGGATGCAGGTAAGGGGAAGTTGGAGAGGTTTCGAACAGCTAAGGGAGACAAACTTGTCTGTCGGTTTGTCCTATTGTGGTGACCTGTTGCTGTGAGTCTTGAGGCTGTGCCACTAGTGTTTGAAAGCCAGCGGGGTGCACATGTTTCACCTTGGCTTGCAGACTGAGACAGACTAGGAAGAAGGAAGAGGCCATCCATTTCTCAAAGAAATGGCCAGGGAAAATCTTATGAATAGCAGAGAAGCACTGTCTGATACATTACTGTGCAACTTTATGAATAGTCCAGAAACACTGTCCAATACAGAGGTGGATGAGTCACTTAGGTTAGAAGGCTCTCAAAATAGGATTGGGAAAGAGCTGCATCATCAAAGTAAAACCAGCCTTACTTATATGGATAAGGCAAAGCTTTTGACATCTCCATTTGCTGACATGACACGACTCAAATTGAGGAGAAACAGCTGCAAACATCCATTAATAATCAGAACATGGAATGTACAAAGTATGAATCTAGGAAAATTGGAAGTTGTCAAAAATGAAAGGGAATGCATAAAGATTGATACCCTAGGCATTAATGAGCTGAAATGGACTGGTTTTGACCATTTTGAATCAGACAACTACATGATCTACTATGACAGGAATGACAGCTTGAAGAGGAATGGTGTGGCATTCATCATTGCAAAGAATGTTTCAACATCTGTCCTGAAGTACAATGCTGTCAGTGATATGATAATAACCATATACCTACAAGGAAGACCAGTTAATACAACTATTACTTAAATTTATGCACCAACCATCAAAGTCAAAGATGAGGAAACTGAAGATTTTTATCAACTTCTGCAGTCTGAAATTGACCGAACTTGCAATTAGGATGTGTTAATTATCACTGGTGACTGGAATGCAAAAGTTGAAAACAAAGAAGAATCACTGATAGCTGGAAAATTTGGCCTTGGTGACAGAACTAACACTGGAGATCACATGATAGAATTTTGCAAGACCAACAACTTATTCACTGCAAATACCTTTTTTCAACAACACAAATGGCAGCTGCGCACGTGGACTTCACCAGATGGAACACACTGGAATCAGATTGACTACATCTGTGGCAAGAGGTGATGGAAAAACTCAATATCTTCAGCCAAAAAAAGGCCAGGAGCTGATTGTGGAACAGACTATCAACTACTGATATGCAAGTTCAACTTGAAGTTAAAGACAATTAAAATAAGTCCATGAGAATCAAAATATGATCTTGAATATATCTTTCCTGAATGTAGAGACCCTCTAAAGAATAAATTTGATGAACACCAATGACTGAAAACCAGAAGAATTGTGAGATGACATCAAGAAAATCATCCATGAAGAAAGCAAGAGGTCACTAAAAAGATGAGAAAAGAAGAGAAAACCAAAATAGATGACAGAAGAGACTCTGAAACTTGCTCTTGAGCAGAGAGTAGCTAAAGTAAATGCAAGAAATGACAAGATAAAAGAGCTGAACCAAAGATTTCAAAGAGCAGCTCCAGAAGACAAAGCCCATTACTATGATGAAATGTGCAAAGACGTGGAGTTAGAAAACCAAAAGGGAAGAACAAGTTTGACATTTCTCAAGCTGAAAGAAGTGAGGAAAAAAATTAAAGTCTCGTGTTGCAATATTGAAAGATTCTATGGGCAAAATATTGAATGATGCAGGAAACATCAAAAGAAGATGGAGGGAATACACAGAATCACTGTACCAAAAAAAAAAAATTGGTCGATCTTTATTCATTTCAGGAGCTGGCATATGAACTAGAACCAATGGTACTGAAGGAGGAAGTCAAAGATGCAATGAAAGAATTGGCAAAGAACAAGGCTCCAGGAATTGACGGAATACCCAGTGAGATATTTCAACAAATGGATGCCCCACTGGAGGCACTCACTCGGTTATGCCAAGAGATTTGGAATACAGGTACCTGGCCAACTGACTGGAAGAGATCCATATTTGTACCCATTCCAAAGAAAGGTGATCTCACAGAATGTGGAAATTATAAAACAATATCATTAATGTTGCAATATTGCATCAAGTAAGATCTTACTGAAGATAATTCAAAAATGGTTGCAGCAGTATATTGGCAGAGAACTTCTAGAGGTGCAAGCTGGATTCAGAAGAGGATGTGGAACAAGGTATATCATAGCTGATGTCAGATGGATTTGGCTCAAGGCAAAGAATACCAGAAAGATGTTTACTTGTGTTGTATTGACTATGCAAAGGCATTTGATTGTGTGGATCATGACAAACTGTGGATAACATTGAGAAGAATGGGAATTCCCAAACATTTGATTGTACTTGTGAGGAACCTGTACATTGACCAGGAGGCTGTCTTTGAACAGAATAAGGAGACATTGCATGGTTTATAATCAAGAAGGGAGTGGGTCAGGGTTGTATCCTTTCCCCATACTTATTCAATCTGTATGCTGAGCAAATAATCTGAGAAGCTAGACTATTTGAAGAAGACTGAGTTATTAGGATTGGAGGAAGAATCATTAATAACCTGCAATACACTGACAACACAACTTTGCTTGCTGAATGTGAAAATGACTCGAAGCACTTACTGATGAAGATTGAAGAATACAGTCTGCAGTATGGATTGCATCTCAATATCAAGAAAAAAAAAATCCTCACAACTGGACCAATAAGCAGCATCATGATAAATGGAGAAAAGATTGAGGTTGTCAAAGAATTCACATTGCTTGGTTCTACAATCAATGCCAATGGAAGCAGCAGTCAGAACATTAGAAGACGTATAGCACTTGGGCAAGTCAGCTGCAAAGGAACTGATTCAAGTGCTCAAGTGCAAGGATGTCTCCTTGAGGACTAAGGTGTGCCTGACACAAGCCATGATATTTCCACTTGCCTCATATGCATGTGAGAGCTGGAAAATGAATAAGGAAGACAAAAGAAGAGTTGATGCTTCTGAATTGTGGTGCTGGTGAAGAATGCTGAAAGTATTGTGGACTGCTAAAAGAACTAACAGATCTGTCCTGGAGGAAGTGCAGCCAAAACACTCCTTGGAAGCAAGAATGGCCAGACTTCATCTCATCTACTTTGGTCATCTTTAAGAAGGAACCATTCCCTGGAGAAGGATGTCATGCTAGGTAGGGTGGAGGGTCGACGAAAGAGGGGAAGGCCTTCAATGAAATGGATTGACAGAGTGGCTGCTACGATGGGCTCAAGTGTAGCAAGGATCTCAGAGCTGGTGCGGGATTGGGTGATGTTTCGTTCTGCTGTGGGTAGGGTCACTATGAGTTGGAAATGACTCCACAACATCTAACAACAACAACAATACCATTCTTGCTTCCAAGCATTCTGGGTGTACTTCTCCCAAGACAGATTTGGTCATCCTTCTGGGCAACAAGAACCAAACCTACTGCCACTGAGTCAATTTTGACTCCTAGTGACCCTATAGGACAGAGTAGAACGGCCGTATAACGTTTCCAAGGCTGTAAATATTTGTGGAAGCAGATTGCCTCATTTTTCTCTTTGAAGCAGCTCTTGGGTTCAAACTGCCACCCTTTTGGTTAGCAACCGAATGCCTTAACCACTGCACCACTAGAACTCCTTATATTTTTTTGGCAGTCCCTGGCAAAATCAACATTCTCCAGCAACACTGTATTATAAAGGCATCAACTTTTTTTTGCTCTTTCTTATTCATTGTTCAGCTTTCTCATGTATATGAGGCTACTGAAAATAGTGTGGTTTGGGTCAGGCACATGTTAGTCCTCAAAGTGACATCCTTGTTCTTTAACGCTTTCAAGGAGTCTTTTGCAGGTTGGCCCAACGCAATACATCATTTGATTTCTTGCTGCAGTTTCCATGAACATTATTGTGGATTCAAGTAAAATGAAATGCTTGACAACTTCAATTTTTTCTGCTTTTATCATGACGTTGCTTACTAGTTCAGTTGTGAGGATATTTTCCCTTTACGTTGAGGTGTGATCCATACTGAAGGCTGTAGTTGTTGATCTTCATCAGTAAGTGCTTCAAAGCCTCTTTAATAAGAAAGGTTGTTGTATCATCTGCATACTGCAGGTTGTTAATGAGTTTTCCTCCAATCCTGATGCCATGTTCTTCTTCACCTAGTCCAGCTTCTCGTATTATTTGCTTACCATACATATTGACTAAGTGTGGTGAAAAAATACAACCCTGACACACAACTTTCCTGATTTTTAACCATTCAATATAACCATGTTCTGTTTGAATGACTATGTACAAATTCTTCATGAACAAAATTTAATGTTCTGAAATTTCTATTTGTTGCAATGTTATCCATAATTTATGATCAACAGAGTACAACGTTCTTGTGTAGTCAATAAAACAAAGGTAAAATCTTTCTTGTATTCTCTGCTTTCAGCCAAGATTCATTCAACATCAGCAGTGATATCGCTCTTTCTACACCATCTCCTGAATCTGGCTTAAATTTCTGTTGAATGCAATGCTGCAACTCTTTAAATTATCTTCAGCAAAATTTTACTTGTGGCTGATATTAATCCACCATATGTCAGTCTGTTGTAGTGTGGTACTTGAATGTTGCTCTAAAGTTGGAGGTTATGCCACCAATATTTCAAATACCAGCAGTATCACTCATGGTGGACAGGTTTCAGTGGAGTTTCCAGACCGGGGCAAACTGGGAAGAAGGTATTAATATATTAATATTAATATTAATTTATGAAACTAATGATATTGTCTGGTAACTCTGCATTCAGTTGGATCACCTTTGAAATGGGCACAAATGTGTTTCCAGTCTTTTGTATAGTTAGCTGTCTTCCAACTTTCTTGGCATAGACAAGTGAACACTTCCAACATCACATCCATTTTTTGAACATTTCCATTGGTATTTTGTCAATTCCTGAAGTCTTCTTTTTTTCCAATGCATTCAGTGCAACTTGGACTACTTCTTTCAATACCATCAGTTCTTGATTTTATACTACCTTCCTAAATGGTTGAACATCGATTAGTTATTTTTGGTACAGTGTCTCTTGTATATTCCTTCTATCTTCTTAATTTTTAAAAAAATATATTTTATTAAAATATAATTTATGTACAGTGAAACACACAAAACTAAAGTGACACAGGTCAATGCACTTTTTTTGCAATGTTCCCGCCCCTCCCGTCTCACCCCTAATAACCAACAAGAAAGTTTCCTTGCATATATAAACCTTTCCTTGACTTTTTACAATAATGAACAAATACTATATTTGCCCTTCCATGACTGACTTATTTCACTCAGCATTATGTCCTCCAAGTTTATCCACATTATGCGTTTTTTTGCCGATTCTACATTATTCTTTAGTGTTGCATAGTACTCCGTTGTGTGTATGTACCACAATTTGGTTATCCATTCTTCTGTTGATGGGCATGTAGGTTGTTTCAATCTTTTGGCTATTGTAAATAGTGCTCTGATGAACACGGGTGTGCATATATCTGTTCTTGTCCCGGTTCTCACTTCTTTAGGATACATACCTAGTAATGGGATTGTTGGGTCAAATTTTGTTACTAATTCCAGCTTTTTAAGGAATTGCCATACTGTTTTCCACAGTGGTTTTATCATTTTACAGTCCCACCAGCAGTACATGAGAGTCCCAATCTCGCCACACCCTTGCTGGAATTTGTTATTTTCTCTCTTGTTGAACTTTGCCATTAGTGGTGGGGTGACATGATATCTTATATTTGTTTTGATTTGCATCTCTCTGATGGCTAATGATCATGAGCATTTCTTCATGTATTTGCTGGCCACCTGAATATCTGCTTTGGTGAAGTGTCTATTCATGTCTTCTGCCCATTTTTAATTGGATTGTTAATCTTTTTGTTGTTGAGGTGTTGGAGTTTTCTATAAATTTTAGAGAAAAGTCCCTTGTCAGATATATAATTGTCAACAAGTATGAATTTGTTGCTCTCCATGTGCTTTTTCGTGGTGCTCCTGATTTCTTTCTTCCATATAATTTTCTGTGCTGAGCTTGTTTTGTTTATGAATCACGTTATCACTTCTTTAGTTGCTATTGTTTTAGTATCTGCTAAATATTTGTGCTGGTCTTGTTTTTTACTTTGATGTGAAAGCTTATTTTTCTTTGAGATTACCCTGTGATTTACTATTTATTTCCCAAGTTTAGAACAGTCTGTTCTATCTTGCATTGTCTTGACTTCTCTACCATTTAGAAGTTCTATAACTACACAATTTTTCCCTCTTTTTGGTTTGTGGTTGTCCTCATTTCTCAATTGATGTCTCTGGTTCCTTGTTTATAATCTT
>NW_006921828.1:2434342-2468590 GCF_000298275.1 Orycteropus afer afer | reverse complement strand
TCCCTTGTTTCTACCACTTTATCCTGCTTCTTTGTATGGACTATGATGGTCTTTTGTCTCTGAGGCATCGTAGCATTGTTGTATTTATATCTCTGTTAACTGTGAAGAGCAGCCAAGGGTGATTCAGGCTCTTCTTGGTGTTTTTTTATCATTGGCCCATTGATGGAGAAGGAGGTAGTGGCTCTTGCTCAGTAGGTGAAGTTGCAGGAGGTGTGGGTATAGTTGTGTCTTATGGGGACTGTTATTGTCTTCCACTCAGTTGGACACAAATTACAATTAAATAAACATCAAAAAAAACTTTTCAGTCTTGCAGGTCCGGAGTGTCCTTGGGGTTGCTGGAAAGCAGAATGTGTTCTTAAGCCCCAGGAATCTGCAAGAGTGCTGTCTCTTTATACATCCAAAATAGTCAAGCTGCTTTTAAACCTTCAAAATGGCGGTGCCCTCTGGACCGGCAAAAGTCCACAGCTCAGCACTCCTTTCTCTTCACCTTGTCCATTTATTCCCCAGCCATCAGAGCAGTCCTCCATGTAGTCCCTGACTAGCAGGGCTGATTTTTAAGTTAATTCTTAGGTCCTACCACCACTCGGGAATCTCCAAGCTGCCTGTGCCATCAGGATCACTCAGAATCGCTGCCAGACCGCAGCCCCATATGTCTCCTTTTTTGGTATTTTCACACAAATTCTTCTGCTAGTTGGGATTTAGTCCATTTCTATATCCTTCCCTTCAAGGCTCAGGGGTCCAAGATTATCTTCTATGTCTGTGTTAATTGGTTTCCCTTTTCTTTGTTGAAGAGGGTCTGTGCAGTCTTTCTGCCTAGTCCGCCATCTTGCCGGAACTCCTCCCTTGTTTATAATCTTGTAGGCTTTGGATACTTTGGATACTTCCATAACTGGGTTGTTTTCTGGGTTATGTCATCATGTGTGTTAATGGTCAGTTGTTGTTTGCTGTTGTTGGTTATCTGTCCAAAGGATTTCCTTTAGGCATCTCTTGTAAGGTTGGTCTCGTTTTAACACATTCCCTTAATTTCTGCTTATCTGGAAATATCCTAATTTCACCATCATATTTAAGGGACAATTTTACTGGGTACATAATTTTTTCTTGGAAAGTTTTCTCTTTCAGGGTTTTATATATACCACCCAATTGTCTTCTCACCTGCATGCTTTTTTGCCAAGAAATCCGAGCTTAGTCTTATTGGTTGCCCCTTGTAGGTGACTTCATTTTTTCCTGTGCTGCTTTCAGGAGTCTTTCTTTGTCTTTGGTTTTTGTGAGTTTGATGATGATATGTCTTGGTGATTTTCTTTTGGAGTCTATGCCGTTTGGGATTCATTGGATTTCTTGAATGGATATATTCTCATCTTTCATCATACCAAGGAAATTGTCTTCCAAGAAGACTTTGACAATTTTCTCTGTGGTTTTATTTGTCTTTCCTTGTCCTGGAATTCCTATTGTTGTTGTTTTTATGTGCCGTGGAGTTGGACCTGACTCATAGCGACCCCTCCTTGGGTTACCGAGGCAGTATCACTACGGAAGTAGATTGCCCCATCTTCCTTCCAAGGGGTGGCTGGTGGGTTTGAACCACCAGCCTTCTTGTTAGCAGTCAAGTGTCTTAGCCACTATGCTACCAGAGCTCCTGGAATTCCTGTTACACATAGGTTATTCCTTTTGATGGCATCCCACATGAACCTTATGCTTTCTTCATTTTGTTTTGATCTTTTTTCTGACTGATCCCTTTCCAAGGAAGTATTCAGGTATTTGTCTTCCATCTCACTAATTCTGTCTTCCATTGATTCAATACTACTCCTTTGCCTGTTCAATGTGTTCCTATTTGTGAAAATGTATTAATCTTCTGGATTCTGTTGTAGATTTTGTATCATTTCTAATTTTTCATTTTGTCATTTCATTCTTGTATTGTCTTTCGAAATTGTTCTATGGTTTTCTCTGTACTTTCCTCCATTTTGTCAGTGTTTTCCTTTTTCTGTCTCTCAATCAGTTGAAGGTACCTAAACATAATTCTTTTGAATTCCTTATCAGGGAGTTCCAATGCTGCTTCTTCCTCATGGATGTGTTCTGGGTCTGTACCCTGGTTCCTTGTCTCTCCTACTTTATCTTGCTTCTTTATGTGGACTGCAATGCTCTG
This sequence comes from Orycteropus afer afer, assembly GCF_000298275.1. NCBI lineage: Eukaryota > Metazoa > Chordata > Mammalia > Tubulidentata > Orycteropodidae > Orycteropus > Orycteropus afer. The sequence goes on along the minus strand of NW_006921828.1, from coordinate 2,466,453 downwards.
TTTTCTCCAAGGCATTGTGTTGTTTTTTGTGTTTATATTTAATTGGTGATTATATGTTGGAGTGACTTGCCCATGATTTTCATTTTCTTTGGATTTTATCTGAATAAACAGGGTACTGTGTTCCTCTATTTGCTAGTTTGGCAGCACCTATACGCTCACCACCTGTACCCTTTCCCATTGTCAGCCTCCCATATGCCATGCCATCCTTGGCAAATGGAGCCTACTCTTTGGTCCTGATTTCACTCAATATTTTCTACTAGTTGGTGTCAAATCCACTTCTGTATACTGTCTTTCAAAGCACAGGGCTTAAGATTATCTTCTGTATCTCTGTCAACTGGTTTCTCTTTTCTTTGTTGAAGATGGTCTGTGTAGCTTGTCTGCCTATTTCACCATCTTACCAGAAGTCCTCCCCTTTTCCTTCTATCTTCTTATGATATTTCTTCTACATTCAATATTTTGCCCATAATATTCTTCCATATTGCAACTCAATGGTTCTGTTTTTTTCCTCAGTTTTCTCAGCATGAGAAATGCCAAGCATGTTCTTCCCTTTTGGTTTACTCTAGTCCTTGGCACACTTCATTATAACATTTTGCCTTCTTGAGCTGCCCTTTGAAATCTTCTGTTCAGCTCTTTTACATAATCATCTTCCAATTGTGTTACCTACTCAGTGTTCAAGAACAAGCTTCCCAATCTCTTTTGAAATCCATTTTTTATTTCATTTCTTTCCTGTATTTTTTATGACCTTCTACTTTTTTCATGTATGATGTCCTTAATGTCATCCCACATCTCATCTGGTCCTTGGTCAATAGTGTGCTATGTGTCAAACCTATTCTTGAGATGATCTCTAAATTCAGGTGAGATATACTCAAGGTAGTACTTTGGCTCTTATGAACTTGTTTTAATTATCTTCAGCTTCAACTTCAATTTGCAGATGAGCAATTGATGATCTGTTCTGCAGTCAGCCCCTGGCCTTGTTATGACTGACAATATTGAGCTTCTATTTTCTCTTTCTACAGATATAGTTGATTCAATTCCTGTGTATTCTATTTGGTGAGGTGTGTGTGTGTGTGTGTGTGTGTGTATATATATATATATATCTGTCATTTATATTATTGAAAAAAAAGGTATTTTCAGTGAATAAATTGTTGGTTTTTACAGACTTCTGTCATACAATCTCCAGTATTGTTTCTATCACCAAGGCCCCATTTCCCAACTACTGATCCTTTTTTGTTTCTAACTTTCATATTCCAATCAACAGTAATTATCAGTCCATCAATTGCAGCCATCAGAAGTTGATAAACATTTTCAATTTCTTCATTTTTGGCATTAGTAGTTGATGTGTGAATATGAATAATAGTCAAGTTAATTGCTCTTCTTTGTAGGTGTATAGATAATTTTTCCATCACTAGCAGTGTTGTATTTCAGAATAGATCTCAAAATGTTCTTTCACATGATAAATGTGACCACATTCCTCTTTATCATTCCTGACATAGTAAGTCATATGACTGTCCATCACAAATAGGTATTATCAGTCCATTTAAGCTTACTCATGCCTAGGAAGAATTTTTTTTTTACAGGTTCTTCACTTTGTCCTAGGTGCTATGAGGACTTTTACTCTATACACCTTTTCCTCTGCATGAGCTGAAAAGCTGCACACATAGCAAATTCTATATGACTATTTAATTAGCATTGTAACATAACAGAGTATAAACTCTGTCACTTTCTGTCTATATGATATGGCTAAATATCTCTAAGCTTTGCTTGCTGCATCTATAAAACAGGCATAACTACATTATTTGAAGGAATTATTATATGGATTAAGTGATATGTGTGTGTGTGTGTGTGTGTGTGTATTGCAAATACTATTACAAGATTTATGTGAAAACAACTCTGGAGTAAAAACACAGAAACATTTACTCATTTACTTTCACACAAATCAGTACTGACTCCACAATGAATGACTCCATGCATCATATACTTTAAAAACTATTTTCCCCAAGTTATTACTGGAAGATTTCTTTTTGGCAACAGAAGACACTACTCTATCCTCAGCAATATACTCTACAAATATTGATAACAGCTGTTCTCCCACTTGGCTGCATGTTTATAATTATTAAACACTCTGATATAAGTTTTGTAGGATGGTTATTAATTTTCTCAGAAAAATCAAACTAATTTTTAAAGAAATTTTCATTGTCTTCTCTAGATCTAGGATTTGCTGTTACATCAAGGATTTGTACATTTATAGCACATCAACACACCCCCATAACTGCAAAAATGCACAAAGTGGAAACTTTTAGTAGATGATAAGTTGTCTTGAGTTTCTATAAGGGCTGAATCATGAATTGATGGAAATAGCTGCAGGAAAGGTGAGGATAGAAAACACACATACATAAAAGCATTGTCACCAAAGAGAGATGTTAGAACTGATTAACTGAATCATTTTGGAATGTCACAGACTAAAGTGTATAAGGTACAACTTTTAAATAGTGATCGGTGTCTGAACACTTAAGAAAATTGCCTTCTGGGTGACAATCCAAGAAATAAAATTACCTCATTATACAAACAAAGACTAACCAATAAGAGATCAGAGACGGTCTTTAACGTTTTGGTTTTTCTTTTCTTTTTCCTTCTTTAATGAAAGAAAATTACAATCTCTAGAGTAGAATAAGCCTTTAAAAAAATCTTTAGGCCAACGGCCAATATGTGAAAAGCAGTACACAGATTTCCACGGTTCAATGGAATCAAAATGATCACCTCTTGATTTGGAAATAATTGTACCCTTGACAGGAAAAGGGAAAGAGAATCCAGAATATTTTTATGGGAAATACTCAAAATGCTCAATACCTTATGAAAATACTGGGGAAAGAAAACTGAAAGATTCTTTTTCCTTGACTTTCTTTTTACAATCCACTTTGAAGTTATTGCAAACCAATATTTATTAATCAATTCAACAATTATAATACATTTATTATGCAAGAGGCTATGTTCTAGGTGACTAAAGCAGTGAATACAATATCTGCTTGGAGTGTACCTTCAATAGATAGAGATAGACAATAAATAAGTAAATGTATAGTAGGGCAGATACTAATAAGAACTGTGGAGAAAAAGGTATGGGTAGCAGGCAATGCAGGGGTAATCTGTACTATGTATTTTAAAATGTAATATTCTATATTTGCATATAATACTAATACTTTATTTAACCAGTTGGGTATCTACTATGTACTCAGCACTGTGCTAATTCTAAGAAGAGAAAAATCAATAAGACATCATCTCAAACCTTGAAAGCAACAAAGATAGAGATGCATTTGTTTTGGTGAATATATTTGAGAGTACCAAACCAAACTCACTGCTGTTGAGTAAGATCTGATTCATAGTGACCCCTCCTTGGGTTTCCAATGTGGTATCGCTACAGAAGTAGATTGCCCAACCTTCCTGCCAAGGAGTGGCTTGTGGATTTGAACCACCAGCCTTCTGGTTACTAGTCAAATGCCTTAGGCACGACGCCACCAGAGCTCCCATATTTGAGAATAAGGTGAAGAAAATAAAGTGTTATGGGCATAAAATCATTGATAATATTTGTGGGAAAAAAAAGATGCCATATGTAAAGCTATATAATTCTAAAAATCAGGTTCAAAATATTGCTTTATTATTAGCTAGGGAGATATGGTAGCACAGCACCCAAGGCATCTGACTGCTAACCAGAAGGCTGGTGGTTCAAACCCACCAGTCACTTCTCGGAAGGAAGGTTGAGCAATCTACTTCTGTAGAGATACCACCTCAGAAACCCAAGGTCACTGAGTTGGATCTGACTTGGTGGCAAACACAAAAACAAGGGAGATAATTTATTGAAATAATAAAATAAGATTTTTAAGGGGAAAATATGTAATTTTTCAAAAACAAATTCTAGAAATAAATATATTTCATAACCCTTACATTTTCAGGTCTCCAAGATATATATTCTTTGGTAAAGTAAAAAGAGAAAGGACTAAAAATCATTTATCATATATATATATACACACACATATACATATACATACATATATACATATACATATACATATACATATATATATCTATATATATACACACACACACATATATATATGTTGTTGTTGTTATTTGCCGTTGAGTCTGCCCCGACTCATAGTGACCCCTCCTTGGGTTTCTGAGGCAGTATCACTAGGGAAGTAGGATTGCCCAACCTTCCTTCCGAGGAGTGGCTGGTGGGTTTGAACCGCCAGCCTCCTGGTTAGCAGTCAAGTGCCTTAGGCACTATGCTACCAGAGCTCCTATAGACACCTTTTTAGTAAGTCTTAAGCAGGACAAAGACAAAACAAAGACAGTCATCCTGGATGAGAAAAACTGTCACCATTTACACAGTATAGAGGTCAATGGAATCCATTGAATCACAGTCATGAAGTTCATTGTATATGATAGAGGACAAAGGAAATCATCACAACATCATGATTAGTGGCAGGTCAACCCATCACTTTCACAGGTGGGACCACAAAAGCAGGGAAAAAGCCATGATTGGTATATATATATAACTACAAGTTAGAAAAGGTAACAGGATTGGTTCTAGCTATGTAGTGGTCAGACTATGATTCATGATTATGGGACCCTGTTGTTGTTGTTGTGATAGTCAAAAGGTGACTACAAGACAATACCAGGACCAACCTTTAATTTAAAATAGATAACATACCTCTGATTTTTTGGTAAATGCCCAGGCAAGTTCCCTAGTTCTTTGTGTGGCCATCTTTCTGCATAATAGTTAATCTACTTTCAACTACATTCTTCTGGAGGAAAAACTGCCCAGCCCTGGGCTTACCCTAGAATTGTCTAAGCATAGCCACAATGTTGGTTTAATGGCCAAAAAGTACTGCTAATTAACATAAAGAACTTAAATAGTGTCTGAAGTCGCGTCAAGACTCAAAATGGAGTTAGGCTTCCCTTTGTTGACTGCAGCCTTCCACAAACCAAATGCTTTAAAATTTAAGTTCTAATGCGTTCCCTCTTCTTCTTGATCATGGATTTTATTAAAAATATTTTGAGATTTTTAATATTAGGGTGCTGTGCTTTCTTCTGCAAGACTGGTTGATGGCTCTTTTAGTTAGCAGCTACATGTCCTAAAATAAGCATTCAACCTATTTAGAGATAAAGTTAGAGAAATATCCTAATGTACATACTTCTTTTGAGATCTATCTATATTTTACAAATTCAAGTAGCTGTTATTATTGTTTGGAATTCCGTATTGTATGTGTCAGCATATGAAGTTTACCTATATGTTCTCTAAGAAAGCCTAGCAGAAAAATCTGTGTTTTCACAGTGGCTCAATGTGATTAGGCTTTCTTAAACTTCTATTATTGTGTATTTTAGCTTGAGAGATGATCAAAGGAGAGTTATATTAGCCTGTTTATTGACTATAAGCATCTCCATCCATGTCCATTTCTGCAGAGTATCTGGCCTGTGAAATCTCCCAAAGTAGAAGAGTAAGACAGTGCCACAACTTCCTTCTCTATCAATTGCTCTCAAAGAAAGAGTCTTTAAAACAAAACAAAACAAAACAAAAAAAATATGATTTGGGTGAAAGTTTACAGAGCAAATTCATTTTCTATATAGCATTTCATAGATACTTTGTCTCATGACATTGACTGCAATTTCCCACAATGCAACAGCTCTCCTCCCATTTCCTCCCTATAGTTACCTCTTCCCTGTGTCCTTCCTTTCCATGAACCCCTGCTCCTCCGAGCTGTCTCCAAATACATACACAGCCCTTCTATTCTCCCATGATTGATTTCTCCAACAAGTATATCTACCTAATGTAAGTGTTCAGCTCATATGCCTATCTTTTGTTTGGCTGGAAGCCACAGGAGTGGGGTCAATTCCAGACCTGAAGGGCAGCTACGGGCCATAGTCTCAGGGGTTTCACCAGGCTCTATCAGAACAGCAAACCTAGTCCTTTTTTTTTTTTTTAATGACTTTGAGTTTTGTTCCACATTGTTCTTCCACTCTATTCATGATCTCCTACATAGATCCCTGTCCAAGTGGTTGACAGTGGTAGCCAGGCACCATCCAGTTTTTCTGGTGTCATAGTCATACAGGCTGAGGATCATATAGTGTACCAGTTGCTTGCACTAACTGTCTCCATGTATCTTTGGTTTTCTTAATTCTTCTTTGCTGTGGATGAGGAGAGTCCCATCATTGCATTTAGACGGCTGCTTGCAAGCTTCTAAGATCTTAGTTGCTACTCGCCAAAGTAGGATGTGGAATGATGTTTCTGTGTCGCATGTTATACCAATTGAGCTTGATGCCCCCTCTGCGACCATGGTCCTTAGCACAAAGGTCCAACTATTCACTCCCTGGGTAACTGGCTGTGGCCAAGAAGCGACTACAACCTTGTCCCTTGCTAGCTTTACTATATACCTTGAAACTCTTAGACAACATACAAACAAACTTGTAGAAACACTGTTTCCCAACCCTATACATGGTCATGGGCACACTCCCCCCTGCACAGACTTATCATTCATCCTGTCCACTCATCTATCCATCCGTATATCAATGTTTTCTATCACTGACCAAAGTAGTACTGTATGTACCAAAGGTCCATCTTTGTTGTCTATACCTCCCATGCACCTCTCTCTGTCTTCCTCTTCCTCAATGCTACTATGTTGATCACTCACAACAAATGGGCCTTTTAAAAAAAGCCTAGTATCACATATGAGGTAGACATTTACACTAGGTAGATACACTCTTTGGAGAAAACAATCATGGGAAAATAGAAGGGCTGTGTATGCACAAGGACATAGTTCAGGGGGCAGGAGTACCTGGAGGGAAGGACACAGGGAAGAGGTAACTATGGGGAGGAAATCGGGGAGGAACTGTTGCATTGTGGTAAATTGTAGTCAATGTCATGAGACAAAGTATATGTGAACTGCTGTACGGAAAGTGAATTTGCTCTGTAAACTTTCACCCAAATCACAGTAAAATAAATAAATAAATAAAAAGAGCCTAGCATCGATAGCATTCAATTCAAATGGTTCATGTGAGTGGGATGAGGTACTGTGGATAACTACTTTTCTGTCTTGCATTCTTCCAACTCACTCAAAGCACAGGTATTCATCTGATGCATACTTAAAAACTGCTACTGGAATAATACACACACACACATACACACACACACAAACAATTAAGTTGGATCCGTACCTCGCACCATATAAGAATTGAACCTGAAGTAACTAAAGACTCATTCTAAAACTCTTAGAAAACATAAGGGTAAGTATGATCTTGACAATGGATTCAGAGATATGACACTAGAAATACAAAGAAAAGAAAATATAGATAAATTGCACTTCTCAAAATTAAAAACTTTTGTACATCAAAGGACATTGTTTGTTTCCCTTTATTTGAGTTGAACTCCATGAGAATGGATCCATGTTTCTTAGGGTTTATCTTTTTTTCCCTTTGTTTACATCATTCATCTTCTATAACCCAAATTCTGGAAGAGTGCAAACATTGAACAGGCTAATAGTTCACTTGTGTGGTATAAATGAATGGCATCTGTATAATAATAATTGCACTAGTTAGCTCCTATCTTCTATCTAATCCCTTAGCAAATTCTGATGGTTCCATCTTCAAAATGCATCCAAAATCCAACACTGCTCCCAACATCTACCACCACCATTCTGGTTGCAGCCATCATCTTCATGGATGACTACAACAGTTGCTTGATGGTACTCCTTGCTTCTACCATCACTGCCCTACAGATCATTCTGCACAGAGAAGCCAAAGAAAATTTATATATCATGACATATCTTTGATTAAAACCTTGTAATCCCACCTCATTCAGGATAAAATCCAAAGTCTTTACCTTCCTTGTAGGGCCCTTCACAATTAGATACTCTGTCTCTCTGATCACTTATCTCACCTCTTGCCTTTACCCAGACACAGTAGGTTCTTTCTGTTCCACAAATGTGCTTAGTAGAATCCTGCCTTAGGGTGCCACATTTGCTGCCTATCTTTCAGAGGGCTTCTGCTACATAATCTCATATACTTGTTGTTGTTGTTATTTGCCATCGAGTCGCCCCCGACTCATAGCGACCCCTCCTTGGGTTTCCGAGGCAGTATCACTACAGAAGTAGGATTGCCCAACCTTCCTTCCGAGGAGTGGCTGGTGGGTTTGAACCGCCAGCCTTCTGGTTAGCAGTCAAGTGCCTTAGGCACTATGCTACCAGAGCTCATATACTTAGCTCCCTCATTTCTCTCAGGGGTTTATTCACATTTACTCTTATTAGAGAAATGTTTCCAGAAAAACCCACTCTCTTTTATTTTTCTCCTGAGCACTTTCACCATGTGAAATAATAAATGATTATTTGTCTTTGTTTACTGTCAATCCATTAGGATAAAAAGATCCAAGAAATCAGAGATTTTGTCTGTTTTTGCTCTCTGCTATGTCTCCAAAGCCTAGCCAATGGTTGACACATAGAACGAGCTCAAAATATAGCTGTCAGATGAATGAAATATCTTTACTATGGTGTCCATGATATACATGAGCTCAGTACATATTGGTTAAATGAAACTGAATAGCAGCATCCATATTAATATGACCACAGCTTATTGCTTTTTTTTCCCCCCCACAAAGATCTCATTTAGTCAACAGAAGAGGGTCAAGAGGAGAAAGGTCAATTTGGGAAAGTCTTCCACATATTTTTTATATAACAAGTTAGAAAAAGGACACTTATACTAATGGATTTATACAAAATTACACAGGGTGGCAGTCATTAATGATCTCTTATTGGGCTCATAATAACAACCCACTCTTCCTTCTCTTTGACCATGTGACTTTCACCGGTAGATGAAATCTGATGGAAGTTTTAAGTCACTTGAAGGTAAAAATGTAAGATCCTACGTAGTTAGCCACAATCCCTTCCCACTACTGATGACATCTAAAGAAGAGATTAAGACAAAGCCTTCATCAACCTATGTGCCTGAATGACCCAATGTACAGAGACCCTCTGTGGAATCAGCTTGGAAGGCTGGAAGTGAGATATACTCTTTTGCAATGTTGTACAACTGAAATTATTGTCACCCAAAGTCCCTGAGTGGTGCAAATGGTTAATACACTTGGCAGGTAAACACCAGGAGGCCTCTGGAAGAAAGTCCTGGTGAATTACTTTGGAAAAATCAGCTGCTGAAAATGCTATGGAGCACTATTCTGACATAGACAGGGTTGACATGAGTTAGAATCAAGTAGAAAACAACTGGTTATTATTATTATTGTCACACAAGCTAGAATTTCTTGTCTATCCTGACTGATACACACAGCTATGAAGTGGAATAGGTGGGATACAAATTCAAATCTCCTGTTAACCACACCATGCTGCCTGTGATCGATGAGACATGGTTTTGCTAAGGAAGGAATTATGAGCACACAATGGCTGTTTTTATTTGAGTGGAGCTCTCATAGGCACCTCACATACTATTCAAGGATAGAAAATAAAGAACAAAAAAAAAATCTTTAATCCATATGACATGAAATATGTGATTAATCAAAAGTTTTTGAATTTGATATTTAGAAACTACTATGTTTACCAGGAGCTCTGGTAGCATAGTGGCTAAGGCACTTGACTGCTAACCAGAAGGCTGGTGGTTCAAACCCATCAGCCACTCCTCGGAAGGAAGGTTGGGCAATCCTACTTCCATAGTGATACTGCCTCGGAAACCCAAGGAGGGGTCGCTATGAGTCAGGGCTGACTCGAAGGCACATAACAACAACAACAACAATGTTATCTATGTACATATTCATTTTTCTATTTACCTAATCTATTTTATTCAGATCCTTAAACCAGCAGAGCACCAGAATTATTTTCTGTAGGATTTTGTGTCTGTAGAGCAAGGATTTAATTATCTGCTTCTCTCACCACAGAAAATCTCTACAAACCAGCACTTGCATAATGTTACAAGAGAATGACAATTTGTAATGATTTGCCCATAGAGTGAAAACCTAAAATACCTTCGGAATCAAAAATACACTTCTACTTTGCATATTTTCAATATTAAGAAATACATAGCATTATAAATTTGATTAGATTCTATGTTTGGCATATGAGGAGAAATCAGGTACCATTTAATGAACCCAAGATCTCATTCTCTAATAGCATAGAGTAGCAACAAGTTTGTTCAATCTTAAATTAAAAAAAAAAAATCCTGACAATTGATATTTGGCAGAGAATTGAGATGCAGAGAAAAGTGGCAAAGAGATCAAGAATTCCACAATACTCCTTAGTGACAAAGTGTCAAGTAAGGGAAAGAAAAGAAAAATCCCTTGTATTCATATTCACTAAACCGCATTAAACCTGGAGAAGGATATCATGCTTGGTAAAGTAGAGGGTCAATGAAGAAGGTGAAGGCCCTCAAAGAGATGGATAGACACAGTGGCTGCAATGACGGGCTCAGGTATAGGAAGGATTGTGAAGCTGGCACAAGACTGGGCACTGTTTCATTCTGCTGTGCATAGGGTTGCTATGAGTTGGAGATGACTCAATGTCACCAAACCACCAAGAACCATATAAGCCACCCTAAAGTTAAACTTTGTAAAAGTGAATTCAGTTGCCTTAATTTTATAGAAAATATTCCTTTATGTGCTTACTGACACACCCACTTACTTAAACCTTGTTTTTCCCCTAAGTCAAGACTTAGGAGAACATGTTCAGTGGGCAATGCTTTGTTTGGTAAAAGAAGATAACCAGTACCTCAGTTTTCTCTGCTGCTTCATGTATTATTAACATATAACACTTGTAACCCTTGGGTTATCCATGCTATCTATTAATAAGATTTCCATAAGCTAAAATAGAAGATGGGGTGGACTCCAGATCAAGGTTCTGAATTTTCATCACTAGAGGAACAGATAGCTTCAACTCTTCAGAAGGAGATATTTTAGACTCTTGCTAATAACTAACTCAGGCCTCCGGCAATACAGAACCTCATCCAGTTTGTACCTACTGCTTCTTTCCCCATTGCATTCCCTCAGGAACTTGATCTCTGCTAGGGAATTGACAAAAAATACACTCTCTAATGCAATAATGAATAATGTTGATGTAATTTTCCCTAAGGAATGATTTTCCTTGACTGTGTAACCAGGGATTCTCTGTTACTCTGAATCTGTAACCAAGAGAAGTTTGATGAATGCTAGAAATCATTCTACAAAAGGATGACCATGGGACCAAAACTGATGTGGACAAACCTGGGAGGAGGCAGACAGGCTGCCTCTGTGTCTTCTTACCTTGACCAGTAACACCACACATCGAGTCAGTGAGTGTCAAGGAGAAATACAGACACTTACAAAATCTTATCTTTGTAGTTCCCAGTGGGTTTATTTTAAACAAATGAAAGAGATGGAGAAAATAGCATCACAATAAAGGGTCTTTAAAATTGGGCTCTGTGGATAATAAATCCTTAAGGGCTGGAGATAGTCATACTGGATGGAGGATAACAGCTCAGTTTCAAGTAGTCTGGCTTTGAACTGTTTCCTCACAACTTACCAGAAGTATAATCTTTAAAAATAATTTTAACTCTGTGAGGCAGTTTCATCATCAGTAAACTGGGATGGAATGGAACGTCTACCTATAATGGTGTCCAGAGGTGACTCAGAAGGACTTTAGCCAAACTTTCAACACATCTCTCCATCACTCTACATTAGGTTACCACCTGTGGTAGTTAAGGTTGTGTGTCAATTTGGCTGGGCCATGATTTTGATTGGCTTGGCAGCTGTATATAGCTATTCCTCAAGATGAAATTGCATTACCTCCATGGTAGAATCTGCTGTGAGCAGCTAGAGATCAGCCTTTGGTGTAATGCCTCCTTCCAGTACATAAGCAGCAGCTTTGGGAATGTTCTCTAGCTTTTGGTACATCTGGATCCTTCATTTAGCTGAGTCTTCATCTCAGTGGCCTGCCATGTTGCCTGTCAATCTTGGAATTGCTTCTGGACTTGAACTAGTTGTCTTCTAATCTTGAGACTGTGCCATCTTACCTGTCAATCTTTTATTCATCAGCCTCAGCTGCATGAGTCAGAAAAGTCCCCAGCACTAGAGGGCCTGGAACAGGAAGCAGAGCTGAAGTCCAAGGTCCAGGGTCTTTCACTCAGCCCCTAGAGCCAGTACTTTGAACTCAGACCTCTAGCCTCTTAAACTGTAAAAGAATAAATTACTTTTTGTATAGCCATTCATTTGTGGTATTTTTGTTACAGCAGCATGAGAGAACCAACATACCACCTTGTCTCTGAAAAGGACAATGGATGTTCTCGTAGTCTCAGGTAAAGTACCACTAGAGGTATTTTTAGGAAATGTTGCTATTTTTTAATTGATCTATAACATATACACTAGGTAAACATAATGGGCTTAAAATTAAAAAGCAGACTCAAGGCAAGCCCCTTAGTCCAATCTAATTTAGAATGCCATCCTTAAATTTCTGTACTTATAATTTCTAGAGCCCCTCTAACTAAGTGATTGTGGAAATTAAATGAGATGTTGCATTCAAAGCACTTAGTACAGTGCTGAGTACATTGCTGTTATTAACAATATATTCTGTTGCTTAGATTTAAATCTATTTTCTTTAAATTACAAATGATTTTTAAAAGCAGGAAAGGAAAACAGCTTGCTGGTTCTATTTGAAAATGTCCTTAACATAGAAAAATTGGTTACCTTTTGTAACAGTTTAAGGAAAATTGTTCAGCTACAAAACCAGGAAAGTAGGTCTTTAACCCCTCATTCATGTATACACATTGGTACATCATTTGTACAAACGTCATGGCTCTATATCTCTAATATCAACTGATTGAACTGATTTGCAGGGCCTTGGCTGCTAGCAGCTATTTATATGTATTGGCTTTTAGTTCCTAATTGTACTGAATTGCTGTTAAAGTTATACAGGTTTCCTTATATTTGTGAATTATGAAATAAAATTATCGAAGAATTGGTAACTTTATTGTAGCTCAAATACCATATTAAAATATGTAAACATACTCACTGCAGGAGCTCTGGTGGCCTAGTGCCTAAGGCAGTTGACTGCTAACCAGAAGGTTGGCAGTTCAAACCCACCAGCCACTTCTCAGAAGGAAGGTTGGGCAATTGACCTACATAGTGATACCACCTTGGAAAGCCAAGGAGTGGTCGCTATGAGTAGGATCTGACTCATTGGTAGTATACAACAACAACATACCCATTGGCTGTCAGGTCAATTTTTCTCTCACAGGGACCCTATAGAACAGAGTAGAACTGAATCATAGAGTTTACAATATGTAATCTTTATGGAAGCAGACTGCCTCATCTTCCTCCAATGGAGTGTCTGGTGGGTTTGAACCACCCTTCTTTTGGTTAGCAGCTGAACTCTTAACTATTGGACCACCATGGCTCCTTGTTAAAAATATATACATATGAACATACACATATGCACACATCACACTTACAAACATATAATAAAGGAGTGCTGGTGGTACAGTAAGGCATTTGGCTTCTAACCAGAAGGTTGGTGGCTCAAACTCACCAGGTGCTCCATGGGACAAAGATAAGCCAATCTACTTCCATAAATATTAGCTTTGGAACCCTATGAGGGTCACTATGAGTCAGAACTGACTTGACGGGAATGGGGGGAGAAATTATATATATATATATATATATATACACACACACACACACACACACACATACACATACACACACATATATATACACACATATACGTACATACATAAACACATATATGCATACACCCACCCACACACACACACACACACATATACTGGAGCTCTGGTGGCATAGCACCTAAGGCATTTGACTGCTAACCAGAAGTCTGGCAGATCAAACCCACCAGCTACTCCTCGAAAGGAAGATTGGGCGATCTACTTCTGAAGTGACACCTCCTTGGAAACCCAAGGAGGGGTAACTATTAGATCCTACTCGACAGCAGTGAGTGAGTATATATACACACACATACATGTATACATATTATACATACATAACCAAAACCCAAACTCACTGTTGTCAAGTCGATTTGACTCATAGCAACTCATCCTTGGATTTACAAGATGGTATCCCTACAGAAGGAGATTGCCCAATCTTCCTTGCAAAGAGTGGCTGGTGAGTTTGAACTACCAGTCTTCTGATTAGCAGTCAAATGCCTTAGGCACCATGCTACCAGAGCTCCCTACACACACACACACACACACACATATAAACACACACACACATACATACATACATTTTTAAAGAAACACACATATATGTGTGTATATGTGTGTATATATACACACATACACATACATACATATATATATCCTGTACTCAATTTTAAATAGAAGAATCAAGGATTGAAATTTGCTCCTGCAAATTCCAATCCTTGATGATTAGAATGTTGAGGCAAACAGTGTTTCCTTTGATTTTTTTTTCCTTCTTTCCTCTCTAAAGCATTTTCTCCCTTAAAATAAGCCAGAAGACTTTCTGTATAATAAAGGTAAGATGATTCATAGTGTGCAATTGTACTTTCTAATATCACTGCAGTTTACAGAGTGTAAAACTACTCAGACCTTCTAGCATTGCCAACTGGGCTCAGTGATAGGGCTAACAAGGTTGTTCGGTGACACAGCAAGTAAAAATTAAAATCGGAGGAGCAATCATGTTTGATACTGGGAATCACTAAAGGGAGCCGGAAGAGAGGCAATAAGATGCTGCCAGGCTTGAACACCTGCTGAATTCAGAGTATGTTGCAACCTCAAAATAGCCCGGTAAGGGAAGGCCGTAAAGGAGAATTACAAAAATCAATCCTTGAGGTAACCAAAGCATGAATAAAAATTTCAGCAGCTGCCTGGTCAGAAAGTGATGGATGCAAAAAAACTTCATTAGGAAGGGGGAGAGGAGAAGGTAACTTGACAAATTGTAATGCTCTCCTCCTTGTACATATATAGGTTGTTTGACTGGGTTTACTTTCCAAAAGTACTTTGCTTGTACTTTCAAGTCATAGGATTATAAGGGAACAACTATAGGCTGATTTAAGGCATGGGTGAATACTGCTACATCATTCGTGTCTTCAGGCTGCTGATTCTCCCTGTTATACTTTTTCAGAGTACAGCTGGGGTGCAGGCATCAGATGCCTCATGCTGCCAGTGCTCTATGCTGAAGCTTACCAAATTATGAAAGATGAGCCCTATGTCAGGACCAGAACTGTCTCAGGATTTAAAAACATTCTTTAATGCTCCCTCATTGAAACCAGAAAGTGACAATGCCAGAGAATCTTTAAAGCTCCCAAAACTTCATTTATTAGTGTTAGCTGCCACAGACAACCCCACAGACAATGAAACAAAATGCTGCCCAGTCCTGCACCATGTCCCTGACTGGTTGCACTCTGGCCTACTGTGATCCCCATACAGTTTTCAATGGCTGATTTTGAGAAGCAGATTGTCAGAACTTTCTTCCTAGTCTTAGTCTAGAAGCACCATTGAAACCTTTCCAGTATCACAGGAGCACATAAGCAAGCTTCCACTAACAGATGGTTGATGACTGTGCACCAGATGCATATGCTGGGAACTGAACCTTGGTCTCTTGTATGAAAGGTCATAATTTTACCACTGAACCAAGTATTAATACTGAACTTAAAAGGTACATTACAAATTCAGAAGAGTCAGTGTCTCTTTGCAATGCAATGCTGTCACCCTTATTGAATTTATGACAAAGCATTGACCTCGTTGTAGTTTTCATGATAGTCTCTGAAATCTCGGCTATACAACTCATAATGAAGAGGAGGACTGGCAGAACACTAGCCAAAACCAAACCTATTGAGTCGATTTCAACTCACAGTGACCCTTCTAAATGCTTCACAAATGACAGTGGCTGTCAATAATAGATGGCAGAGCATTTAGAATCCAACTTGGAATGACCTGGTCTTTTATCTTTTCCTTACTACAAAGCTCAGAGCTCTGTAAGATCCTTTAAATAAACACTTCCTTAGTTCATATTTGCTATGTGTGTAATATAGCAGTTGAATATATTAAAAATGGAGAATCTAAAGTAAGAAACATTATCAGGGAAGTTTTTACTTAACATTTAACACCATAAGCAGTGCCCAAGAAGACATGGTTGATAATCAAATATCAATTCACTGCAGATTCAAAATCCAATCTTTAAAAAAAAAAAAAAAAAAAAAGCTCAGCATACAGTTTGTGTTCTATTTATGTTATATATGCAAGATGGTCTTACAGCTTTTGGAGAGGGTGTGGTGTTTAATACTGATAAAAATCATGGACTCTGGAGTCAAATTACCTAGATTCAAATCCTGCTTCCACCAGTAGAGTGATTAAGAGAAAATGAATTTCTCTAATTCCCGGTTTCCTCATCTGAAAAATAGACTAAATAAAGAACTCGGGTCTTGGGGTTGGTCCACAGATTAAATGAATATAGACCCATATAGGTGTGTGTTTAAGTGGATAAATTTAAAAGATAAATATAAGGGGGCAGTCTCAGGGTTATGAATGTCCAGTTTAAGGACAACCCACACTTGTTCTTAGATGTTACATAAATTAGCCTTCACTTAGAAATGACTGAACCAACCCTTATTCACAACAAAATTTCCATTACAATCTCCTGCACTGACTGCATGTGTAGCTTTTATATCATAGAAAATGCTTCAAGACTTTTCTTGCACTAAAGCAAGTCTAGCCCTAGTGGTGAAGTGGTTACACACTTGGCTAAGAGGTTGGCAAGCTGAATTCCCCAGCTGATCTGCAGGAGAAAGATGGGATGCGACTGTCTGCTTCCACATAGATTTACATCCTTGAGAACACTATGGGGCAACTTTACTCTAACTGTTAGAGTTGCTATGAGTCAGAAGTGACTCTACCATAGTAAAACTACAGCCATTGAGTCAATTCTAACTCATAGTGACCCTATAGAACAGAGTAGAACTGTGCAATAGGGTTTCCAAGGCTGTAAATTTTTACAGAAGAAGATTGCCTCATCTTTATCCCACAGAGCAGCTGGTGAGTTTGAACTGTCATCCTTTTGGTTAGCAGCTGACTGCCATAACTACCATGCCACCACGGCTCCTTATTCACACTATAGCAGTGGGTAAAATAAGGCTGAATAAGAACTCTCCGCAGCTGTTCCGACTTAAGTGTATATTCCTTTTAAAGACACATTTAGGAAAGGATCTCATTCAAAACCCAGGGATTGCCAAGGCATATACAGCTATAAACCCAACGCAACGCACTAATGTTGAGTCAGACCCAACTCATAGAGACCCCTCCTTGGGTTTCCGAGGTGGTATCACTATGGAAATAGATTGCTCAACCTTCCTTCCAAGGAGTGGCTGGGGGTTTGAACCGCAAGCCTTCTGGTTAGCAGTCAAATGCCTTAGGCACTATGCCAACAGAGCTCCCATATAGCTATAGACATAGACATAAATATATCATGGTTGTTTACTGGCACCAGAGTGAACACTATTCAAGTAATTGCTATTGGTATTATTAAGGTTATGATTATTATCGCCAACATTGTCACCTAAGTGAAAAGAGAAATATTAGGAGGAAAAATAAATATCTATTTTAATAAACCAAACTTACTGCCATCGAGTCGATTCCAACTCATAGCAACCCCCTTTGGGTTTTCGAGGTGGTAAATGTTTAAGGAAGTAGATTGCCTAGTCTTCCTTCTGAGGAGTGCCTGGTGGATTTGAACCACCAACCTTCTAGTTAGTAGTCAAATGCCTTAGACACTACACCACCAGAGCTCCTCATCTATTTTACTAGTATGTTAAAAACAAATAAATATGCTCATTGTATAAACTATAATTTGTTTAGGAAATTGCTGTTGTTGTCAATTGCCACTGAGTTGGCCCCAACTCACAGTGACCTCACGAACAAAGGAACAAACCTCTTCCCGATCCTGGGCTATCTCCATGATCAGTTGCAGATTAGACTGATGTGATCCATAGGGTTTCCATTGGCTGATTTTCAGAAGGAAATCTTCGTCGTCCATCTTGCATCATAGAAACATGTAAGCTTCCACTGACAGATGGATGATGGCTGCACATGAAGTGCACTGATTAGGAATAGAAGCTGGGTCTCCTGTATGGAAGGTGAGAATTCTTCCACTGCACCACCACTGACCCCTTAGTAAATTAGTTTATATGTAAATTGATGTTTGTAGGAATTAAGTTTAATTCAATAATGCTTCTCCCACTTGCTTCTCTCTGAAGATTTATGTCCATCAGCAGTCTGTTTTATGTCCTTCATCAGTTTTTAAAATTTAATCTTTCTACAGTCATATTGAAGGTCCTTTAAATATTAGCAATGAGTGTAATGTATGTGTACATGTGTTTATTTATAATTTTTAATTATGTCTTCATGCAAAGGAACATACTATAGTATTTTTATTCACAAAGTTTAGACAATGAAAGTGATGTCATCTCATAAACTCCTAGAAGGGAAAAAACCATGACAGCTTCATTTGTTTTATCCCATATTAGTGTGATGCCACCCACATATGACAGATGATGATAAATAACTCTCCTCGTGATCACAACAAGGCTTCCACTAAATGATGAGACTCTGTCAAAGAGGTGACCAGCTTTGAGAAAATGTTATATCTTCCTGCTTGAGGACCATATAAATCTATTGCTGTAGTTTACATGAGCAGAGCTATCTAAAAATAACCCTGGGAGCTCACTCTGTGTACCACGTACAGAATGCCAACTATGATTGGGGCTACCTCATCATCTTCCAGTAGAAGGTGCTGCACTCAAGCTCAGTTTACCATGCAACCAGGGACTTCTTTCCCCATGCAAAGGATGCTATAACAACCCACAGGGTCCCCAAGACCTCAAGGTGTTGGGCAGCATGTATTCCAGAACTCCTATAAAAAGCCTGTTTGGGATCAAGCAATCTACTTATCTATCATTGACAAGGTACAGAACTGGGGGGAAGGTACCCCTGACAGGAAGACATACCCATACTGTAGGCTCCGAGCAGCCAGGCCTGCCATATTATTCAATGGGATGTGGAAGATTAAGACCAGCTGTCATGTAGTTGATTCCAACTCATGGAAGCCCCATGTGGGCAGAGTAGAACTGTGTTCCACAGGGTTCTCAGTGGCTAGGACCTTTTTGGAAATAAATCACCAAGTCTTTCTTTTGAGGTCACCACTGGGTAGATTTGAACTGCTAATCTTTCAGTTAGTAGCCAAGTGCTTACCCATTTTTGCAAATTAGGGACTCCTCTAGTCAGTTCCAATGCATGGCAACCCCATGCATGCTGGACTTTCTTAACTTTTCTCTATGCTAACTCTGGCCCTATGTAAGCGTCCCAATAAAGCCTCTTCCCTTACCTGTGACATGTAACGTTGTGGAATTTGTCCTGAAACCTGCTTCTGGATAGATGCAGACCCAGATGAGACCTAAGTAGCATATTAGTTATAGAATATACAGTTTTTAAAATGCCAAAAACAAATTACTGTACCATAGAATTTGTGGACATTTGCTATTAACAGAAAGAATACATTAAAAGTACCCACTGAATTATGTAATATTGGCCAATATTTTGAAAATGCTAATAAAAATATATAATGAAATCTTAAAATACTCAAAGACAGTTATGGTACAAATATCATGGGATGTATTATTCTCACTAAAATATAACTCAGATCATATCATGGGTTCTATATTTCAGTTGGCTACATATTCAATGTGAAATGGATCTGTGACTAACATGATAAATATTACTTCTTTGGAAAGTTTTTTTTTTTTGTCTAATTTTAGAATTCATTTTTTTCCACTAATAGATGGAGAGTACAGGCAAAAATACATAAGATTTATCTCGCTTATCTTTGAAAATGAGTAAGAAAAACCACCTTAAATGCATATTCACACATAACACATACACAATTACAAGAGGCACAGAAACACACACACAAATATATATGCTCTTTGCATCTAGTAAGAAAGAATTCTCCAAGCTCCCATCTATTCTGAGTCAACCAGATACTCCATGGTAAATAGTTCTCTGACAGATTATCTACTTATGAAGAGTGAAAATTTGTATGTTGTCATGGTATAAAAAGATAAATATGTACTTTGTTCATAGAATTGGACACAAGGGATGTTAATCAGTAATGTCATAAACTGCCAAAAGAAAACAGTTTCTCAGGAATCCAATTCAACATATCCCAATATTATGTAGTTCTCCAATAAAATGGTAGATGAAGAGCTATAAACCATGTAAGCAAAGTGAGGCATTGTACTTTCAAAATAATCTCTCACTTGTGGAAATTTATCTTGAATAGGCATCAATCAATTTTCAGGTGGCCAGATTTGCATATTATTCCTGAATAAGTCAAGGTCTTCTAGGTGCTGTATTCTTAAAATACACAAACAATGAGATTGTCTGCAAACACTTATTTTTACAAAAATAATGTATTTCTTACAAGGCTGCAATGTTCTTTGAAATACATGACTTTATATAAATGCAAGAAAAACTGGAACTTACTGGGATATCACAGGAAAAGCATTATCTGTGAATACTTCAGATGATGATGATGATGATGACATAATCTTTATTTCTCTTCCTCATGCCACATGATTAGTATTTTATCAGATACCTTTAGCCTTACAGCAAAACTGGCTTTAATCATTTGATCCAGAAGAGGATGAAATGAATCCATCAATCTACATGCTTTCCTCCTCAAAATATTTTCAGATGTCTAGTTTGTGGGCTGGGGCAATAACATTCTATGAGACCCTTATCTTACTATCCAGAATGGGACTTACTCCTTTATGTCAAAAATAATCCAGACACCAAGGCCAAACAAAAATCTGTCAATTCAAAGATGTAAAAACCTATAAATCACTACCTGATCGTTTGAGCCTGCAGACCCAAATTTCAATTGCAATTCTGCTACTTACATGTAGTGTTGCCATGGGTGAGTTCTGCCTAAACCTCAGTTTTCTCATCTAGTAAACAGGGATGATCTCAATGTATCTACCCACCAATATGATTGTGAAGATTAATAGAGGCATATTAATTAAGTATAGGTCTTCTCATCCAGTAGGGGCTAAATGAATAAATGGTAGAGGTTATTGATAGTTTCATGTTCAAGGCACATTTAACCCATTTGGCATTACATTGTCATGCCACTTACTTCATAGCGTCATTATCCTTGCTAATTATCAGTCAATAGCCTCTGAAACATAAAACTGATATCAAAAGAGCTGGACAATTATACTGTGTCTGGTAAATAAATGGATATTTCCATACATTTAATAAGTGTCCAGGCCAAACATCTTGTAGTAGTTATGTTTGTGTGTGAACTTGGCTGGGCCTGATTGAGTGGCTGGGCAGTTGGTGGTAGTTATTTCCCCATGATGAGACTGGCAATCAACTCCATGGTGGGATCTACCACAAGCAGCTGAGTAGCTGCCTTTAGGATGTGGTCTGCTTCCTGTATTTAAGAAGCCTTGGGAATAGTCTCTAACCTATGGCACACTTGGAACCTACATGTAGCTGTATCGTTGTTCAGCAGCCTGCTATCCTCTGCTGACCTTGGGACTTACAATGGACTTAAGTTAATGGCCTGCCATGTGCTTTGGTAACATGACTGTGCATTTTTACTTGTTGACCTTGGACTTGTTATCCTCAGCAGCCAGCAGCTGTCTGAGTGAAGAGAAACCTCTAGTATCTGTGGGCCGGGGACAAGAGGCAGAGCTGAAGCCTAAGGTTGAGGGACTTTAACCCAGTGCCTAGAGCCTGGCACTTCGAACTTGGACTTAAAGCCTCCAAATTGTAAGAATAAACTCCTGTTTGTTAAGGCCATCCCATTTGCAGTATATCCTTGTCAGAGCGGCACTAGGTAACCAGAACACATCCATTCTCCTTTTTGTCCGTGTTTACTGTTGCAAATGGTTAACACACTTGGCTGCTAACCAAAAAGTTGGCAGTTCAAGTCCACCCAGAATCACCTCAGAACAAAGGCCTAGCAATCTACTTCCAGAAAACCAGTCACTGAAAACCCTGTGAAGGCCAGTGATACTCTGACATACATGCAGTTTTCAAGAGTTAGAATCAATTTGATGGAAAATAGTTTTAATACCATTGTTCAGGCATATCTAAGAAATGAGCCTATGCTTAAATTAGTGCTGCTAAAGGAGAAAGATCTGTGAAAGATAAACAAGTTCAAATTTAGACTTCCATTCTGGCCCTGCTTCTCTCCTCAGTATATGTTTCCTGATTATAAACTCTCAATACAACATAATAAATACAAAAATAAAAGGGGACAAAGCATCTATTTTATTGCATATGAATTATATTTCATCATATCTGTATGAACATTTCCAAGGCTATGAAGCATTAAAAAAAAAGTTTATTGGCTAATGAATTTACCATTCCAAAGAGCTCCTCTCCTTAGTTGTAGAGAAGTTAAACACATACCTTGAATCGTATTTGAGGTTTTCTAGATTCACTTTTTGGGAAAAAAAAATCATACAAAGACTGATAAAGTAAAGGTTTCTAAGATATTTATTTTCTCATCTACTAGTGCCATATTAAGTATCAGGAGACAAAGTTTCCTTCAATGATTGCTTCTTATTCCTGATAGAAGAAACCAAACTAATACATCTGACATTCAATGCTCACTTTTTTTCATTTATCTTATGTAGTACTCCAATAGGGAAATTGCTTTTCTTTGTTTCTGCCTTAAAAATGCACACCACATTGTCTCTGCTTAGTTTCAAAAGGCCTTTACCCACTTTTTAAAATTCACATATATACTCATTCTTTAAAGGGCAGCTATAATGGCAACAACCTTCACTCCAATCTCCCTGACAGTCCTAACTATTTTTCAAGTACAAGGGAATTTTATCTATATCACTTGAAGGGCTCTTGTCAGCTGATATTATGGTTAATTTTTCAATTCTTCAAATATATCTATTGAATGGCTACAAAGTTTCAAGCAGTGTTATCATGGAGATTTAGCACTGAACTCAACAGATGTATTTTCTCTTCACATGAGTCTTACAGCTAATTTTGGGAGACATGCAAGTACTACAAACTAAGATAAGAAAAATAAGCAATTATAAATTGTAATAAATATTATGATGGGCTAATCAGCATTTCAATTCAAAAAATTATGGATGATGTACTTTACGAACGAGCTTGAGAAAATGTTTTGGATGATATGATATGTGGTGATGTCATCACAGTTTTATATATATATATATATATATATATATATATATATATATATAAATATATATATAAAAATATATACTTTAATACGTAGTTTGTTGTTGTTGTTGCTACATGCCATCAAATCAGATCCAACCCAACTCATAGTGACCCCTGCTTGGGTTTCCGAGGCAGTATCACTACAGAAATAGATTGCCCAATCTTCCATCCAAGGAGTGGCTGGTGGGTTTGAACCTCCAGCCTTCTGATTAGCAAATGCCTTAGGCACTACACCACTACTGATGTGTATTCACAGACAGTTCATGGGCCTTAGCATTTCCAGTCTTGTTTCTCAGTGATCAGTTCACATATTAAGAAGTACCACTGTTAGTTCCCACGTCTCCACTACAACAGAAGTCTTGGGTTTTTGTTTTCTGTAACGCCTTAGTATCCAAAACAATGTCAAAAGAACATTTGGGCTGTTTAGGATTCATCCAGTCTATGAGTTGAACTCTAAAGGGAAAGCATTGAAATTTCTGTTTTGAAAATTAAGCTGTGTATAGGAAACTGGAGTTCTGGAACAACATGAAACAATTTTGAGAATGATCCCAGCACTCAACAATTCAGGTATTATTTTTTGGAGGAAAAGAATGGTTTAGGTAAGCCTGCCTAAAGAGGAATTATACTCGAAGACACACACTTTTGAAACACAGTGCTTATTATGATAATAACAATAGATGGCTAAAAACAGAAACAAGACTGTACTTTAACAGATCAGTGAACAGAAAAGGCACTTCAAAGAATGTTAAAAATAGGGCTTTCACACCAAGGAAACGCACAAATTGTATTTGTAAGAGCCAAAAGGATTCCCTGAGACTAAGAATGATTTGTGTATTAAATCTCACACCACTAATGCAAAAACCCCTTAGCACTCTGTCAAAATATTATGTGCTTAAAGGGCCTCTTGTCATGATAACACTATAACCAGGGACTTCTCACTCTGGGACACCACCAGTTCAGGGGTTAGTGTAGTCCCTGTACATCACTCATCAAAGGATATTCTAAATTTGGAAAGACAAATATTAAGATGGGCAATATTATTACTACTTACAAGGCCCTATTAACATCAAGTTGAATCATAGGGGCAATAGTATTGTTACATATCTTAGCCCACATTTGATTTATACCAACTGATCTACTTCCAAAAAATCTGCCTTTGAATACCTTACATAGCATACTTCAATCTACTTTGAAACACATAGGGTTGTCTTGAGTCAGTGGTCAACTCAATGGTAACTTTTTTTTTTTTTTTTATGCATAGTCTTTGGAGTTAAAAAGAGCCCTGATGACCCAATGATTAAGCAATTGGCTGTTAACTGAAAGATTGGTAGTACAAATCCACCCAGCAACTCCACAAGAGAAGGACTTGGTGGTCTGTTCCTATAAATATTCCAAAAACCAAACCTGTTGCCATTGAGTCAATTCTGATCCATAGTTACCCTATATAATAGGCAAGAAAACATTATGGGGAAGTTGTACTCTGTCACATGGCCACTACACATGGGAATCAACTTGAGAGCACCTAAGAACAACACACGGGGTCCATGACAGAACAAATATTTACAAAGGTGAAAAATAATGCAAGATGAAAAAATGAGCACACAGGAAAAATGCAATTCATGTGAGTCAATTTTGCCAGGTAGCTGATACCTCATGTTGTGGTATTATAGTACCTAATTTTTAGGACTGGAAGACATCATTCCTCTACATTAGTGCTTCCCAAAATGTAAGATGCATGAAACTGGCATATGAGATCATTTTTAGATGGTACAGGGACATGGAATCGAATAATATTGCCTTACTTAAGAATAAGTCCACTTCTCTTTCAATTAATTCCCTTTGAGTCCTGATTAAATTAAACTGAATGCTTCAGTTGATGACTGCATGTGTTTCAAATCATTGTACCATTTGCCAATCCTATTTTTAGAGAGAACTACTGGGGCTCAGGATCAGAGTTTTCTAAGGACAATTCAGTATTTAATAACATCTGTTTCTACAGTATTTATCTTTATGCTTTAAAACTATGTATTTATAAGTAATACTGCTTTGATAGAATTCCTTTAGGTAAAGAAAATCAGTCTTGGAAGAAGTACAGCCAGAACACTTCTCAGAAGTGAGGATGATGAGACTTCATCCCACGTGCTTTGGACATGTTACCAGGGGGGGCCAGTCCCTGGAGAAGGATATCATGCTTGGTAAAGTAGAGGGTCAGTGACAAAGAAGAGGACCCTCAGTGAGATGGACTGACAACACGGCTGCGACAATGGACCCAAGCCCAGCAATGATTGTAAGGACAGTGCAGGAGCAGGCAGTGTGCTGTTCTGCAGTACATAGGTCTCCATGAGTCAGGGCCAAAAATAAATGGACAAAAATAGATGACAAAATTTGGGGAAAAACTGTCCTAGGAAGTTCCTTTGTGCTCCATCTAATACTTTCTATGTTGCTGTTGTTATGTGCTGTTGAGTCGGACCCGACTCATAGCGAACACTCCTTTGGTTTCCAAGGCAGTATCATTATGGAAGTAGATTGCCCCATCTTCCTTATGCAGTAGAATATCTGAGGTCGTGAGGGGTAGAGTGATTTGCTCAAAATCATAAAACTAGAAAATTGCAAAAACAGTTCTAGATTAGTCAGATTGTTATTACAATTACGTATATTATTTTAAAAAAGAATAAATTTCAAAAGTGATTTTTAATCACTGGAGAAAACATTCACTCAGTCACCCATTTGCTTATTTAGTTATTTTCAATAGATCTGTCCCATAGGTTTTCTAAGGCTGTGCTATTTGGGCAAGCAGACTGTCACATCTTTCTTCTGCAGAGCAGCTGTCAGGTTTGAAGTGCTGACCTTTTGTTTAGCACTGGAATGCTTTAACCACTGCCCCAGAAGAGCTCCTTATTAATTAATTAATTTATTTTTAACTGAGCATCAATTTTAGAGATTATGAAATCCATAAGCAATTATAAAATGCAATCGATTGGTAATCTCCTTCCCTTTACCCTCATATGAACTGCAACTGAACAGAGTATATAGTTGGATTCATAAGGGAAATACAAGAAATCTGGGGCATCAACTTTGAATTTGGCTCTATTTCTAGTTAAATATTATATTGAAACCAAAGTTTTTTCTGTAAATATCACACCACTGGGGAAGAGAACACTCCCAAAGAGGGTATACAAGAACTCTGCTGAAGAAGAAAAGGAGCATGGGGGAGAATTCAATTTCACTAGGCAATTTTTATCTTGCAAAGATCACTTGCGTGCACCTCATATTCACCCATCTTATCAGTAGGTCGTAACTTCTCAGTAAAATTGTACAGAGAATATCACATCAAATTCTGGCAAAAACTGTTGACCCAGACAAATACTGCTGCGTTTTTATTAACTCTTTTCCACAGAGAAGATGTGAATTTATTTTGGTTGTTTATTCTTTGAATTATCATAAATCCCATGTGTGGGGACAGAGGTATTTTTTCCACATGGGCAAGACTCTGTCTTGAGCCTTTAAAAGAAACATGGAAAATAGTATATATGAAGCACATGCCAAGTATTATTAGTAAGGGAATATACTAGCCTAGTGAATTTAAACAAATTAAAGTTTTATTCATTGAAACTAAGAAGGAGGTGAACAGTTGGTGTTTGAAAGTGTTTAAAGACAATTTCATTAGTTTCAAGTCTGTATTCTAAGCTAGAGATATGTTTAGCCTGAGAAAGGGAAGACAGAAGTAAGGAAGGAGGGAGGGGAAAGAATATACCCAGAGGTTAAAGGGAGAGATAGTGAATGTGGGTGGGGTGCCTGTTGAAAGAAGACCAGATATCAATGCAAAGGGAGACAAAAGGACAGAAGATAGAGTGGGAAAAAAAAATCTCCTTAGTGATACAGGAGAAATTGTTATACTGTGGGTACTTACAAGAAGGAAACCAAACAAACCAAACACAATGCCATAGAGTGGAACTGACTCATAGCGACCCCTCCTTGGGTTTCCCAGACGGTATCATTATGGAAGTAGATTGCCCAACCATCCTTCCCATGAGTGGCTAGTGGGTTTGAACCGCCACCCTTTTGGTTAGCAGTCAAATGTCTTAGGCACTATGCCACAAGAGCTCCCAAAGTGATGTCGGGAGGTAACTTACCTACACAGTTTTTCTCCCTGATAATATATTAAATCAGTAACTGGGGAGAAGTTGCATAAGGGCTAAGCTGGACACACACCTGGGAAGGGACAAAACAACTAAGTTTATGCCCAGGAAACTAACTCAAAATAAGGGGAAAAAAAAAAAAAAAAAATCAGGAGCGTTAAAGGAGCTCTGGTAGTGCAGGGGCTAAGAACTCAGCTGCTAACCTAAAGGTCTGTGCTTTGAATCCACCAGAAGCTCCTCGGGAGAAAAACAAGGCAGTCTGTTTCCATAAAGATTTACCACCTTAGAAATCCTCTGGGCCAGTTCAACCTTGTGCTATGAAGTCGGGATGAGTCCGTATTCTACTGGATTGCAATGGGTTTTATGAGTTGCTCTAGAAGCAACATGATCTGAGGTTGATGTTGACCAGGAGAGAGCCGAAGGAAAATATTCCATTTAGGTGAAGCCACACCTGCATGACCTTCAGCATGACTCATGACTTAATTTGCTTTAGTTGGTCTATCTCCTAGAACAGGTGATGAAATTAGGTGTATTAAGCATGATTTCAGCCTGAAATAAACAATATAAAGTTTTTGAAATATCTAACAGAGATGAAAGAGAAGGTCAGTAACTACTATTGTTGTTGTTATTACTATCATAACTACCATTATCCTCAGTGATGAAAATCTTGGCTGGGACTCAAAGGCATGTTGTAATATTAAGAAGTGTGAAAAATCAGGTAAAATAAATATCTGTAGTTAATCTTCTCTTTTTTTGATAAAAGTAAATCAAATATTCCCAATATTGAGTTCTTGATCAGTTATCCATGTGAACTTTGGCAAATTAACTATCTTTTCGGTCTTTGGTTTTCTCAACTGCCCAAAGCAAGGGCTGGACTAGATGACAATACAACTTTGACAATTTGTGAATTTCTGTTGAAGTAACCGATTTGCTGCCGTGAGATGTTTCATCAACCATTGACTCAAAATTCAAAGCTCCTTAGAAAAGAGTAGTGATTTCTTCTGCATCTCAAATTTATTCTGAATTGTTCATCTTCATATTTGTTCCTGCACCAACAATAGGAATGTTTTTCTAGTTGTGGTAATCCTCTTCTGGAATAGATATCACATAAATGGAAGTAATACAATCAAACCCAGGGAGTACATATTGATTTTTGTTTTCATTTTACTTAAGTAGCTCACGTAACATGCATTGCTACCTTTGAAATCTGTTTGACATCCCACTTTTCCAGATATTTTTTCCTCCATAATACTGCCTGTTTTGTATTAGAACTATTTTTGAAGCTTTGGCCCAGGATATAACTCTCAGGAAGGAGAAAGTTTCATCATAGAGTCAACATGGATTTTTAATTTGGGCCACCAGGAGGTTTGATACAAATAAGCAGGAAATAAAGAGCTGTCCTGCTTCCTAGTGACACAAATCTGAGCAAAGCTGAAAACAGGTGAAGTCAATGCCACTCCTGCTGGCTCCAGAGACCCGTCACTACACAGCTGTCCCCCATCCCTCCCCATTCACCAAGTCTCCCCTAATCTGCTCTCAGGGTGGAATCCAATACCACAACTCAGTGAATTAAAGTTAGAAAGTGCACTATCAGAGGGAGCTTTAGAGTTTATTCCTTTGCTCTTACTATAGAAGCTGACTTCAGGTGTAGGATGGAGACAAATGACACCATCTGATGCCCCAAATCACACAACTGGGAGACGCTATTTTAGGGTAGTGGAAGAGAGCTAGTGGGAAAGAGTTTGGGATTAGAATTTGAGAGATTTGGACTCTGATCATGCTGCTAATTACCTGAGTGACCTTGGACAGACCACTTAACTTGTCTGTAAAATAAGCTAGCTGGGATAGGTCAATAATTCTGTAATCTTGTTGACTATGTTTGAGTAGAGTTGGCCCTGCATAACTCTGACTTCCTGAGAGGATGACTGGCTTCCTCGGAGGAAAGTAATACTTGTTTCTTCTCTAGATTTATTTTTTACTGAGATATAATCATATACTATATGATTTACTTTTTTAAATGTACAGTTCAGTAGTTTTTAATATATTCACACAACTTGTTACCATTAATCAACCAGTTGCTGCCTCAGCCTGTTATACATTAAGGATCTTGAGATTAGCTCCTTTTATCTTCAAAGGTAGCACTGCCCAATAGCAATATAATGGGAAGAGCAAGTGTAATTTTAAGTTTTCTAGCAGCCAAATTAAAAGAAAGTAAAAAAGAAATAGGGAAAACTAATTTGTTTTACTTAGCCCACTACATCAAAACAGTATCATTTTAAAAAGCAATTGATATGAAAATTAATGAGATATTTCACATTAGTATTAATGCATTAAAGTGCTAAGTCTTTAATAGTTCACATGCATTCTACACTTACACACACCTCTGTCTGGACTAGCCACATTTCAAGTGCTCAACAGCCACATGTGCCTCATTTTAGCACAATTTTAAGATATCGAGGGTAGTATTTTATCAAAACTCTCAAACCTTGTTTTGGAAATGAGTACCTTGGAAATAAGTCTCAATTCAGATCTGAAGGGGTGAGTCCCCTCCCTTGTAATCAATTCTTCTAAAATAAAATAATCTGTTATCTTTCTTGAGGAAGAGTATTCTTGATTGCTTCATGAAGACACAAATCAAACCAACAATCCACTAGGGGTTTTGCAAAATATCAAAACGTTAAAAAAAAATTATTAAGCATGCAACTAATACCTAATGACATGCAATAAATAATGTTTACCAAACGACAAGAAATTGTACTCAATCTGTAGCCTCAAGGAACGTTTTTCTTTGATTTCCTACTTACCCAAAATTCTCCTGCCTAGAATTATTTCCCTTTAAAATTAATTAGTAATATATTTTTCTGTTCTTACTACATCATAAATCCAGTACCGGGCATAGGCCAATATCACACCTGTTGATGATTCACAGGTAGAGAATTAAGATTTCTTGAAAAGTAAAATTGTTTCAATGCTTGAGACACATCTTCAACATTAAAACCCTCTGTTTATATCATCAGTTATTTGATAAGGTGCTTTGAAAGCCAGACTGATTTTAGTAAAAAAAAAAAAAAAAAAAAGCATATAAACCAAGGGAAAATTAAGCTACTGGATTATCAATCAGAAAACTTAGAATCTAACTCTGCCTTTGATGCCAATGCCAGCAATAGAACCTTGAGTGAGTGCCCCCTCAGATCTTCATATGTAAAATTGGGATAATGACAATTTCTGCCTCATTTGCCTCTAAAGGGCATTTAGTGTGGTTTTCAAGCTTTGGTCAACATCAGAATCACCTGTATAAACTCATGAGGTGATTCTGATTCTGCAGGTCTGGGCTACTGCCTGATAATCTGCATTTCTAAAAAGTTACCAGGTGGTCCTGATTCTGGGGGTCCATGGACCACATTTTGAGAACTACTAGTTCAGAGGATTTTATAAGATGGTAAACTCCATGAGAACATGTGCTATATTTGGAAAGACATCATAGCATAATAGTTCACAGCACAGGTTTCAGAGCCACAGTTTTAAGTTCACATGCTGCCTGGCATATGCACTTGTCCTGGTTCTTTAGGCAGGTCATGTAACTCTTCATCTAAGAAATGGGCATTATACTTCTTGAGAGGTGCTGTGACTTTTAAGTGGAATCACATATTCAAGGATTTGGCATTGTACCTGGCACATATACGCTCAATAAATTTTTGCTTTTAATATTATTCTTGTTGATGTCTTTAGCCCCTAACAGGCATGTTAAACAGACTGATCAGCAAACATTTTATAGACTCATAAGTGCTAAACAAATTAAGGATGTTATTAGGCTGGAGCAGAGCCACATCCTCATGTAACACTGTTAAAATCACTAAATATCTAGTTAAAATCACAAAGGAAGGCTTTGGAGTGAAGAAGAACAGAAGGTAATAGCATAAAAGTGGGTCGTTGATCTGCACACTTTGCCATGGAAATACAAATGGCTTCTATGTGTCCCATTGTTTATCCTATTTCTTTTTTGTAAAATGCATTTTCAAAAGATTTGATCATTTTGATCTACTGCATGTAAAACTAAATTCAATTTTAGAATCCCCATTGTCTGGTAAGGGGGACATTGTAGTTCAGTGGTAGAATTCTCACCTGCCTTGGGGGAAACTCGAGTTTTATTCTGAGCCAATGCACCTCATATTCAGCTACCATCTGTCGGTCAGTGGAGGCTTGTGTGTTGATATAATCCCAAACAAGCTTCAGCAGAGCTTCCAGATGAAGATGTATTAGGAAATATGGTAGTTAAGGTTGTGTGTCCACTTGAATGGGGCCATGGTTTTGAGTGGCTAGGCAGCTAGATGTCTTTATTCCTCAGAAGGAGACTGGTCATCACCTCTATGGTAGAATCTGCTGTGAGCAGCTAAGTAGATGCCTTTGAAGTGGGGCTTGCTTCCAGTTTATAAGCAGCAGCTTTGAGAAAGGTCTCTAGCTGTTGGCACATTTGGATCCTGCCATGTTGCCAGCCCCAGGGCTACAGGTAAGGAGAGACAACTCAGGGACACCCAAAATAGCAGGCGGGAAGAGCAGGAGAAAGGGGATTAAAAGCCAGGAAGCCAGAGAGAAGAGCAATCAGCCGAAGGGATTAGGTGAGGAGAGGAAACTCAGGCCCGCCCAGAGCAGCAGGCCAGAAGAGCAGAAGAAAGGGGATAAAAGCCAGGAACATGGAAGAGGAGCAGTCAGCCC
>NW_006921828.1:2393771-2431372 GCF_000298275.1 Orycteropus afer afer | reverse complement strand
ATGCTCCTTGGAAGCAAGAATGGCCAGACTTCGTCTCACCTATTTTGGTCATGTTGTAAGAAGGGACCATTCCCTGGAGAAGGATGTCATGATCGGTAGGGTGGAGGGTCGATGAAAGAGGGGGAGGCCTTCAACGAGATGGATTGACATGGTGGCTGCGATGATGGACTCAAGTATAGCATGGATTGTGGTGCTGGCGCGGGATCGGGCAGTGTTTCGTTCTGCTGTGCATGGGGTCGCTATGAGTCAGAAACGACTCGACAGCACTTAACAACAACAACAACAATGTTGCCGGCCAATCTTGGGATTGTTCCTGGACTTGAACTAGTATCCTGCCATGTCGTCTGCAAATCTTGGGACTATACCATTCACTTGCCAGTCTCGAGTCTGGCAGCCTCAGCAACCAGCAGCTATGTGAGTCAGAAAAAAGCCTCCAGCTCTAGTGGGCCTGGAACAAAGGCAGAGCTGAAGCCCAAGGTCAAGGGGTCTTCACCCAGTGCCTAGAGCTGGCACTTTGAACTCAGACTCCTAGCCTCCTAAACTGTAAGAGAATAAATTCCTGTTTGTTTAAACCATACACTTGAGGTATTTCTTTTAGAGTTGTACTAGAGAATCAAGAGAGGAAGAAAGGCCTGGAGATTTATTTCCCAAACTCAGCCAATGACAACTCTAAGGATCACAATGATCTGATATGAAACCAGCCATGGGGATGATGCAGTGTTTCATTCCTCTGTGCATGGACATACCATCAGTCACATGCCAACTCCACAGCAACTAACAAAAACAACAAGCTCCTTGTAGCTCATTGACTTTCTGGGACCCCATCATCGCAATGACTCTAGCTCTTTCTCAGTGCTAGATCCTAAGACATGGTCCTAATTAGCATCTATCCTTAATGTCCTGCTGCCAGAAGGCAGACCTAAAATGTTCTGGATGTCACATACATGAAAATTGTAGGCAGTGGAGGAAGAGTGAGGAAAAATTACATAAAGTAAGGTAGGGTTACACATCCAATTATTGTAATTCCTGTCAATAAGTTGCACACCTCTTAAAAAGTTGCACTGGCAATAGTTGTGTGAGAGGCAGATTTATAATAATGACAAAAACAAAAACAAAGTAGTTGGCTGAGGCTGTTTGTGTGTAAACAAAAACCTCATGGCATTTGGTTCCTTAGTTTTGAAGGCTAGAGTCATAGTTTAATGGGCATCCATGTTAATTGGCCTAATAACATGCTTATGCTTCTGTTCTATCTCCTGGTTTGCTGCATAGCACCTGGGGTCGTAAAGCCTGCAACCAGCCACTCAAGGTACAATGATTGGTTTTGATTTGCCTGGGGCAACAGAGAAAGACAGAAAGTCATGAACAGTAGGAGGATGTGGAATGTGAGGCTAATTGCCTCCATAAACAACTGCCTCCTTTGCTATGAGACCAGAAAAATTGGATGGTGCTGGCTACCACTACTAAACATTTTGATTGTATAGAAGAATGCTTGATCAAAAGGGGGAAAATGCAGAACAAAATTTAAAATTCTAATGGACTCTAGACTTTCTGGAGCTATGGAGGCTGGATGAGCCACTGAAATGACTGCCTTGAGATAATCTTTCAAACTGAAACTAAGAATATCCCCTGCAGTCTTAAAACTAAACAATAGCTGGCTTAATTAGTTAAAAAAAAAAAAAGTACACATTCAGCATTAAGCTCCTTTATAGAATCATCTATATAGGATCAAAGTGTCACTGGCAACTCATAAGATTAGATAGGAATGCTAGAGGGTAGTGAGTTTATGTTAAGGGGGTGGAATAACTTAGAAAAGGAGGGTGAGAAGAGTTGTACAATTCAAAGAATGTAATCAATATCATTGAATTTTACCTGTAAAAATAGTTGACTTGGTGTGTGTTTTACTGTGTATATTCAACACAAAATAAAATTTCAAAATTATAAAAAAAAAAGTTATGCCATCTGGTTTGCTGCTAGTGGTGGTGATGTTAATGACATACTAACACTTAGTACATGTTAATAAGCCAGACACCTTCCTGAGTGTTTTACATGTATCAACAAGCTTAATCAATTTAATCTTCACAGCAGATCCATAGGTATTTACTATTATATCCTCATTTTATAAGTAAGGTCACACTGTAAAGAGGTGAGAAAAAGGAGCATAGTCTGTTAGAGAACCTGTTATGCAACCTGCAACCACTGAAGAAAGGCTGGTGTTCTAAGAAGCTGATATAAGCATCATTATCAGGGCCATGAAGACAGGAACTATGTTTCACATTTAAGTAAACTATGGTCTTAGAGTACAGCACAAAGCCTAGCACTAGCAAGCCCTGAAATGCATGTTCAATGAATAATAAAAACCAGTTGCAGTCAAGTTAATCCTCATTCATGAAGAAGCCATGTATGTCAGAGCAGAAACGTGTTCCATGGGGTTTTCAGTGACTGATATTTCACAGATTTCCAGGCCTTTCTTTGCATGGTGCCTCTGGGTGGACTGCTACCTTTAACCTTTTGAACTACCCAGGGACTCCAATAAATGAAAACTCACTGGTGCTTACTAATTATTAAGCATTGTGCCAAATACTATATGTGTGTGTGTGTGTGTGTGTATATACATACATACACACATATGATCTCAATCCTCATAGATAACCAAATGAAGTAAATATACTTTTACTTTGTCCATTGTGCAGATTAAAAAACAAACAAGTAACTTAATTACACATCTAATAAGTGACAGATTTAGCTTGCTCTTAAGTACCAGCTGGATTGTATTCTCAGGTGGCATTTTTGGTATGGTCAGAGATGCCATGGATTATCCGCCCATCCACCATCCTCAAGCTAGGAGCCAGCATCACCAAGCCCACATCTTAACAGAGAATCAGCTGATATTATACATAGAATCTTGTCTTCTATTTTGGATTTTCCCTTATTCTTTCTTCTTTCTTCTAATTTGTTGCATTTCACAGACTTCAATCACATTTTTCTAGGTACAACATGCCCTATACTCTATCAGAGAGGAAGTTTTATTTATAGTGAAGACATCTGGCTTGACTGAGCATATCTAACGAAGGCGTTAAAGATTTTGCTTCAGGAAAGGACTTAAATAGAATATTTCTAGTAACTTTTGGTTTATATGACTGCTACGGTACGCCCATGCCAGTGGGAACATAAAATCACTAGTAGTTTTTGTATTTACCTCAACATTTTCATTATTGGTTAATATTTACCCTTCAAGAAATGTATTTAAATACTTAAATTGGCATTTTAAAGCAGTTTTCCATTTCCTGATTGTTATTTTCTGGGCATGCTTCCCCTATTTTTTCTCCAAGTTTTCATCACTGGAGTCACTGCTTTTTAATCTAGTTATTAGCTCTCTTCTTGGTAAATCTTTCTACCACTTTTGGCTTCACTTCATGGCTATGATTATGAGAGAGCACACAGGAAATAGGAAATCCATTCTTTGGCTTCAGTCAGCATGATTGTAAATGTGTTGGCAAGGCAGTTTCTTAGAAAGAGAAACAATAAAATAAGAGGTCACTGCAGGACTCTGCTTTGCAGCAACTATATGAAAACTGACATTTACTCAACTTTTTTTTTTAATGGCCCTAGGCAATACTATTACTATTTCACAGGTGAAGAAACTGAGTCATAATGAAGTTAAATTACTTACACCATGTCTTACAACCATAGTTGTAGGCAACAATGCCCAGAAATTATCCCATTCTATGGTTCTGTCTTCCCCAGCGTATGCTGGCGACCAACTGGGACAGTTAGACATGGGTGCGTCCATCTCAGACACAGTGGCTTAACACCTCTACCCTCCTATCCTACTGCCCTAAGGGGTTTCTACATCTCTGCTGGTGTAGTGCCTAGGGCACTTGACTGCTAACCAGAAGTCTGGCAGTTCAGCCTACTTCCTAGTGATATTGCCTCGAACTTGAGGGCAGTGAATTTGTTTGTTTGGAACCAGCACTTTGAGGCAATGCCTAGTTCCAGAGTAACACGAGGGGGCGCTATGGAGTCATGAATACCAAGAGGTTTATTTTAAAGGCCTCATGGACAGTAACTATACTTGGAGCTCAGAATTCCAAAGATGAGAAGTGAACATTAGGGTCTCTTGTCCTGCTTCTGCACAGGATCTGCCCCCAGCTGAGAAGTTTTCAGTCTTCCCATAAGAGGAAGCTTCTTCAGTTTTCCGTTTTTGAACCTTCCCTCTAAGTTTCTTAGTAGGCTCCAAGTGTCCTCTTAGTTGGGGACAAAGGCAGCAAACGGAAATATTGGGTTCTTGTAGATTTCCTCCTAAGAATCTGCTTCTCCTCTATCTCCAGATAGCCACTCTCTGGCACATGGCCAGTCCTGGATACTCAACTTTCTTTTGGTCTTAATTGAATACTTGATACTTGTGCAAGAACAGAGGCAGTAATAGGTTTCATAATTGTCTAGAAGTATGAGTTATTTGAATATCTCCTATTTTTCTGTTTACTCTGGGTGGAAACTATGAGAATTTTGGCAAATGAAATATTATACGTGGCCGTCCTTTATGGGTAAGCTTTGTGACTAAATTCTGTATGCTCTCTTGTTAAGGATACAAGAGCTTTACGAAGAAGGAAGGGTGTGTTAGAGTTCCTCCTGAGCTTTGCTAGAATGTTTTAAGTGGAAACAATGCATTTATTGAGTTCCATCATCAACATACTTTGGAATGCCTATAGCATATTTGTGCTCTCAGCTTCCCAGATTAAGCCAAAAGAATAGATGGCCTACTTCGGTCTTAAGGGACCCGGTATGACCGTTATGTACTTGGCTGCTAATTAGAAGGTTGGAGATTAGAGTTCACCAAGAGGCTCCTCAGAGAGAAGAACGTACTGGTGCTTTACTTCTGAAAAATCAGCCATTAAAAACCCTATGGAGTTTTACTCTTACACATATGGGGTCTCCATGAGTCAGAATCGACTCTATGGCATCTGAACTTGGTTTTTCAGTGTTAGGGATAAGAGTCTTCCCAAGCCTGAAAAACCTTGGGAAGAACATTGAACATTCTCTTCCTGTCTGTGCTCTGAATGTAGGTATTGGCTTTTGTGTTTTCAATTTTTTACTATCATGGATTCAAGCCACATTTCTCGGATTGGCTGTTCAGTCCAGGGTCCTTCCTCGCTCCAGTTTCTGCAAGCATTCACCAGACCTAAAACATGTCTCCCCTGAATTATGCAGGATCTATTCTCCACTGTGGACCCCTAGATGTGCAGCTGTCACAACAGCATAGACATTGTGGAACAAAACAAAACAAAAATCAAGCAACAAAATACTTGCATTTAGAGAGGATGCACTTTCTGAAAAAAAAAAAGATAATGGCTGAAGTTGGTAAACTGCACTAAATAGATGGGAATGAATTTAGCATCCCTGAAATGAAGACCAACTGAGAGTACATCAAACACACATTTTTGCTCTTATTCACAGAAGGTTTTTAAATATCTTCACACCTTTTGCAACATAGGAACATATGGACCAGCCATTTTATTCTTTATTTCGAATTATGCCAGTGTGAACCAAACCATTAACACAAGGCAAGGCATATGACCTATGTGAAATCTCCTATTAGCTAAATAAAATATCAGGCTTAGCTCTAACCCTATCAGTATGCAGATCTGCCTCTCAAATCATGTGTACTGAAAGAACTGTATATTTTTAGAGTGAAAAGGGACTTTAGAGACCATATGTTCAACCCCTTCATTGTACAGAGGTGTAAACTGAAACTCAGGAAAAATGACTTACTTGGCCAACACTGCACACCTGGTTACTATAGAACTACCAATTAGTAGAACCTAGGTGATGTTTACAGACATAACTATATAGAGATGTATACATATGTATACATATTACTGCCCCTGGATGGCACAAATGGTTTGTACTTGGCTGGTAACCCAAAGGTTAGGAGTTCAAAACCATCAAGAAGTGTGATGGAAGGAAGGCCTAGTGATATACTTTCATAAAGATTACAGTCACCAAAACCCTATGGAGCATTATACTCTGTAACACATGGGATCATTATGAGTCACAATTGACTCCACAACAATTAGTTTGGTTTTGGTAATGGTAATTATGCATAAAAGAAACCCTGGTGGTACAATGGTTAAAGACCTCAGCTTCTAACTGAACGGTCAGTGGGAGAAAAATGAGGCAGTTTGCTTCCATAAAGATTTACAGCCCTTAAAACCCTATGGGTGCAGTTGTACTCTCTCCTATAGGGCCACTATGAGTCAAGATCAACTCAACAACAGCGAGTTGTTCCACCCTGCTCCCGTTTTTCAATTATGTGCATGTACAAACCTATATGCATCTACATACATAGTCAAGGAGCCCTAGTGGCATAGTGCCTAAGGCATTTGACTGCTAACCAGAAGGCTGACAGTTCAAACCTGCTAGCCACTCTTCGGAAGCAAGACTGGGCAATCTACTTCCATAAAGATTCACCACCTCGGAAACCCAATGGGGGTCACTATGAGTCAGAATCGACTCGGTGGCAGTGAGTTTGGTATTTTTTTTTGAGTTTTTTGACATACTTAGTCAGCACTTCACTAATCTCTGCCAAACCTGTTTCCAGTCTGGTTCTACCCAGACTGACATGAGAAATGCAGTGGTGCCTCTTTTGCTTTTAAGTGGCGTGTGCAGGTTGTGATTTGGATTCCCCTAAAAGCAGATCCGGAGAGAAGGACTTGGAAGCAGTTGGTTTATTTGGGAGATCATTCTGGGAAACAACAGTGAAGGGGTGAGGTGGAGTAAGTGAGACAGTGAAGGAAAAGATGAAGGGAGCTACTGTGGGCAACTGAGGTTCTATGCTGCTGAGGACCTCTAAAGAAATGTTCAGAATGTGTCTAAGGAGTGCTCGCCCAAATGACAGGAGACTGCAGCACTGATATACTGATTCTCTGCCTCATGGCTTGAGGACTGATCCCAGGGAAGGTTCAACTCCTCAGCGTTATGCTTACTTGTGACTTCAGAGAAAGTCTTGGGCAGAACAGTCCACTCGAGTTATGGCTGATATCAGAAGCAGGCGATGGGGTGCTGAATCCAAGTTTCTCATAGAGACTTCAAGGCACACAAACTAACTTTATGACTTTAGATATTTCAGTCCAATAAAATAAAAGGTCAAACTTATGCATGGATTAGCCTCATCTGTGGCTAACAGAGAAGTGACTATCAGCATGCTCTGGGTCCATACTACATACAGCTTGAAATAAGAGACCTGCTCCTTCTCTAATGTCTGGTCATTATGTAGCATTTATTTGCTTGACAAGTATTTGTTTATCTGTTAGGCATTTTCCTGATGCAGGGAACTAGTAAGATAGGAATGTCTGCCATCACAGCACTCAAAATACAGTGGGGAGAAACAGTTAGTATAAAATATATTTTGATTCAGATATTGATTAGAGCTCTGGACAAAAACAAGGCAGGAGAAAGGTAATAAATATTGGAGGAAGGGAATATTGCTATTTTAATTATTGTGGTCTGAAGTCTTCACCAATTAGGCGACATTTGAGCATAGAGGCAAAAAAGGTCAGATGGGAGTCATGATGGCAATTAGGGAAAGTGAATTTTAAGTAAAAGGAACCTAAAGTAAAAGGCCCTAAAGTCAATATGATGTCTAACATCAAAGGGAAGCCAAATATTTAAAATTAAATAAGAAAATCGGTGAACAATGAACTGAATCTAGCTTGAAGACCATTTTGGTTTGTCTCTGTTCATTATTATATTTTTTTTAATTTTTATTTTTCCAATAATCTGTATTAGCAAGGATAGAAAACAAAAACATTTCTGCATAAGAAACTAAAAAAACTGACAATTCAGGACTATAGCTGGATACTGGTTGGTACCTTAATTCAACTATTTGCCAGCATTATACCATAGCGGTACTTGCACTTCTTTATAAGGAACACTGGTGGCGCAATGGTTAAGTGCTCAGGTGCTAACTGAAAGGTCAGCAGTTTGAACTCACTAACCACTTTGTGAGAGAAAGATGGGGAAGCCTACTTCAAGTAAAGATTATGGCCTTGGAAACTCTATAAACTCTATGGAACAGTTCTATTCTTTGGTACAGAGTTACTGTGAGTTAGAATTGACCCTAGAGCAGTGAATTTTTTTTTTTTTTTTTTTTTTTAGTTCTTTAAGAGTGCTTCACTCATCTGTCAGCATCCTTGCTCATTTTGGTAATAAGGTTTTGTGACCCCTACTTTAAATTGCTTAAAAGGGAGAATAATAAAGCCTATTTACAGAGATTGAATTTTCAGACTACTGGCATCAGTAGTCTTTTTTGGAAAATTATCACCTGAGGTAGGTTTAGCATTTGGCAAAACAGAACATTTTCATTTCATTATAAATTACTAATCTATGACCTCTAATAGGGAGCTATTAGTGCCTAAGGCACTTGACTGCTAACCAGAAGCTGGCAGTTCAAACCCACCAGCCACTCCTCGAAGGGAAGGTTGGGCAATCTACTTCCATAGTGATAATGCCTCGGAAACCCAAGGAGGGGTTGCTATGAGTTGGGTCTGACTCAACGGCACATAAGAACAACAACAACAACATGACCTCTAATAACTAGCAGACTTACAAGTTGCATTCCTTGAAGCATTATCTTACTTATACATTTGGACCTTCTAAATTATTTTGGATGAAAATTAGAAAAAAAAAAGCATACATAAGGTTCACTAATTATGGTGAAGATAATACTTTACAGATATTTATAGACATATTTTTCCTTGTCAAATTCTCACCAAAATAAAAATAAACAGTGTAAGAAAATATAGAAAAGTTATGGAAGATACAAAAAAGGAAAAGAATGAACCATTAAAGAAATCTGCTCAAAATTCAGAGTGTCAAGTGGTATGTAAATTAATGAAATCAAGACAAATAGCAAGAAAACAAAAACATTAATTAAAACTTGACTTTACCTACACTGAAGGATGCATATGGTAAGGGAATATTAATGTCATGGAGAGGAGTTCACAAAAAAGTTTCACAAAAACAATCAATATACTGATGCTCTGCAAAAAATGACTAAGAGAGACATAGTTATGTCAGGTGTGTATTCAAAGGTTTTCAAAGCATAATCGAAGAGATTAACATTTTCTTTTATTTTCAGCTCTTTAATTTTTTGATATCTCCTCAGCACACTGGAAGTAAATAAACACATGGCTGTAGTCAAATACTGAGAAATTGATTTACCACAATACTGTCTAAGGGCTGTGATTATCCCAGAGTCATTATGAGAAGGTAGAGCCAGGCTGTCTTGGTTGAGTTCCTTCAGAAAGAGCAAGATGCATGGAAACACCAGAGAAAAACAACTGAGGTCCAAGAATCTAGGGCACACTGCTGGAGGGAAGGTTTAGGTTCAGACTAGATGATGGAGAATAGCAACAGCAGTGTCTTTCAAAGAGATGGATAGATGCCAAAATGTCCTTCAGGGAAAATGATGAGGGTATTGTGAACTCAACTAAGGCAAGAAGTTTGGAATTTTAAGATATGGTATTATGAGAGTCATAAGTTATGAAGGCTTACATTTAGAAAACCACAGGATGACTCAAAATAAAAACTTCAAGAAAACCATATACTAGTCAATTGATAAGACAGCTAAAAGACTATAGTGTGATTGTTAAAACCATAGATTCTGGAGTCCGACAGTGTTATGGATTGAACTGTGTCCTCTCAAAGTATGTATCATAAAGCCCAATCCCTATGCCTCTATACCTGTGGTTATAATTCCATTTGGGAATGGGCTTCCTTTGTTATGTCAATTAGACAGTATTAGTGTAGGGTGTGTTTTACATTACTATCTTTTAACATATAAAAGAGGTTAAGTAACTGAGAGAAGTGGCATACACAGAGTTGGGGAGAGACAGATGTCATGCCACATGAAGTTCACCAAGAAACCAATGAGCACAAACTAGAAAGAGACAAGGACCTTTCCCTCAGAGTAGACAGAGAAAGCCTTTCCTGATAGCTGGTGCCGTGAATTCAGACTTCTAGCCTCCTAGATGGTGAGAAAATAAATTTCTGTTCATTACAGCCACTTACTGTGGTATTTCTGTTATGGTGGTACTAAATCACTAAGACAATCAGCCTGAGTATGAATCTTAGCTCTACCACTTATTGCCTTGGCAACCTTGGGTGTGAGTTTCTTAACTTTTTTTGTTTGTTTGTTTGCTTCTTTTATGGTGACCAAGGGCCAAAGTCTTATGGGTTCTACCAGTTTCTATCCTACCAGTGAGGCTGGTCTTTTTTTTTTTTAATAATTTTGAGTTTTGTTCCACATTTTTCTTCCACTCTATCCAGGAACTTCTAATGTGTAATGTGATCCCTTTAAAAGTAGTTGGTAGTGGTAGCCTGGCACCATCTAGCACTTCTGGTCTCAGGGTCCTGGAGGCAGCTGAGATTCACTTGGTCCATTAGTCCTTTGTACTAATTGTTCCCATGTGTCTTTGATTTTCTTATTCTTCTTTGCTCCAGATGAGAAGAGACCTTAGATGGCTGTTTGTAAGTTTTTAACGTCTTGATGCTTTAGCTGATAATATTAATAAATTTTATTTTAAGAGTAAAAGTAAATAATACATACCTATCTCCTAGGGGTTATGGAAGAATTAAGAAAGCACAATGAGCTTAGTATCTGTCATGAAGTAAGTGATTCATACATGCTAGTATTCCCATTACTCCCATTATAACTTTTACCATTATAACAATGGCAAATGGTCTGCTATAACAAGCTGTCAGTTAGCTAATATTTGCTGTAAGAGAGCCACATTTTGCTTGAGATTATAGGCAGTCCCCAGGTTAAAAACAAGACCCATTCCTAAGTTGAATTTGAAGGTAAGTCAGAGCAGGTGCATATATGGTTCTTATTTAGCCTTACTTTAGTGCAAGAAAATAAGCTTTCATAGTACACTGGTTTAAAGCACTCATCTACCAACTGAAAGGTCAGTGGTTCAAACTCACCATCTGCTTTGTGTGAGCAAGGTACGACAATGCCTCCTCCGTAAGGATTTATAGGCTTGGAAACCCTATAGGGGCAGTTCTACTCTGTCCTTACAGGGTTGTTATGAGTCAGAATCAAGTTGATAGCAATGGATGGATTAGTGCAAGAAAACATCCAATGTCTTTTCAATGATTTAAAAGCTGTATGTGTGGCAAGTGAAGGTGATTGTGATGAAGAATTTGTGGCAAGTAGAGTTGGTTCAATCACTTCAAAGTGAGGGCAAATTTACATAACATTAAAGGGCAAGCCCAAGTTGTGCGTAAGTTGAAGTTTGTAAGCCCAGGACTGAGTGTATATTCCCAGATCCCAGCAAACAGTGGCACATTGCAAGGTACTCAATAATATCATCTGAACAAACATATGTATCAAAATAATGGGGATCCAAAAGTAATTTTTGTTTCATATTGTAAAAATCTAAATATATTCCAGGTATTCCTCTTGGATTTCATGCTCTAAATAATAAAGCAGGTCAACTAGACTCAGTTCAAAAAGACATGAAGAAACACCCACCAAACCAAACTGAAGACCAATTCCCAGTACACGCTGGGTCTAAAATGCACCATGAACACTTGAATTTTGCATGTCAACTACGAGGCTCACATCTTCCACAAAACTGAAAAAATAATAGATGTTATGATTGAACTTTGTAAAGCTTTTTTCTAGTAATAAAAACCTGTGT
This sequence comes from Orycteropus afer afer, assembly GCF_000298275.1. Lineage (NCBI taxonomy): Eukaryota > Metazoa > Chordata > Mammalia > Tubulidentata > Orycteropodidae > Orycteropus > Orycteropus afer. The sequence continues at coordinate 2,419,670 of NW_006921828.1, read as the reverse complement.
TTGGGCTTTCTGGCTTCTAGAAAACTATAGGTGTATTGAAATGAATGAAAAGGAAGTTAGTATTAAAAAGATGGTGAGATATCAACAGAGACATTGACAGAGATTCTTAGATAAACTTCCATCCACTGACATCAAGGTATACTACACTCTAGACTGTACTATCTGTTTTATTGCCCAATATCTCTGTGCAATTGAGCACAGGGATGAGCAAAAATAACAACTTTTAAACTAAATAATGGCTCAAATGACTCTAAAAGGACCAGATAGGTGAAACATCAGTGCCTCACTTTGTATACAACACGATGAAAAGAGCCACTAAAAGACCATCAGAAAGGTGTATTCCACTGTGTCAGCAAATGCTTGTCATAGTTGTGTGCACTGTTACGATTTTATCATTGTCATCTAAAGTGAAGGCCCACTTTTGAATTAGTGTGAAATACAGTGGCATTTTTAAATCAAAAAGTTTTAAAATGACACTCTACCTGCCAGGCACAACATGAATGATTGCAGTACCAGCAGTTCCCATGGCAACCTCATCTTCAGTTTCCGAGGTCAAAGGCGTTTCAAATCCAATAACAAGTGAATAGAATTGATGCTTCTTTTAAGTTTTGTACAACCTTTAATCTGTAGGAAAGAAGAGACATTACAATAAGACTTGGGAGTTCTTCTTGTTGCCTCTGCAAATTATCTTTACTTGAATATAAATAAAATTCACTTATGGAAAAGTGCTATTGAAGGAGAAGAAGAGAAACTCATGTTAAACTATGAACACAAAGCAAATAAGCCTCCAATTCATTTCTTCTGAAGAATATATGGGCAAGGGATTGGAGCTGGTGTGCCCCTGTGCCTATTGAGTGAACACAATAACAGCTTCTGATTATGATGGAACTACCCTGGAGGCATGGGAATGGACTGTGCCTTCCAGATGCCCTCCCTAGTCCCTCAACCTCCAGTCCTTATTCTTATTTATTTACCAATTAATAATAAACCCCAAAAAGTTGATTTGGAAGACCTGCCTATGTAGGGTAAACATTGGTGGACCATGCAGACATTCCTAATTTTTCAGATTACAGTTCTGTGAGGAAATGCTTAACTATCCCACCAAGTCAAATACCTGTTTTTCCCCTATGCTCTATCTTTCATTTCTAAAATTCAATAAAAGTATGCAGCTCTAGTGCTTACTGAGTGAAACCATACGAGCTAGGAGTACTGCTTACTAGTTCATTCATTCAGATAGGTACAAGACATGATCAAGAACTGGGGTTGTTCCATTAGCCAGGATGCTCAAAACATGGGAATTTTGTGATAGAGAGACTGCCTGCCCCAGGAGCTACCTAGCAGGTAACCACATGAGTGAAGCCAGAAGCAGACACAGCACCTGGGAGAGCCCAGGCACACCCTGTCTGAAGGGAGCATGTGTCCCTCAGCTAGGGCTGACGGCTGCCAAGCAGAGCCACTAGTCCAGTGCTGCAGGAGAATCCACAACTTATTAAAGAAGAATTAAAAATAGTATATACTGTGTCTTTGAAATCTTGAAAATTTAAAATAAATTTTCAATGTTGGAAATCAGTTGAAAATAATGTTTAAACATGGAGTGAGCCCAACAAATATAAATTCCCCTCAGGGGCCAAGGGTTTGCAACATGCCCTAAGTCAAACACAGGGATCCCTGTGCTTCCTCTCATCCCCCCGTTCTTTCTCCCATCCTCAGTGCCAGCCAGACACGTACTTATGCAGTACCAAATTCTAGGTGAGGCACTACACTCACTAAAATGAGCAAGACACATCTCTGTCCTCAAGGATCTCATCATCCAGTGGGGGCAGTTTCCCACAATGTCATACCACTGCAACAAGTTGAGCCATTCTTAAGGTAGGAGGAAGCTCCTTAAAAGCCTAGCAGACTTTGTAAAGGGCTTGAATTCCCACTGTGATTTCAAGGATGAGGAGGTGGTTGTTGATTCATCAGTTAATCAAATAAGTAAGAAATCTAGGGAACTTGGAGATGCATTCCATTTACAGCTTTGGGAAAAACTGGGTGTGTGGTCCAGGCTAACTTACCCTAACCTGACACGCTCTAATGGTCATTTCAAGGAGAACTGCCCGATTAAGTAAACAAAACCCCTTTGGAATCTACAACAACAACAACAAAACAAACTCACTGCTGTCAAGTCAATTCTGCCTCATAGAGACCCCTTCTTGGGTTTCAGAGGTGGTATCTCTACGGAAGTAGATTGTCCAATCTTCCTTCTGAGGAACAGCTGGAGGGTTTGAACCTCCAGCCTCTGGTTAGCAGTCAAGTGCCTTAGGCACTATATCATCATCTACAAAGCACCATACAAATATGCCAAGTGTTATTATTGTACCTGGATACTTGTAAGCTGGTAGATACCTAGTGCCTCTCATCTCACTCCCATTCATAAGGAAATTGCCACCAGTGAACATAGGCTGACATGAAAGCTTGAGACAACACAATCTAGTTAATCAAGGGCTCTTTGTATTAATTCATAGCACATGGTAATTGAGAAGCCTTCATGTTTACCAGGAAGCTAATAGAAAGTGAAGAGCCATCATTAGAGACTCGCCTTTCTTTTGTGCTCTTAAACAGCTCAGCTTCTGATAAAGCTAGACTTAATATGTTGTGAAGACAAAAGGGACCCTTAACTTCTGATCTGCTGATGTGGCTGAACGTGGGCAGTGCCTTTAATTGGATATGTTCAGATACTCCTCTGACATGCATGGCGATTAGGCCATTTTAGATAAACAGGATGTGCTGATCAATGAAAACTATTAATGTCTTAAGCAAATGATCAGGATATTAATAATTAATTTTGCAAGGGAAATGTCATCATGGATCTCAGGATTGATCTACAATGTTAAGCAGTTTCTTGAAGCAATTAAAATTAGCCTAGGAAATGTATCCAATTACACAATAAAGATTTAATTTATGATATGATGCTGTTTACAATGCATGTTCTGTTAAGGGCTGTAGATTTTTAAGGATGAAGAAAATGAAGAACCCTAACAGCATTTATCTGCATTTAGGTAGGTAGGGTTCATGCCACTAATCAGGAATAATGGGGTCATGACAGTAATTTGTCCAATGAGCAGTCATAACCAATACACTAGGTTTTCTGAAGGGAGCTGAAAATCATGATTCTCCTGTAGGATTGGGGTGCAGGATATAAAGTGTCATAATTTGGGTTTTTCTGCTACAGCAAGAAAGGAAGCTGGAGGATGAGCTGAGAAAGTTACGGTGGTAATCAATCTTCCTTGCGGTTTGAAGCACTTGCTGGTTTGTCCTAAGGTGGCTTAGCAAATGTTGTGTACTCAGCACTAACTTTGTGACCTTGCCCAAGAATTAGTTTCATAAATTCGGTGAAGGAGGCCACACAAAGACAGACCCAGGACCAGACTGCTTTCTCTGGCTAAAGCAGAGGGAGTCATCAAGTAACTGAGATTCCGTAGGGTATTCTGACCCATTTCCTCCACGGAGCAGACCTCTCCCAATCTTTCAAATAATTCTCACACTAAAAGTCATACTGAAGACATCAGTATAATGTGCTTAAGACAAAAAGCCCACCACTGTCTGTCAGATCATGGTGGCTTGTGTATTGCTACTCTGCTTTATACCACATATTTCAAATACTATCAGGGCTTCCCATAGTGGGCAGGTTTCAGTGACACTTCCAGATTAAGGCAGACTACGAAGACAGACCTGGTGTTCTACTTCGGAAAATAAGCCAACAAAACCCTATATATCACAACAGAATACTGTCCTATATAGTGCTGGAACATGAGCCTTTAGGATGGAAGGAACTCAAAATACATGGTGGTGGCAGCAACAGTGGACTTCAGCATACCATAGTGGCAATTGCAAAGATAGTACAGGACCAGGCAGTGTTTTGTTCTCTTGTATGTGGGGTCTCATGAGTCAGTGTCAATTCAACAACAACTAACAACAATGAAACTAAAGCATGACCCAGCTCTCCTTCAAGAGTGCTGGTTTTCGAGAATCCACAGCTGGGTTTGATCCTGTATTTATTTTAGCACTCTGCCAAATGAATGCAGGATTAATAAGATTTCTGCTACAATATTTTAGAGCTATCTAGCTATTTGGCATTCTCTGCTGGTATCCAAGTAGTTCTACATCAGAACTTTTTATGGAACAGGGGCAGTGCTAGGTGCTGGGTATACAGAGGCTCGGGAGGCTCGGGCTTGTCCTCAAGCAGCTCACAGTTTACTTCGTAGGACAGACAAATAAACCAGTAATTATAATTCAGTGCAATTTTTGTGATAAGTCTATTAAGTACAAGGTGCTAAAGAAGCAAAAAAGCATCAATTAACTGAAACTAGGTCAAGTAGGTATGAGACAAGGCAGGGGCTTCAAGAAAGCTGTGTAAAGGGGCTCACAGTTTAACTGAGTGTTAAAGGGTAAGTACAAGGATGTGAGGGCATTTGAAGCCCAGTTGCAAGAAAACAAACAGGCATAAGAGTGTGAGAACTTGGAATGTATTCAGGTTACAACAAAATAAAATAATGAGAAAAGCAAAGGTTGCTATATCAGACCTGTGTGCTAATCCTGGGCCAATCATTCTCCAGCTTTGTAGCTCATCTGAAAAATAATGGCAATAATACCTTTTTTTTAAAAAAATAATAATAATAAGCCTTATGTTTTAGAGTTTTAAGTTTACAGAAAAATTATGTAGAATGTATAGAGTTCTCACTATCTTGACTGCACACAGTTTCTCCTATGATTAACATCTTGCATTGTGGTGGTGTATTTGTTACAGGTCATGAACCAATATCAAGACACTGTTATGATTAAAGTCCATAGTTTGGGGTTCAATATTTGTGCTGTACTGTCCTATGGGTTTTGACAAATGCATATGTCCTGAGACCACCATTATAGTATCACACAGGATAGCTTTACTGCCCTAAAAATGCCCTGTGTTCCACCTACTTACCCTTCCCCTCTAGTCTAGAACGTTTGGGAGCTCTGGTAGCATAGTGGCTAAGACACTTGCCTGCTAACCAGATGGCTGGCGGTTCAAACCCACCAGCCACTCCTCGGAAGGAAGGTTGGGCAATCCTACTTCCGTAGTGATACTGCCTCGGAAACCCAAGGAGGGGTCGCTATGAGTCAGGGCTGACTTGACGGCACATAACAACAACAACATCTTTTTACTGTCTCTATAGCTTGCCCTTTCCATAGTGTCATCTAGCTGGAGTCACAGCAAACCCACTGCTATCTAGTTGATTCCAACTCATAGCCACCCTATAGGATAGAGTAGAACTGCCCCATAGGGTTTCCAAGGTTGTAAATCTTTTATCTATATATGTGTGCATAGGTATATACACACATACATACATATCTTACACACACACACATATATAAATTTTTTACTGTGATTTGAGATTTGGGTGCAATTTTTCAAAGCAGATTCGTTTTATAGTCAGCAGTTCATACACATTTTGTTTCACGACACTGATTACAATCCCTACATTGTAACAGCTCTTCTCCCACCTCTTCCTTTTAGTTACCCCTACCCTGAGGTTCTTTTTACCTATGCATTCCTGCTTGTCTAGCTTTCTCCCTGTGCAAATGGTGCCCTTCCGATTTCTCAAGGTTGACTGTTCTAAGGAGTGCATCTTCCTGGTGTAGTTGTCCAGCTTGTAGGCTTGTATATTGTTTGGCTGAGAGCTAATACATGGAGTGAGTCCAATTCCAGGCCTGAAGGGTAACTGGGAGCCTTAGTCTCAGGAGATTCACCAGTCTCCATCCAACCAGTAATCCTAGCTTTTTTTTTTCTATCTTTTTGAATTTTGTTTCACATTTTCTTTCCACTCTATCCTGGATGTTCAATTTTGATCCATTTCTGTGTGGTTGGCAATGAGGAAGCAGAATTGCCTTACCTTTCTCCTAAGGAGTGGCTGGTGGGTTCAAACTAATGATCTTTTGATTAGCAGTTTAATGCTTTAACCACTATGGAACCAGAGTGCTTTTGGAGTCATAGAGTATGTTGTTTTTTGAGACTAGCTTCTTTCCCTTTACTTTATGCATTTACAGTTCTTCACAACTTTTTATAGATTGGCAGGTTGTTTTTTTTTTTTTTTTTTTTTACTAAACAATATTACATCTCATTTTCTTTCATGGTAACATACTTTAAATGCAATCCTCAGAAACTCAAATTATCCATTCCTCCCACTTTGCTTTTCTCCTTTGGTCATCAACAAGTTAACCACATTCCTAATGACCAAGTTACTTTCAATACAGAACACATTCTCATGGCCTCATGGTAACAAGATAAGAGTGGTAAAATACTGGATTTGGAGTCAAACATGGTGAATTCTTTCTTCTGGGTTTGCCACCAGTTATCTAACTTTGAGAAAGCCACTTAATCTCTATAAACATATTTCCTTTTCTAAAGTTCGGGATCATGCCATGAGCCCTATCTTCTTCACAGATCAAATGACATATGGATTGAAAGTGAATGTTTTTATTTTTATTATTTAGAGTCAGATTTAAACCCCCTCCCCCACAAATAGAATTTAAACTTAAGGAGGGTATGGGGTTCTTTTTAGTCACTCTATATTCCAGGCCACAGAACAATGAGTGGCACAGAGTAGGTAGTTAATAAATAATTAGCACACAAATGAAAGAGCAAATGTGACTAACATTTTTTGTGGACCTACTATTTTTTTGCACTTCTACATTCACTGCACAAATAACCTTCACAACAATCCTGGGAGCCAGGCATCATCATCCTTTACAAATTGTAGCTTCAGAACGTCTAAAACTTATCCAAGCTCACACATGTAGACAACAGTAGAGTTAGTATTCAAAACTATGTCTTCATAATTAAAATATTAAACTCTTTTTCTATCACACAATATAAAGGTAAATTAAGCAATATGTCTTTTTTATAATTAATTTTATTTTGCTGTTGTAGTTGATAATACGCACAGCAAAACATAAGCCAATTCAACAGGTTTTACATTTACCACTTAGTGGCACTAATCATGTTCTTTGAGTTGTGCAACCATTCTCATGCTCCTTTTCTGAGTTGTTTATAATTCATTAACATAAATTTACTGTCCCCTAAGATTTCTATCTAAGGAGCTCTAGTGGCACAGTAGTTAAAGCATTTGGTTGCTAAGGAAAAGGTTGGTAGTTCGAACACACCAGCTGCTCCATGGGAGAAAGGTGAGGCAGTCTGCTTCCATAAAGATTTACAGCACTGAAAACCCTGTGAGGCAGTTCTACTCTGTCTTACAGAGTCCCTATGAGTCAGAATCAACTCAGTGGTAGTAGGGTTTTTCTTTGCAAGATTCCTATCTAATGTTCCGAGTTGCTGTCGTCAAATTGATCCCCTATAGACAGTTCTTGAAAGAATGTAATGCTCAAGGCAAACATTCTACTAGTTAAACTATTGTTTGGTTTTAAGAAGACTTCAGGGGATATTTTTGGTTTAAAGCTTAAAGGTTATCTCATGGCAATAGATTCAGAAGTCCATCCAAACTTCATGGCTACAGGAAGTAATGGTGCCCAGGTACCATGCAATTCTTCTCATGACCAAGAAGGCAGTTATTCATGGAGGCAATTAGCCACACATTCCACATCCTCTTCCTATTCCTCACTCTCTTTCTGTTGTTCCAAGCAAATAGAAACCAATTGTTAAGCTTTGGATGACCACTTGCAAGCTTTTAAGACCCCAGGAACTATGCAATGAAGTAAGAGGTTAGAACAGAAGCACTAACCATGTTATTAGGCCAATTAACTGAGATGTCCCATGAAACCATGACCCTAAACCTCCAAACCAAGGAACCAAATCCCATGAGATTTTGAGTGTAATAAACATCCTCGGCAGCTATGCTTTCTTTCCTTTTGTTTTTGTTGTTGTTGTAAATGAATCTATCACACAACTTTTGCTAATCCAACTTTTTACAGGTGTACAACTTATTGACAGTGATGTCTTTTAAACCGTGACATAAAGCTCTGATGGTGACTCCCCTCTTTCTAATTCTGCTTCTCTTATTGGCCTGTTACGGTGAAGCGAGAGGTCAGTAGGTAAAAGAGCAGAATCTGTAAAATAGTCATAGCATAAAGGACAGACAGCACAGGTGTCAGAGCTGAGGCCTAGTCAGAAGACAATTCACTTGTGCTAATTCAGAAGTCTTCTTGTGACAGCACGACCATAGATACATTCACCACAGATACGTTCCTCTCTTCCCCAAGTGTAAGAACAACATGAACATTTGTTTTCTTGCTAATTATTATTTACAGCACTGCCATTCTTAAGGAAGGAATTTTAAAAAGGATCCTCCACAGTTCCCAGTTGTGTAGCTGAGCATTTTCTAACTCTATAATTAGCTAATGAAGGGTACAGTCAATCACAATCACAAGGAAACAGTGAAGAGAATTGAAGCAAGAGAGAAAATCAGCTTCCTCAGAAAGCGACATGACCATCATTTCAATGAAAAATGGCATATAATCAAATCTTGATGTTCAATCAGTCAACAGATCTCTATTGAGTGGTCATTATTCAAATTGTAAAGTGCAGAATGCAAAGTGTTTTGGGTCAAGGTCTCTACCCACAAGGACACTACAATTCAGATGGGTAGAAAAGATTACTGAACAAATGTGTTAGTTTATACATCAAAGGAGCATTATGTATAATCTATACTTCCTGTGGTAATGGTAGCTGAACTGCAGGTTCTTCTTGGATAAGGAAAATTCATATCATATCAACCAAACAATTTAGTTTACTAGATTTTCTCCTTGTGCTGGCCTTTTCTTTATCAACTAGAAGAGCCTGCTTTCCATTCCTATCCATGATGTTTTCCCTAGGTCACTAGAGACAGCAATAAGTCATCTGTCAGGATTGGTGACAAAATGTATGTAGCTTGGTTTTTCTTAATTGTTTGTTTGTCCCATGCATCACAAAGTGCTAAGAGAACATTACGCAACAAGACAAACTATCAAAGTATTACATAATACATTTGAGAACCTGTGCCTATTACCCAAGAGGTATATATGTGTAAGATGGAAACCCTTATTCAGACCCTATTCACCTACCCAATGGCTGATTTGGACTTGTTTCCATCATCAGATTGTATTAGATAGGACTCTGAAGAATGATAGAGGGTCAGCCTAGGGGGACAATTTTACCCCTTTTTAAAGGATTTTTAGCAAAAAATGGTTACTTGTGTAATTCTAGCCAAAAATATAATAAATACATTAGGCAGAAATTCTTCAGAATAAAAAGCAGCTAGCTAAGATCTCATCATTTCAGTTATTGAAATGCAGCCTGACATACTTTTATGTAGTCTGAGAGCCACTGGAGTTTTACAGTCAATGCTTGAAAAAAATCTTATATAAAAGGTTTTTAGAGTATACATCCATTACTACTTTCTCAGTACACTTTTCCCTTATAAAATCTTATTATACTTTGATGTGGACCTTTACACTTTACCACTGAGGAGATCATCTTCAAAATATTGAAGTAACCCTGATAATCACAGTATGACATTTCAAAAGATTACTGGATGGAGAACACCTCGGTTCTGGGCTCAGTTTATTTGCTGAGCAACTTTCTTCACCCATAAAAAAAGGGTTTGACCAGAGAGTGTCTAAGGATCCTTGAAACTCTGAATTGCGTCTTTCTATTATAGAAAAGTTGCCTATATGGAAGACATTCAATTAATTAAATGAATGGTAGTCACCAAGTCTTTGTCATCACCAGAGCTATTTGAGTAATTTAACAGATTACATCATCTTCCCATCCATCAATGTTATAAGAGATCCATTATTTTTAAACTCTATGTATGATCCTGTTACTGGAAATTAATCCCAAGCCACAACATCCATTTGCTATCCTCTGTCTCCACAAAGTAATCATATATTATAGTACTTTAAAAAATTTTATTGAGTATTTATTTTTATCAAAATACTATATAAAATAGCTTAAATTCTCATTCTCATTGTCCTGAGGGAACTGCTTCTCAAGGGCAACAAGCTGTTTTTCTGGTATGTCTCTTAATACTGATAAAAATATCCTTACTCTACTATTTCTTCACTTTTGGGGTCCTATGTATTATTAGATGATAATAATTCAGTTATTTTCTTTTTACATAATCACCTTTCCATGACAGAAAACCACAGATATGCATACCCTGTTCCATTGTTGTCCAAATTTAGTTAATATCATTTAACTTTGGTAATTGCTTTTCAGCTGAACCTCATAGTATATTGTTTCTATTTCCTTTCTTAAAGTACTTTGTTTTTCATGGAGTTTATTTCCTCTTTATTTTTCTTAATGTTCTACGTAAACCAGTTATCCTTGAGTCAACTCCAACTCATGGCAACCCTAGGTGTGGGACAGCAGGCCTGGGCTCCAGGGAATTTTCGATGGCTGGGATCTTTCAGAAGTAGATCACTAGGACTTTCTTCCAAAGTGCTCCTGAGTGGACTTGAATTTCCAACCTTTCAGTTAGCAGTGGAGAATGTTAACCATTTGCATCACTGAAGGACTCCAGTTTTCTCTATATATAACTGTTGTCGTTGTGTGCCGTCGAGTTGGACCCAACTCATAGTGACCCTTCTTTGGGTTTCCGAGGCAGTAGTGATATTACTAACTCACCCTAAATCCCTCACAGTATCTAGTCTTTTCAATATATTAAAAAATTACCATGCAGTTCATTAATTTTAAAAAGTTTATTCATTTAGGACGTCAGTGGTTACTGGGTACTTTAACAAGGAGCTCTGTTGGCATGGTGGTTAAAGCTCTTTGTTGCTAACTGAAAGATTGGTGGCTTGAATCCACCAGTGGCTCCAGAGAAGAAAGATGTAGCAGTCTGCTTCCATAAAGATTACAGCCTTGGAAACCCTTTAGGGCAGTTCTACTCTGTCTTATAGGGTCACTAAGAGTCAAATTGTCTCGGCTGCAATGGACTTGGGGAATTTAACAATGTAGCTGGAAAATGAGAACATTTTCCCACCCTTCTTGAATAGTTTAATTGAAAATGAAAATCCATATAGTCAAAGTTGTGTGATTTTCTTCACAATTATCCATAAATCTAAAGGTTATATGTTTATGAGTTTTGATTGCAACACAGGCAATTAATAAACAAAAAATATATACGTAAACTATCAAACTATGTAAGGAGTGATGTAATGTTATCATTTAATGGAAAATAAGTAGATAAATAATAAACGATAGCATTTACAGAGCAGTTACTATGGAGTAGCCTCTGTATTAAGTATTAACCCATCTAGACTTTAAAACAACCTGTTAAGGTAGACATTAAAATTATTCTCATCTTTTGCATTAAGGTGCCTTGTCGTAGTTGCTGTTAAATGCTGTCAAGTTGGTTCAGACTCATAGAGACTACATGCGAAACAGAATGACATACTGCCTGGTCCTGGGTCATCCTGACAACTATTGCTATGCTTGAACCCATTTTTGCAGCCACTGTGATGATCCATTTTCTTGATTGTATTCCCCTTTTTCACTGAACCTCTACTTTACCAAACATGATTTATTTCTCTGGGGACTGGTCTCTTCGGTTAACATATCCAAAGTATGAAAGACGAAATCTGGCCATTCTCACTTTTGAGGAACATTCTGACTGTACTTGTTCCAATACACAATTGTTCGTTCCTCTGGCAGTCCATGGTATATTCAATATTCTTCACTAACACCCCAATTCAAAGACATCAATTCTTCTGCAGTCTTCCTTATTCATTGTCCAGCTTTGACATGCATATGAGGCTACTGCAAATACCATGGCTTGTGGGTCAGGTGCACCTTAGTCTTCAAAGTCACATCTTTGTTCTTTGGCCCTTTAAAGAGGTCTTTTGCAGCAGATGTGCCCAATGCAGTACATCGTTTGAATTCCTGGCTGCTGCTTCCACAGACATTAGTGTGGATTCAAGTAAAATGAAATCCCTGACAACTTCAAACTTTTCTGCATTTATCATGGTGTTACTTATTGGTCCAGTTGTGAGGATTTTCCTTTTGTTTATGTTGAGGTGTAATCTTCTGGGATTCCCATTCTTCACAATATTACCCATGCTTTGTTATGATCCACACAGTCGAATGCCTTTGCATAGTCAAAGCAGAGGTAATCATCTTTCTGGTATTGTCTTTTAGCCAAGATCCATCCGACGTCAGCAATGATATCCCTTGTTCCACACCCTCTTCTTTAACAGGCTTGAATTTCTCGCAGTTTCCTGTCAATGTACTGCTACAATCATTTCTGAATTATTTTCAGCCAAATTGTTCTTGCATGTGATATTAATGATATTGTTCTATAATTTCTGCATTCATTTGGATCGCCTTTCTTTGGAACAGGAACAGATATTGGTCTCTTCCAGTTGGTAGGCCAGGTAGCTGCCTTTCAAATTTTTTGGTATAAATGAATGAGCATTCTAGTGCTGCATCTGATTGTTGAAACATCTCAATGGGTAATCCTGTCAACTCCTGGAGCTTTTCACCAATTCCTTCAGTGCAGCTTGGATTTCTTCCTTCAGTACCATTAGTTCTTGATTATGTATTCTAAAATAGGTGAATGTTCAACAATCCTTTTTGTTACTGCATATTCCTTCTATCTTCTTTTATTGCTTCCAGCACTGTTCAACATTTTGCCCATTAAAAACCCAAAAACTCACTGCCATCGAGTCAGATCCAACACATATCAACCCCTCCTTGAATTTCCAGGGCAGTATCACTATGGAGGGAGCTCTTGTGGCATAGTGGCTAAGGCATTTGACTGCTAACCAGAAGGCTGGCAGTTCAAATCAACCAGCCACTCCTTGGAAGGAAGGTTGGGCAATCTACTTCCGTAGTGATACCGCTTCAGAAACCCAAGGAGGGGTCACTATGAGTTGGAGCTGACTTGATGGCAGTGAGTTTGGTTTTGGTTTGTTTTTATCATTACAGAAGTAGATTTAGAGTAGATTAGATTCCTTAAGTATTACAACTTACAGCTTGAATATTTTCTTCAGTTCTTTCAGTTTGAGAAATGCCAAGTGTTCTTCACTTTTGATTTTCTAATTCCAAGTCTCTGCACATTTCATTGTAATACTTGGTCTTTTCAAGTCAAGCCCTTTGAAATCTTCTGTCCAGATCTTTTAGTTCATCATTTTATCCCATTTGCTTTAGCTACTCTTCATTCAAGAACAGGTTTAAGAGTGTCTTTTGACATCCATTTCAGTCTTGGATTTCTATCCAGACTTTTTAAGGACCTTTTGCTTTCATCATGTATGATGTTCTCATCCCACAACTTGTCTGGTCTTTGGTCATTGGTGTTCAAAATTCAAATATATTCTTAGGATGGTCTCTAAATTCAGATAGGATATACTCAAGGTTTCATTGTGGCCCTCATGGACTTGTTTTCATTTTCTTCAGCTTCAAAAGTTTAACTTGCATATGAGCAATTGATAGTGTGTACCACAGTCAGCCCTGGCCTTGTTCTGACTGAGCATCTTCATTATCTCTTTCCACAGATACAGTAGATTTAATTCTGTGTATGCCACCTGGTGAAGTCAATGTGCATACTCACCATGTATGTAGTTGAGAATGGGTATTTGCAATGAATAGGTCCTTGGTCTTGCAAAATTCTATCATTTCTTTCATCAAGGCCGTATTTTCAGCTACCAATGCTTGTTTTTTGTTTCCAACTTTCACATTTCAATCACCAGTAATTATCAGTGCATCTTGATTACATGTCTGGTAAATTTCAGACTGCAGAAGTTGGTAAAAATCTTCAATTTAATCATCTTTGACTTTAGTGGTTGGTGTATAAATTTGAATAATAGTAGTATTAACTGGTCTTCCTTATAGGCATAAGGATAATAAGAAATAATAGTATTTATAGATCAGTTACTATGGAGTAGTCTCTGTATTAAATATTAAGCCATATGACCTTTAAAACAACCTGTTAGGTAGACATTAATATTACTCTTATTTTATGGGTTTAGTTGCTCTCACAGCTAATATGAAAGGGACACAGGATTTGAACTCTGGAAGTGTTTTTTTTTTTTTCCCCATAGTTTATTGAGGTATATTTTAAATATATTAACATTCACCTTTGTTATGTGTATAGTTTAAAGAGATTAGAAAAATTTATATATTTACAAAACCACCACCATTATCAAGATACAGATTACACTCATCACTTCAAGAATGAACCTTGAATGTTTGACTCCAGAGTCAAATACTTAACCACTCTGGCTGAAATTCTCCCAAACAGCTACATACAGGTTTGTTAGAATTATAGGCAATTGTAGTGTGTATAAAATGTACTATGGTTGCTCTTGTATTTAGGCTTCTTCTCCAATACTTCATCCTTCCTTTATGATGTCATTCCCATATTATTATACTCTCATTACAATAAAAACAAGAAGAAAGTATGTCATAGCTCAAGAAAGAAAAATCCATGGCACTTACATTCCTGCCTCCTATTCCTAGAGAAACAATACTTATTAATTATGGCACTCTCTCCCGCTTAGCCCAAGGGCAGTCTCAGACCTTCTCAACACAGCATTTCAAGTAGACATGACAAAACCAATCAGGCTTGCAACTAAAACAAAAGTTTATTTACCTTTCCTATGGTGATTAAGAATCTTCACTTAGCATCACAGGTGCTTGGTTTAAATCCCAGCTCTACCACTTAGCTGTTGACCTTGGGCAAGTCGTTTAACCTCTGTTAGCCTCCCTTTCTTTCCTCTTTGGTAAACTGTCAGTAAAGATACAGGGATGCTGAAAGGAATATGAGAGAAAATCTTTGTAACCGGATTCTCTAAAAAAGTTAAGAACAGCTTTGAGTAGATGAACTTGTCAGGAAAACAAGATGGAAGCATCTGGCCTTAAGGAGACAATGGAAGCAGGAAACACACTGTGAAAAAGGGAAAATTCACAATTCCACTGTGTTCCCTCCTGATCATAAGCAAGAGAGGGTGGAGGGAACTTGGGGGGAATGACTGCCCAGAGACCCTACTTTTAGCCTTAATGTTTGGGTAATGGGGCACAAATTTTGAAAACACTCTGAAACCTTCTACCATCAGAGAAGGAAGGAAAATTTTCTTAGCAATCATCTCATGTTTGTTTTCCTTCTGCCCACTGGTATGCTTCAGAGTGCCAATTTTGCTAAACTCCCAAATAAATCACTGTTAATGAAGCATGATGCACATACAGACAGCAACAGGCATTTTTTAATCACCTAAACTAAGGAAGAGCTAAAGGTAAGCACAAAACGCTCTAATACCTAATATATTATGTGTCAGATTTACTGTGGCAAGAACCGTATGACTTTCAGATCTTTTCCTTGGATGCACTTAGTGAGGGAGTAAAGCGTACTAGTATATTCATCATGATGCACAGCGTGACAATTGCCTGGACAGCCACATCGAATATCTAGTAGCCCAAGAGAGACTCGTAGGAGCTCTGGTGGCATAGTGCCTAAAGCATTTGTCTGCTAACCAGAAGGCTGGTAGTTCAAACCCACCAGCCACTCCTTGGAAGAAAGACTGGGGAATGTATTCCCATAGAGATACGGCCTCAGAAACTCAAGGAGGATCACTATGAGTTGGGACTGACTCAATGGCTGTGAGTTTGAGTTTTATTTTTTAAGAAATACTCAGTATCTACTTAATAATCAGAAGCAGATATTTAAAACATAAAACATAAATTACGATGTGTAAAGGTGCTTCGGTGGTGCAGTAGTCAAGGCATTTGGCTGCTAACCAAAAGGTAAGCAAAATACTCTGGTAGCATAGTGCCTAAGGCACTTGATTGCTAACCAGAAGGCTGGTGGTTCAAACCCACCAGCCACTCCTCAAAAGGAAGGTTGGGCAATCTACTTCCATAGTGATACTGCCTTGGTAACCTAAGGAGGGGTCGTTTTGAGTAGAGGCTGACTGGACGGCACATAACAACAACAGCAGCAGCCGCTCCACAGGGGCAGTCTGTTTCCATGAAGATTTATAGCCTTGGAAACCAAGGACAGTTCTTCTCTGCCCAATAAGGTGGCTTTGAGTCAGAGTTGACTCGATAGCAGTGGGTTTATGCTATAAAAATAAAGAGGCTAAAATCTTTCATTGCTGTTGTTGTTCTCCAAGACAGCTGTAACATGTCAAGGACAACAGTATTATTCAGGAGTACATATTATGATCTTTGGATACTAAAAGAAATCCAAATCTTGGTTTAGTATCTACTTCCTATATTGCTTGGTTAAGTTATTTCTGAGCTTTGACTTTTCCGCCTATAAATGGGAGACATTGCCATCTATTTCAGAAATTTATAAAGAAATATATGACATAATACGTACAAAATTGTTACCACCATAATGCAAATGAAATACTATCTCAATATGGGTTTTATATTATGTAGGGGAAAAGCTAGAAGTCTCGTATAGTAAGTGGGGTTTGAGGATATGAAATCACCCTCTTCATTAGCTGAGTAAGATCCAAATAAGCAGTTTATTGAGTCTCCCATCTCATGCAAACTGTATGCAAACTATGCATTCCAGATCTGGTGCTACTATTTATAAAAATACATACTACACTAGAATATTCATCTAACAAATAGGTATTGAGAAACTACAATATGTCAGGGACTGTGCTAGGCTCTGGATATGCAAGTAAAGTTGACATTCTTGTTATTTAGTATCCTTTCTAGGATTTCATTCTAATTCTAGTGCATTCTAGGCTCATTTCCATATGAACCCAGCTTACTGAAAAACAAGCTAACTTCCTATGAAATATCTCACATATTATTATGCTATAGTCCATGGGAGGAGCTCTGGTAGCATAGTGCCTAAGGCACTTGACTGCTAACCAGAAGGCTGCCGGTTCAAATCCACCAGCCACTCCTCGGAAGGAAGGTTGGGCAATCCTACTTCCATAGTAATACTGCCTCAGAAACCCAAGGAGGGGTCGCTATGAGTCGCGGCCGACTCGACGGCAAACAACAACAACAACATAGTCCATGGCTGCATGGAAACGGTGGGAGCTTCCCATTTGAGAAACTCTACTGAATTCATATTTCATATAGAAGAGTTTTCTAGAAGCTCATTGCAAATTAGATCTCTACAGACAAGCTCCCATCTCCATCTTCTTGTCTTTTATACCCATATCTTTTAGTGATGAAAGCTGGTAGAATGATAAAAATGACAAACCTGTTTTTCTTGAATACTTACTATGATTTTTGAATAAATTATGTCATTTAATCCTCAGAATAATCTGAAGAGTTATATATAGACTGCATTATGCAAATAATGTACAAATTATACATTTCTGCAAACCATGCAGCCCCCTCATGCATTAGTTTCCTGTGTGTGCTATGCGTGTCTTAGTCATGTGCACATTTTTTATGCGGGCATGTTATATGTGAAAATACAGTAAGGATTTCCATTTATGAAAGAGGAAAGTGGGCTGGGGGAGGTATATGAGCCAGTTATTCCTTTAGGACACCTTTTCTTACTTTATTTTCAACCTGAAAGCAGCCAATTTCTTCTCAGCTTACTGTGCCAGGGAAGTTAGCACTGACATTCACAAAGAAAAATAGAGTAGAAAGTTGGCAAACCACTTTGCAAGGCTGCCTTTCCCTACATTAGTGGAAATACTTTGTTACCAGATATAAACCAATAAGCGTGAACTATAGTGTATGGATCTAGAATCCTCAGCATGTCAAAGGACATCTCGACCGATATGAACAGCAGAAATTGTGAACGTGACAATTTTTAAAATGTTATTTAAAATGTTGCTCTTATCAATGGGTAGTTATTCATCCAGTTACTGTAATAGCTAAATACGTGGCAAGTGATAAATGTGTTCTCTGTTTAATTAGGCTAACTTAGGCCAAATGGGGTAAACACTTGTCAGTGCTGAGAGAACCAGATTCCAGCCCTGGCCCATCACATATATAACAGATGTCCCTGTAGTCCTGGGTGTGAAATGAGCATGTGCTGCCAATCTACTTTTAACTGCTCTATTTATGTTCTTACTTAAAATGTGATAAAGAGTGATCATTTCCAGTTATAAGGTGGCTTTTATCCAAGAATCTCCAAAGGACAGAATATTAATTCTCACTATATTGATTGAGATGAGGGTGAGGTCCAAATATAATAATTTCTTAGGCATGGAAACTGAGGCATAAAAAAGTATAGTGAGTACATGCTAATATGCAAATTAAAAAGTAACAGATGAGTTTTGTTTAAAGCTAAGGCTAGAGTAAAATAATAAATTAACAGTGGAGAAAACCAGCAGACACCACCTTAACCAAGGTATCAAAGTTCGCATCACCAGCAACACACGTTGACCTTGTGTATGCTCAGATATGATGCGCTGACAAGAACACTATTATTTGTGGTATTCTTGAAAAAACAATGCATAACTTCAAACTAATCATGAGAAAGCATTAGACAATGGAAGAGCATTCTACAGCATAACTAAACAGTAATTTTAAAAGCATCAAGGTCAGAAAAGACTGAAAAATTTTCACAGTTTAAAGCAGACAAAGGAGAAATGGCAACTTAAAACAGTGTGAGATTCTGGATTGGATCCCTGTACAGAAATAGGACATCCATGCAATAAATGGTAAACTCTGAATCGGGTCTGTAGTTTAGTTAACAGGACAATTTCCTGGTTTTGATCATTTCACTATGGTTTTATAAGATGTTGGCAGTTTGAGAAGTGCCTTGGAAGAAAGGCCTGGCAGTATATTTCTAAAAAAGTAAGTTATTGAAAACCTTTCTGGAGCACAGTTCTACTCTGACATACCTGGCAGCACCATGAATTGCAGTCAACTTGATAGTGTTGTTGTTGTTGTTATGTGCCATCGAATCAGACCCAACTCAAAGTGACCCCTCCTTGAGTTTCCGAGGCAGTATCACTACGGAAGTAGATTGCCCCATCTTCCTTCTGAGGAACCACCATCTTCCTTGCCCCATCTTCCTTCCTTTGAACCACCAGCCTTCTGGTTAGCAGTCAAGTGCCTTAGGCACCATGCTACCAGAGTTCCTACATAGGGAGGTGTATATAAGATGTTAACATTAGGAGAAGCTGGGTGAAGGTCATAAAGAACTCTACCGTTCTTTGAAATTTTTCTGTAAGTCTATAATTATTTCATAATAAAGCTAATGCTGCATAAATTACCTTCTAGGCTGAGAATCATATTTTTTTATATATTTGCCTCTTACAGCAATGGAGCTCCTCTCCATAAGAAAAATGTGTATTCACACTGGTATAGATAATAAACATAGTCTGTAGCATCTTTTTCTCTGGAGAAAGCTCAAGGATCACTAAAGTCCACTCATAGAAGACAAGCTGGTCAGAGGGAAAGAAGAGGAGGAGAAAAAGTAATATCTAGATGCCCAGGCTGCAATCAATATTGTCAATGTTGTTATTTCATTGTAATTTAATTAAAATTAGACTGAGGAATGGTCAAATTAAGGTATGAAAAGAACCAAGTTTACCCTGTATGTGTTAATGAATTCTGTACTTTTTGCATGCTAAAAATACAGCACACAGGTTTCCCTTAAATTTCTCATTTTTTACTACTTTGAGTTCTTTGCAATGAAATCTATCTAAAGATAGGATAAAAATATGGAAATGGGAATAGCTACAATACTACAAGTTTGGTTTTAATCCTGACATCAAATTACTCATTACATTAACAGTGTGGGCATGTTGTTGGTAAGAGAAAAATGTTAATTAGCTGTAAGACCAAGAAATAGTTGAATTATCTACAAAATCTTTTTTTTTTTTTTTTTTTTGAAGACAGAAATTTAATTAGCAATAGCATAAATTTTGAGGCTGGTGTGACTTCTCTTAAAGGTACCTGAATACACATAACTCAAGCTTGTTTTTTTACTTTTCATTGCTCACCAGCCCCTCACTACCTGTTCTGGTTCTCACTACGTGTTCTCACTACCTAGGGCTGCTCTAACAGAATTACGAGTGGCTTTAACAAACAAGGTTTATTCTCTTACACTTTAGGGAGTTAGAAGTCTGAACTCAAAGTGCCAGCTATAGGGGCTAGTTGAAAGCCCTTCCACCTTGGGCTTCATTCAGCTCTGCCTCTTGTTCCTGTCCACTGAAGCTAGAGGCTTCTCTTAACTTAGCTGCTGGCCGTTGAGGCTGACAACCTAAAGTCAACAAGTAAAATCGCACAGTCCCAAAATATTAAACAACACAGCAGGCCACTAATTCAAGTCCATTAACAGTACCAGGAGTGGCAGACAACATGGCAGGACACCAAGACGAAGGCTCAGCCAAATGCAGGATCTAAATGTGCCAAAAGCTAGAGATCATTCCCAAAGCTTCTCCTTAGATACTGGAAGCAAACCACATCCCTACGGCAGCTACTCAGCTGCTCACAGCAGAGTCTACCATGGTGTTGATTACCAGTTTCATGATGGGGAATAACTACATCCAGCTGCCCAGTCACTCAAAAGGCCCAGCCAAATTGACACACAACTGAACTACCATATTACCTCTCAGTTGCAATTGTCTGGGCAGTGTCTTTAAATGTAGAAAAATAATTTGATAAAAATCTAACTTTAAATATATACAAGCTTAGACACACACACACACACATATCCATATACACATATACATATATATATGTTGTTGTTATGTGTCCTCGAGTCAGACCAGACTCATAGCGACCCCTCCTTGGGTTTCCGAGGCAGTATCACTACGGAAGTAGATTGCCCTATCTTCCTTTTGAGGAGTGGCTGGTGGGTTTGAACCGCCAGCCTTTTCGTTAATAGTCAAAGCAGTCAAGTGCCTTAGGCACTATGCTACCAGAGCACCTATATATATATATATATAATGAATCTGCTTTGTAAAACTGAACCCAAAGAACAATTATATATATATATATATATATATATAAAATTTTTATTGTTCTTTGGGTTCAATTTTACAAAGCAGATTCATTTTACACTCAACAGTTCATCCACATTTTGTTTCACAACACTGATTACAATCCTCACAATATAACAGCTCTTCTCCATGTGGCTACCCTTTCCCTGTGTCCTTCTTATCTTTGCCTTCCTGCCCGTCTAGCTTTCTCCCTGTGCAAATGCTGCCCTTCTGATCTCCCATTGTTGACTGTTCTAAGGAGTGCATCTCCCTGGAGTAGTTGGTGCGTAAGTATATGCATGCTCTTATCTGCTTTTTTCCAGCATTATATTTCAGGCTCAAACTGTTTAACAGGTTCACATGAGAAGCCTGCTAGAGGGAAGCCAGAAAACCCTTTGGAAAACAGTAATCCCCTGGTCAAAGGAGAAGAGTAGCCTGCATAAACACAATAAAATAATCTTCTAAGTGCCCAGCTGAGTGCAAGCAAGGCAATTTTTAAAAAACCTGAACAGGAAATAAGTGTTTTTGTATGAGTATTATGTTCTTGGTGCATAGTAAGCCCTCAACTGTGAATGGTGACAAAGGTGATGAAAATGGTTCACATTATAACAACAGACTTGTGTCACCTTTACTTTCTGTCATCAGCTACTTTCAAGAGATTCTACTTTCTCCTGAGCTCACACATTTGAGGAAGGAGCCTGGTAGCCATGGTGAGTACGTTCAGAGAAGTCAGGAAATAAAGATATTATTTCTTTTTTTGTTGTTGATGTTAGCATGGATTTTAAGGAAGAACGTTCTTGATCCAAACAACCAAGCCTAGCAATGACTTTGTCTCATTTATTTTTCCATTGTAAAAAACCCCACATATATATGTATATAAATACATATATATATATATAAATAACACATTTGCCAATTCAACATTTTTCATGTGTATAATTCAGTGACAACAATTATTGCAATCATGCTATGTACCATCACTAATACCCATTGCCAAATGTTCCACCGACACAAACTCAATGCTCCCTGCATGTTACTTCCCCCTTATCCCTCCCCTCCTGACCCTGGTAATCACTAATAAACTATGGCTGGGTACACTTAACCTATTCCAGGTATTTCACAGAAGTGAGGTCATATAATACTGGTCATTTTATGACTGACTTGCTTCACTCAGTATAATCTTTTCAAAGTTCATCTGTGTTGTAGCATGAATCAGAACATCATTTCTCTTTATGGCTAAGTAATATCCCATTGTACGTATGTACCACATTTTGTTTATTCTTTCATCTGTTGATGGACATTTAGGTTCTTTCTACCTTTTGGCTCTGTGAATAGTGTTACAGTGAATGCTGGTGTGTGAATATTGCACCTTTGGCTGTTATTCTGTTTCCCTTTAAATTTGATCCTCAACTCTCCACCACAACCACAAAAGATACCAATGAAAAATCCATAGGTCTTTAATTTGAATCTAAGAAGTTGTATATATATGTGCCCCTGTGTGTGTGTGTGTGTGTGTGTATATACACACACATGCACATACATATAAAATTTCTCAGAGTACAGTTGTTATCATAGTATAATATGTTCTGTAAAGAAAGGATTTTAAAAATCTTACATCTGTTTATGTGCTTCACTGTGCTAGGCTGGATCTGGTAGACATATTTCATATATTGTTATTTAATTAATGTAAAGTGTCCTTTAATGGAGGATAACTTCTACAAATGCCGTATGCGTTTGTAAGTAAACAGTACAGGTACACAAGGACAGGCAGGATGTGTAATTACACTTGTGTATATTTAAATGTCCACCAGTTCAGTTGTCTTAAAAAAGACTTAACACAAGCCTTTTCCAGATTAATTGCTGTTACCAAGGAAAATGACCAGGTTTGTCTTCACATTCAATCATAGCCTTCAAGTATAACAATCAGGCTAGTCTCTTGTTGCCATTTTTTTTTTTTTCTAGTTACAAATACATACTAAATCATTCTTCTAAAATTAAAAAAAAAAAATGTTTATACACTCTTTACAGTTTCCCAATACCCCCAATTCAAATGACAGGTTAATATCCACAATAGTAAGCAGATGGTTTCAGGGGGAAAAAAAAATATTTCCCAGCTTTTAGTTTCTTTTAGGAGGCTTGTTAGCACATTGCCTGTGTGAGTATCTGGAGTAATGGGCCACCAATGGGAAAGCTTTGTAGCATGCCTGAGCAGTTCAGCCCCTCCGATCCATTTTCCATACTTCAGTCAAGGCTATTTTACCACAGTACAAATCTGATCTTGTTACTTCCCCTAAATTCCCACCTGCATTAAATACCTTCAACAGAGCTAAGAAAGACCTGCTTACTCCAACTCTCACCAATTTCACCAGCACAAACAGATAGCTCCTATACAGTTGACTTTGACTCGTGGTGATCTATGTACAATAGAATAAAACATTGCCCAGTTCCATGCTCTCTTCACAATCACTTGATGTTTCCTCACTCTCGTTTGACTCTGTTCTTTAACAAGCATGAAGTCCTTCTCCAGCAAATGTTCCCTCGTGAGGACGTGTCCAAAGTAAGTGAGCTGGACAATGTTCTGTTGTAATCTAAAAGGTTTTCATTGGCTAACTGATGACAGTAGATAGCCAGCACTTTCTTCCTGGTCTGTCTTAATCTGGAAGTTCTGAAACCTGTCATGGCTGTTCCTGCTAGTATTTGAATTATGGTGATATTGCTCCCAGAATCATAGCAACATGCAAACTACCAGAGTACAACAGACTAACAGACAGGTGGAAATCTAAGTTAGAGCACAGTGAACTATGTGTTAGCTGGACACGTTTGGAGATAAGTTTTCCTACCTTTGTACTTTGATGGCACATAACCACCACCACCACCACCACCTTTGTACTTGCTGCTCCCTGACTCTTTCCTTCTGTGGCTAACTTCAAATCTGTATCTTAGATGAATTTCTTTGGAAATCTCTGACCTCCTAATAGTGGTTTAGTACTTTTCATATGTGCTTTGGGGCATCCAGAATTTCCCTTATGAGAGCACATGGCATACGGCATTGCAACTTTTGTCCTAAAAGGAGTGACAATGTGTGAGTCATTGATGTTCCTTGCTTGATTTGTGCCTGGAAAGTATGCACAGAGTCATGTGTGCTGAATCAAATTAAATTATAATGCATTTGACTACTGAGGAGAAAGCAGAGTAAGTCCAATAGCTGAAACTGTCACCAGGAACTAATATGGCCAGAGCCTAAGAAAAGAAGAATCATAAACTGGCTCAGGGATACTTAAGGAGGTTAGCATTTGCCCTGGTTATCTTTATGGAGAAGAGTTTATGAGTTGCCTTGGGTATTAAAATGACTTCATTAAGTATATGATAAACCTATGTTGTTGTTGTTGTTATGTGCCCTCGAGTTGGACCCGACTCATAGCGACCCCTCCTTGGGTTTCCGAGGCAGTATCACTACAGAAGTAGATTGCCTCATCTAGTTTTGCATATTTCACTGTACATAAATTATATTTCAATAAAATGTATTTTTTTTAAAGTGTCTTGTTAGGGGAAAAAAATGAAGTTGGACATTCTTAATTTTTTAAAGGTCAAGAATATTGCAAATTCAAATATACTACTCGGTACAAAAAGGGATCCCTCTAAAGATTTTGAGTATTGTAATGTGTTCTTAGACTTGGAAAAAATAATGACTTTGTAACTTCAACTATTTATACTTTCTAGATGCTGAAACTTTTTCCTGCTGTGAAATATATTCACTTTATTGCATTATGATATTTATGCATAACAAGATTATAAGTGAAATTTTAAACCTTGTCACAATGAGATTTTAATGCATTTTTAATAATAATTTTATTTGCATTTGGAATGAAGTATTTTGAGTAACCTAATTTTATAAGATGAATTATCTTGTGGAAAAAATGCTTAACATTGTATAGTCCATGTAACAGTTACTCAAAAAACTTTTTAGGGATTGAATTAAATTATATCTACATTTCCTTAATGGGACAAGCATTTAATTTATAATCCATAAACCTGGTAGACTTAGGCAAGTCACTTGATTTCCTTGTCCTTCCATTTCCTTATCTGTAATATGGATGTAATACTCAGAGAGTTGGCCTAAAAATCAACACTTATGAATAAAAAACACCTAGCACATGACACATGGTGGATACTAACCATATTACAGCTATTATTATCATTTAAGGTGTGACTCTCTAACCCAAGTAATAAAACAAAGTTTTTATAAAATTATATCAAAGATTGTTCTGTGTCATACACTCAGAAATCAATATAGTGAAGAGAGAATATTTAGGAAAATTTAAAAAATTATGTAAATGAAATTTGAAACACACTATGTACTGCCATATACCTATATGTCTAATAGCTGTCTTTTTAAGACACACAATAATAGTACAGATTGATATAGTTCATTGGTGAGTTGATGAAAAGTTAGAAATTTGATGTAATAAATGCATATATACTTGGTAGTTGAGCAAATCCGTGAGATGTTGTCATAAAATTTGGAGATGCTCAGGACTAGTGTGTCCATATCATCTTCCCCGAGAGCCAGAGGTCATTTGTAGGACCTGTGGTATTTATATATATTATAAATAGATGGATAGATGTAATATAAAAATATATATGTAATGTTGTTGTTGTTGTTGTTTGCCATCGAGTTGACCCTGACTCATAGCAACCCCTCCTTGGGTTTCCGAGGCAGTATCACTACGGAAATAGGATTGCCCAACCTTCCTTCTGTATAGCATATATATATAATATATAAAGTATATGTGGCAGTCAGCCCCAGGGTTACAGGTGAGGAGAGACAACTCAGGGACACCCGAAGTAGCAAGCGGGAAGAGCAGGAGAAAGGGATTAAAAGCCAGGAAGCCACAGAGAAGAGCAGTCAGCCGAAGGGATTAGGTGAGGAGAGGCAACTCAGGCCTGCCCAGAGTAGCAGGCCGGAAGAGCAGGAGAAAGGGGATAAAAGCCAGGAACCCGGACAGAAGAGCAGTCAGCCCCAGGGTTACA
>NW_006921828.1:2323205-2393671 GCF_000298275.1 Orycteropus afer afer | reverse complement strand
CAGAAGTAGATTGCCCCATCTTCCTTCTGAGGAGTGGCTGGTGGGTTTGAACCACCAGCCTTCTGGTTAGCAGTACGCTACCAGAGCTCCCAGATAAACCTATAGAAATATCTAACTTATCCATTTGGAAACTTGTTTCTAAATCAAAGAGTCTCAAATATTTCTAAGAATTAATCTGAGAAAAATAATTCCAAGGTTCCATCTGTTTGGGCAAATGAGTTATTCAATGTAGCTGGATCACTTTTGTACAGGACTTCTCATAGATCTTAGTAAGCTGACATGGGATTAAAGTGTCTATAAAAAGAAGTATTCTGTGTTATTTAATTACCTTTCTATGCATGAGTATATTCTAGGATAAAATTTCCTAAGATCTATCTCATTTTAGGGAGCTCTGGTAGCATAGTGCCTAAGGCATTTGACTGCTAACCAGAAGGCTGGTGGTTCAAACCCACCAGCCACTCCTCAGAAGCAAGATGGGGCAATCTACTTCCGTAGCGATACTGCCTCGGAAACCCAAGGAGGGGTCGCTATGAGTCGGGTTCGACTCAACCGCACATAACAAAAACAACAACATCTCATTTTAGGACATGTAGCTGTTTGTCATCCAAGGTGAGGATTGCAAGCAATAGCCAAAGACCATCCAGCCCAATACCTGTGTGTGTTTGTGTGCACATATATTGTTATTTGGGTAAATGTTTACAGAGCAAATTGGTTTTCCAATTAACAATCCACACACATTCTGTTCTGGAATGGTTACTGCAATCCCCCACTGTCACAGCTTTCTTCCCACTTCCTCCCTGTGCTCATACCTTCCCGTCTTCCTTCCTCCCCATCCTTACCTACCATCTTAGCTTTATCCCTGGCCAAATATTGTCCTCTTGATCTCATATGCTTGATTGTTCTAATAAGTGCATATTTTCCTGGTATTACTGTTCACCTTATAGGCTTGTCTATAGTTTGGCTGCCAGTTGAGTTACAGGGGTTAAATTCAGTTCGTAGTATTAAGGGTGTCTAAGGGTCATAGTCTCCAGGTTGTACTAGTCTTCATCAGGCCGGTAAACCTGGTCTTTATGCTTTTGGAGTTTTGTTCCACATTTTCTCCCACTCTATCCAGAAACTCTCATTGTGATCCCTTTCAGAGCACCAATACTTGGTTTTGGAAATACATTTTTATTGGGACAGAGTTGAACCTCCTCATTTAGGCATTGTCTATGACTGCTTTTGTGCTACAATGGTAGACGCGAATAGCTGCAACTGAGATCATATGGCCTGCAAAGTCAAAAATAGTTACTATTTATCTGTTTACAGAAAAAGTTTGTCAATACCTGATTCACAGTAATATTTTGTTCTTTTCTGAAATTATCATTTAAAGGTCTCCTTTGAAAAAATCAGCCATTCAAAACCTATGGAGCACAGATCTACTCTGACACACATGGGGTCACCATGAGTCAGGATCAACTCAATAGATAACTCTTTTTGATTTTTTTTTTTTTTTAGGGGGTATAGTAAAGAAGCTACCTGAATCAGTTGGAGCAACTGCTGATGTCTTATACAAAGTTGTACAAGTTGAGGGCTTCCAAATGAAGAATGAATTGATTCACAAAACTAGAGAAAACTTTACATTTTCCTACACACAGAGTTGACCAGCAATGTTTTCTAAACTGAAATGCAAACAGCAAAATAGGTTTGAATTTCCCTGCTTTAAATACTAATTGGAAACTAATTAGCCTATGTACTTAAACTTGTCCATAAAAGTTTACAAATATAGACACATATATCTCTGGTAGCATAGTGCCTAAGCACTTGACTGCTAACCAGAAGGCTGACAGTTCAAGCCCACCAGCCACTCCTTGGAAGGAAGGTTGGGCAATCTACTTCCATAGTGATACTGCCTTGAAACCCAAAGAGGGGTCTCTACGTGTTGGGTCCAACTTCACAGCACATAAAAACAACAACAACATATCCCAAATAAGTCTTAAACTAAGATCTCCTTTGCTTAAAATAACTTGGATGGATAATTTGTTAAAAATGATACATACTGGAAATTTTACTGACCATAACAGAACCTTTATTTGATAATTTGAAAATACTATGGTGATATCCTCAAGTGCCATAGGATGTTTACGATAAAGATTAATTTCAATCATGCTGGATTAGACCTGAAGAAAGCTTATGATGTAGACTTGATCAAAATGAAATGTCAATTCCCGTACAGTACATAAAACCGTCCAAGAACCCTTTTTTTTTCCACTTCAGTAGTTAAAATATATAGCTTTTATTCCCAGTAGAAAACGAGATTTTTGTTTCTTTCCTCAATTATTCATCTATACAATTAAACTAACTCAGATATTAAGTTAATTCAGGACACATTTAATATTATTTTGTAAATTGCTAGAATCAATCTGTTTGGTCATTAGTGTAACAGAAAACAATAAAACTGAAAGAAATTCATGGAATGGTAACTTCTAATGATGTGTATTTCCAGAAATAAGAAGTTTCTCCATTTCTATAATTAGCAGAATTAGTCTGGAAATTTTTCATTTGTTTTCCTCTCCCTCATCATTTTGAACTTCCATCTGTAAAAACATTTGACAGACAGTGCTGGTAGTTTATGGCTCTAGTCACTTTCTCCCTCCGTGTTGGTAACCATCATATTTGACATCAGATCCCTTGGGAAAAAACATTAAATGCCTTTAGCCCCAAAGTTATTGGGGTTTTGACAGTTATTTCAAGGCTCTACTTTGACTACAGTTTCAAAATAAAACTCTGGCTTATAAAGACAAAAACTGAGAATATATCAAGTAGCATTCCATTCACTATTGTTAGAAAAATACAACATGTGCAAACCAACTCATAATCCATGTTGTTGTTGTGTTCTCAGTAATAATTTATAGTCTTTATTCAATGCATATTGCTTGTATTAATGAGGTCCTGACTGAATAATGCTTTCTTGAGATAACACTAAAGACAAGACAATAAATTAATAGACAGCTATTCCTATCACTCTCCATACAAATAATTGTTGATGGGAAAAGATTTTTAAACAAGGGTTTATTTAGGGGCTCTAATTTCTCTAAGTAAAAGTCTCCTGGACTATTTTTTTAGAGTTAGAATGCTTGAGTTTTGTTTCTTGTTCTGCCCATTGTGTACACAAATTCCCTTTGGTAAGTTGTTAAAACTTTCTCCTTAGTTTCTTTCTCTGTAAATGAGAAAATATAAACGTAGTTGGTATGAAGCTTGGTAACTAATAGTTATTAGCTATGCTTCTTTTTTTTTTTTTTTTTTTTAAGTTATACATATGTCTAAAGTATTTCACAACTCTAAGGTAATGCAACATTTCAGGATCTCATTATCTTAGATTTGGAAGGGTCATCTAGAACTTTCCTTAACAGGAAACTTGTCTGCCATATATTATGTTCAATAATAAGGAACTCCCCATTTTATGTGGCAAGACTTTTCACTATTGGTTTTAATTATTATCATATTATTGGGCACACACACACATATTTTTTTTTATTTTTATTGTGATTTGGGTGAAAATTTACAGAGCAAATACACTTTCCATACAGCAGATCACATACACTTTGTCTCATGACATTGACCACAATTGAGCACAATGCAACATCTCCTCTCCCACTTCCTCCTGATAGGTAGGTACTGCTTCCCTGTGACCATCCCTCCATGTACTTCTACCCCCTGAGCTATCTCCCCATGCATAAGCAGCCCTTCTTTCTCTCTTGCTTGTTCTCTCCAAGGAGTATGTCTACCTCAGGTAAATGCTCAACTAGTATGCCTGTCTACTGCTTGGCTAGAAGCTACAGGTGTGAGTTCAATTCCAGACCTGAAGGGCAGCTAGGGGCCATAGTCTCAGTGGTTCCACCAGGCTCCATCAGGCCAGAAAACCTGTTCTCCACTTTTTTTTTTTCCAAATGATTTTGAGTTTTGTTCCACATTGTTCTCCCTTTCTATCCAGGATCGCCTACAAAGATCCTCTTCCAAGTGGTTGACAGTAGTAGCCGAGCACTGTCTATTTCTTCTGATCTCATTGTCATATAGGCTGCAAATGGGATGGTGTACCAGTTGCTAGGACTGATTGTTTCCATGAATTTTTGGTTTTCTTCATTCTTCTTGGCTCTGGACAAGGAGAGGTCCATTGTTGCATCTAGATGGCAGCTCGCAAGCTTTTAAGATCTCAGTCGCTACTAGCCACAGTAGAAGGTGGAACAATGATTTGTGTAGTATGTTATGCCAATTGAGCTTGATGTCCTCTGGGACTATGGTCCTGAGCCCATAGGTTCAACTACTCGGTCCCTCTGGGTAGCTGGATGTGACCAAGCAGTGACTACAACCTTGCCCTTTGTCAGCCCCATTATATACCTGGGAATTCAGATCATACACAGAAAGTTATTGGACCACTGTCTGCAAACCCTATACATGTTCTTAGGGGGCACATACACATATATTTTTATACCTGAGTAATTCTCGTTTTTGTTTTATGGGCACATGTAGACAAGCATAAGTTTAATCTCCCTTCCACATGAACACAGTTCAAATATTTGAAGAAAAGCATCACTATTCCAACTCTTTCCTTTTTCTCCAAGTGATTCTGTTTATGTCACTGTCTTTAAAGCCTTCACTACACTTCTTTCTCAGTTTCTTTTTAATATACACAACTGAAAAACTTCTTCCATATTTTGGATATTACACATTCCTTAATGAAGCCCAAAGACACTTTACTGTTATTGGTAGTTATTTCAATACAATGCTGACTCATACAGCTCTAAAGTCAATTAATATCCTTTTTTTAATCCCCTTAAGAAGATGAGGCAGTCTGCTTCCCTAAAGACTTACAGCTTGGGAAACCCTATGGGCAGTTCTACTCTGTCCCATAGGGTGGCTATGAGTCAGAATTGACTCAATGGCAGTGGTTTTTTTTTTTTTTTTAAGAATTACATGAAGTCATTTTGACATAACTACTTTAGAGCACTGGGTTTCTTTGAACGTAAGTATAAGAACTATCATTTTATCATGTTGTTGTTGTTATTTGCCGTCGAGTTGGCCCCGACTCATAGCGACCCCTCCTTGGGTTTCCAAGGCAGTATCACTACGGAAGTAGGATCGCCCAACCTTCCTTTATTTCATTAGTTTTAGTCATGCCAGTTTCTCTCAACTGATGTGGCTTCCATGTTCTTGTTGTTCTTGGAATGAATGCTTAAACTATATTAAACATAGAAACTTAAATGAATTCAACTAAATGTGCTTTGAAAAAGAAGAAAATCAAACCAAAATCTATCTATTTATCTACATATATATAGATATGTAATATTCTAAACAGCACATGCTCCAGAATGAGTGTTAACTGAGATATAACACTCCAACTCCCCATTCCTATTCCCATGGTAAGAAGCTCTGGTGATGTAGTGGTTAAGGCATGTGGCTGCTAAACAAAAGGTCGGTGGTTTGAACGCACCAGATGCTCCATGGAAGAGAGACAGTCTGCTTCCATAAACATTCACAACCTTGGAAATCACTGAATGAGGGTCACTATGAATCAGAATTGACTCAGTGGTAGTGAGTTTTGTTTTGGTAGTCCCATGGTAGATTTCAGTTCTCAGAATCTCTCTAAAAATGTAAGCATCTGTACAGGTTGAGTATGATTCTTACATTTAAAGAAGCAAAAGTTTTATAAAATGGGAGTTCTGGTGGCATAGTGCCTCAGGCATTTGACTGCTAGCCAGAAGGCTGGCGGTTCAAACCCACCAGCCACTCCTTGGAAGGAAGGTTGGGCAATTTACTTCCATTGTGATACCACCCTGGAAACCCAAGGAGGGGTTGCTATGAGTTAGTTCTGACTGTACATACAAAAGTTTTATAAAATAGGGTTCCTAAAAGACAAGAAAAGAAGAGAAGACCAAAGTGGATGACAGAAGAGACTCAACCTTGCCCTTGAGCGGAGAATCGCTAAAGCAAATGGAAGAAATGGAAAGGTAAAAGAGCTGAACAGAAGATTTCAAAGAGCAGCTTGAGTAGACAAAGCCAATTACTATAATGAAATGTGCAAAGACCTGGAGTCTGAAAACCAAAAAGGAAGAACACGCTCAGCATTTTTCAAACTGAAAGAACTGAAGAAAAAATTTAAGCCTCGAGTTGCAATATTGAGAGATTCTATGGGCAAAATATTGAATGATGCAGGAAACATCAAGAGAAGATGGCAGGAATACACAGAGTCACTGTACCAAAAAGAACTGATCGATCTTCATCCATTTCAAGAAGTGTCATATGATCTAGAACCAATAGTAATGAAGGAAGAAGTCAAAGCTGCAATGAAAGAACTGGTGAAGAACAAGGCTCCGGGAATTGATGGCATACCGATTGAGATATTTCAACAAACAGATGCCCCATTGGAGGCGCTCACTCAGTTATGCCAAGAAGATTTGGAGGACAGCTACCTGGCCAACTGACTGGAAGAGATCCATATTTGTGCCCATTCCAAAGAAAGGTAATCCCACAGAATGTAGAAATTATAGAACAATATCATTAATATCACATGCAAGTAAGATATTACTGAAGATAATTCAGAAACGTTTGCAGCAGTATATTGACAGAGAACTTCCAGAGGTTCAAGCCGGATTCAGAAGAGGACGTGGAACAAGGGATATCATAGCTGTTGTCAGATGGATCTCGGCTCAAGGCAGGGAATACCAGAAAGATGTTTACTTGTGTTTTATTGACTATGCAAAGGCATTTGATTGTGTGGATCATGACAAATTATGGATAACATTGAGAAGAATGGGAATCCCTGAGCACTTGATTGTACTCATGAGGAATCTGTACCTTGACCAGGAGGCTGTCATTCGAACAGAACAAGGGGACACTACATGGTTTAAAATCAGGAAGGGAGTGTGTCAGGGTTGTATTCTTTCTCCACACTTATTCAATCTATATGCTGAGCAAATAATCCGAGAAGCTGGACTATATGAAGAAAAACGTGGTATCAGGATTGGAGGAAGAATCATTAACAACCTGAGATATGCAGATGATACAACTTTGCTTGCTGAAAGTGAGGATGACTTAAGGCACCTACTGATGAAGGTTGAAGAATACAGTCTGCAGTATGGATTACATCTCAATATAAAGAAAACAAAAATCCTCACAACTGGACCAATGAGCAGCATCACAATAAATGGAGAGAAGATTGAGGTTGTCAAGGAATTCACGTTGCTTGGTTCTACAATTGATGCCAACAGAAGCAGCAGTCAGGACATTAGACGCCGTGTAGCATTGGGAAAGTCAACTGCGAAGGAACTGTTTCAAGTGCTGAGGAGCAAGGATATCTCCTTGAGGACTAAGGTGCGCCTGACACAAGCCATGATATTTCCAATCGCCTGGTATGCATGTGAGAGCTGGACAATGAATAGGGAAGACCGAAGAAGAGTTGATGCTTTTGAGTTGTGGTGCTGGCGAAGAATGCTGAAAGTACCGTGGACTGCTAAAAGAACTAACAGATCTGTCCTGGAGGAAGTGCAGCCAAGAATGCTCCTTGGAAGCAAGAATGGCCAGACTTCGTCTCACCTATTTTGGTCATGTTGTAAGAAGGGACCATTCCCTGGAGAAGGATGTCATGCTTGGTAGGGTGGAGGGTCGACGAAAGAGGGGGAGGTCTTCAAGGAGATGGATTGATACGGTGGCTGCGATGATGGGCTCGAGTATAGCAGGGATAGTGGGGCTGGTGCGGGATCGGGCAGTGTTTCCTTCTGCTGTGCATGGGGTTGCTATGAGTCGGAAACGACTCGACGGCACTTAACAACAACAACAACAAATTCAAGTCAACTACTTCATCTGGTGTTCAACCAATAATTTGTTATTTCACCCCAACTATGGAAGAAAAACCTGCTATACAGGCAGTTCTTGGATTACAAACAAGATCCATTCATAAGTGTGTCTTTAATTCGAATTTGTAGATAAGTTGGAACAGGTGCATACAGTTCTTATTTAGCCTTAGTTCAGTGTAAGAAAAGGCTCAATGTCTTTTCCATGATTTAAAAGCTGCATATGTACTAAGTGAAGGTGCTAGTGATGAAGAATTAGCTGCCAGTAGGGGTTGGTACAACCTTTTCAAAGTGATGATAAATTTACATAACATTAAAGGGCAAATACAAATGGTCTCTAAATCAGATGTTTGTAATCTGGGCACTTACTGTATAGAACTCACTATGAGGTGTCATATTGGTGTAAAATCAAGCACAATCATTTTTGAGGGAGATGTGTACATACCAAGGAAGTTAAATGATTCTCAAGTATACACAGTGCGTAGGTGAATAGCAGACAAAAAAAAAAAAAACGGACTCCTAATCCCTCATCATTCCTTCTACCATGTCACAGCACTCCACCTTCCTTATAAGACTATCTCCAGTCAAATTCCAATTGACTTTTCCAGCCCATCTCCCAATCTCCCTAGCACACAACTGTTGTCCAGTCAGATTGTTATTTCCATGCATTAACGTGCTGAATATTCTATCTCCTACATTGTTTTTGTTCTGGTTCCCTGGCGTAGGCATCCTTTTTTTAAACAAAATCTAATATTTGAAGCTTATGTCAATTGTCACCTTCCAAAAAGATGTTTCTACATGTCCACAAGGTTATAGGGTGATGCAAATTAGTAAGTGCAGGACTACTAACTCAAAGGTTGGCAGTTCAAACGCATCCAGTGGAGTCTTGGAAGTAAGGCTTTGCCATCTGGTTATGAAATGTTACAGCCTTGAAAGTACTATGGAGCAGTTCTACTCTGCACACTTGGGGGCTACCAAGAGTCAGAATCAACTTGATGGCAACCAACTACAACAGATGCTCAAAAGTCAAAGTTATCACTTTTGCTCTTAATTGTAAGGCATCATTTTGCTATCTATCTTTTGGTACTTACAACACCTCAACTTGCATTATAACTGCATATTAATTCTTTTACCAGTATGTGGACTCTTTGAGAACAGGTAAAGTTCGTATCTTTTGAATTTTGCATCCTTCACAGCATGCTTGGCATCCTGTTTTGTACATCCTGTGTATTGACTCTATGTTTGCTAAATTACAAGAGCAGGCAGATGTTTCTGGTAACCAATAAAATGTTGCCTTATCAGTACTGTCCAGAACTCATTGCTTTAATCTATCTTTAAACATCTAATCAAATGGAATTATTATTGTGTCAGTCCTCTGAAACTCTCCTAGATTTCCAGAATTTCTGAAATTCTTCCTAAATGGTTTCTAC
Source organism: Orycteropus afer afer (assembly GCF_000298275.1). Taxonomy (NCBI): domain Eukaryota; kingdom Metazoa; phylum Chordata; class Mammalia; order Tubulidentata; family Orycteropodidae; genus Orycteropus; species Orycteropus afer. Next base: position 2,384,412 of record NW_006921828.1, on the reverse strand, counting down.
AGTAACACCTGAATGTTGTTCCTTTTTCTTTTGCTTTGTTTGTAAATGTGCTGTGAGTTTTAAACCATTGTGGCCTAGGTGCACAAATCCATTTAATAGAGGTTGGTGATCCCTGACTCTGGCTTTGCTTATCTTAGTATTCAGTTCTTCCTTATACATTTTTCCCCCATTTTATAAATTGAGAAAATAATTTTCTTTGATAAGGTAGGCAGGAAAAACAGATGATTTGTCTTCTAGGGTTGTAGCGAGGGATGTCTTAAGTACTGAATCAGGTAGCAAGAAATTCTGAGTACCCATTTTAGCCAACTCTCATTTCCTGTCTAATGCTGCAGTTTCTGTAAAGAAGATGAAGGCAGTATTTAGGTGGCAAATGAGAGGTTCTCTTAATAAATAAAGGGAAAAATAATAAGCCTAACAGAAAGCTGTTGTAGGCTGGTAATTCCAATTAAATCTGGTTATTGACAATATACTATGCATAATTTAATAGAAAGTGCCTGAGACACTGATGTGCCATGGTATTACTCCTGCAATTACTATTGAAGGAAATGGTTATATTTTTCCCTTTTTCAAAAGTATTTCTATGATCATTTCAAAATAATAATGGTGATGCAAGTAATTTTCCCATTTTTGTTCTAACATAAGTTTCAGAATCATTTCAAGTTTGTATATCTAGCTATTTCACACTATCCTCATCTATTATTATGGCAGAAAAATGAGGAAGGTGTGCTTGTGTATGCGAGCCTACACACTGTTAAGCACACACTCAAACACTGTATGTATACACATGTACAGAGTCAAACCTTTTCCTTCTTCTGCCATCCACATTCATTTTGTATTTTCCAGTTGACATCCTTTCCTACTTGAAAAGGTGCATGAGACTTCAAGAAAGGGCACCATTTCTCTACTGATAAGGATCTCCATTAAGTTAAACCTTTCCCAGCTTCTTAAGGAATCAACACACACCTTACCACGTTGGTCCACAGACCTCTGGAATCAAAAGAGAGCTGACAGGTTCTGCTTGCTCTATACCTTGCATTCTCTTTGCAGATTCACTTTTTGATTTCCCCAGATATTTCCTTTGCTCCTCATTTAATAACTCACATATATAGGTTTTGTTGTTGTTGTTGTTTATTTTTGGTCTTTGCCTTGTCCAGCTTGCCTTAATCTGTATGTCCCTATGATATACAAATAAGGAACTAGTTTATTTGCATTTGTGGACCTTTGGACAGCTGAGAACCTTGGTTTTTAATGCTATCTTTCTATCTTTGCACATAACAAGAATGAAAGCCCACAATGCCTCACTGTCCTCTAGATGTAATGCCTCCCACATATACCTTGTGGATGTCAACCACCTTGCTCAGCCATCTGACTCTTAACTCTGTATCTCCAATAAGGCCTTCTCTCTGGAATTCCATGTCGAATTTCTAACTGCATACTGAGAATTTTCCCTTGAGCCATCCCATTTAATTTTTAAAAAGCCAGCTCATAAACAACTCTGCTTTCTCTTCCATATGTAGGTCTGTGACGTCCGTATTTCAGTTAAATCTGTACCTTCTTCTTCTAGTCACACAAACTTGAGGATTGGGGATTTACTGTGGATTTCTCCCAATGCTTATTGTTCCTTATTTACTACACTCTTATTACTCAAATCCTGTCAGTTACATAGGTTCTTTTTTGGAATTTCTTAATGTTTATCTTACATGCTGTGGTGAAGATTAACTATTATTATATGCAACCTACTAAACATTATGAATCCCTGGCACCAAAGTTTAGCTGCTAACACAAAGGCTGGAAGTTTGAGTCCACCCAGAGGCACCTTGGGGAAAAAAAAGACCTGACAATCTACTTACAAAAAAAAGAAAAACACAGCAGCCATTGAAAACCCTATCCACACCAAACTCACTGCTGTCGAGTCACATTCAACTCATAGTGACTCTTCCTTTGGTTTCCGAGGCAGTATCTCCATGGAAGTAGATTGCCCAATCTTCCTTCCAAGGAGTGGCTGGTGCGTTTGAACCACCAGTCTTCTGGTTAGCAGCCAAATGCCTTAGGCACTACACCACCAGAGCTCCCTTGAAAATAGAATGGAGCACAGTTTTTCTCTGACACACATGGAGTCACCATGTCAGAATCAACTTGGCATTTTTTTTTTTAAGAAACAAACATTTAATAAAAGTGAACTAATATCCTCACCACTACCATACCTAACATTCTCCCATCTCCCTGCCTTCACAGTTTCCTGCATGTTAGGATGCCCTTTCTGCTTTGAACAATCTGTGTGGATCCTAACAATCCTTTAGGATTCTACTCAAATCCATTTTCTCCTATTTACCTTTGAGGCCATGGTCATTTATTTCCCTTACTTTTCCTCTCCTAGAGCATTTATTATTTCTACTGTTCATTCAACCAAGCATTCTTTTGTGACATCATCTGTATTTGACTGAATTGCTGTTTGTTTCTGGCATTTTGTTCTCACTAACTTTCCCAATTAAACTGTGAGTCTGTCAAGGACAAAAATATGGTCTGTATCTTCATATATATGTATCTTCATACATATATGAATACATATATTTCTATATTTCACCACAATTGCATAGTGTATTTAAAAGTGCTTAAACCTTTTTTTTTTTTTTTTGGCTGTTTGATGGTGTTTTGGTTACGTAGCGCCACTCTAACAGGAATATACCACAAATAGGATGGCTGAACAAACAGTAGTTTATTATCTTACAGTTTGGGGGCTTTAAGTCTGAGTTCAAAGTGTCAGGCTCTATGGGCTGGGTGAAAGTCCCTCAACCTTGGGCTTCAGTTCTGCCTCCTGCTCCCAGCCCACTGGAGGTAGAGGCTTTCTTCACCCAGCTACTGGCTGCTGAGACTGACAAGCCCCAGGTTGACAAGTAAAAAGGCACAGTCCCGATGTTACCAAACCACACAGCAGGCCATTGATTCAAGTCCATTGAAAGTCCCAGGGTCGGCAGAGCATGGCAGGCTACTGAACAACGACACGGCTACATGCAGGGTTCAAGCATGCCATAAGCTAGAGACCATTCTCCAAGGCTTCTCCTTATATACAGGAAGCAGACCACATCCCTGAAGCTGCTATTCAGCTGCTTGTTGTAGGTCCCACCATGGAGCTGATTGCCAGTCTCATCATGGGGAATAACTGCCACCAGCTGACCAGCCACTCAACCAGGCCCAGCCAAGTTGACATACAAACTTAACTACCACAGATAGCTATCAATATGTTTAACTTTTTTTGGTGGAATTCAGCTTGTATAAAAATATACATGGATGTCCACAATCTGCTTATAACTATATAGGGATAATCTTTCTCCTCATCTTCCCTAAGGAGTGCTGAGGTACTGAAGATTGTTTACCCCATTATTTACTGAAACATTTAAGCTTGCTACATGAATATTCTGCAAAATGGGGAAATGTCAATGGCTGCCATAGGACTGATCATGAATACCAGCAAGTGGGATTTCAGAATAAGATTTAATTTGACTTAGTAACATTTTATTTAAAATATTAGAATTCTTTTATCTGGATTTATTAAAAATAAAGTTATATCTGTTATATCAAGAATAAACTGAATTAATAAAATAACAACAAGGGTGCTCTTGTATGTTCTTGGAGGGGGGAAGAAAAAAGGGTGGGAGATACATCCAAAACATGCAAGGTTAATTGCTTAGTAGGGAAAGGCTTGCCCCTCCTCACCTCCATACCAAGCTGGTTCTTGACTGAAGCGGGGGAGGGGAGAAGCCCACTGTGCAGAAATCAACAAGATACCATTTCTTAATGTATGTATGTAAAAGAATACTTAATGTAAAACAATTTCCTAAATGTTCAACATTACATTGGTAAAACACACATTCATTTATAGAGAGAACACCATGTGACCCTTAAAGCAGTCTTGGGATAGTCTTTGAACATAAGACAAAACAAAATATCAGTTGTGGTCAAGTCAGTTCCAACTCTGGCCATCCTAAGTGTTGCAGAGTACAACTGTGCTCCACTGGGTTTTCAAGTCTGTGACCTTTCAGTCACTGAGTGGCCCAAATAGTTTTAGCACTTTGCTGCTAACAGAAAGGGCTGGTGGTTTAAACTCACCCAGAAGTGCCTTGAAGCCTGGCAATCTGCTTCCAAAAGGTCACAGCCATAGGAATCCTAGGGGCACAGTTCTACTCTGCACACATGGGGTTGCCTTGAGTCAGAATCAACTCAATAATAACTGAACATACCAAGAAAACCAAACTCATGGCCATCGAGTTGATTCCAACTCACAGAGACCCTATAAAGAACCAAACTCAGTTCCATCAAGTCAATTCTGACTCACAGTGACCCCCACTGAGTTTTCAAGGCTACAAATCTTTATGGAGGTAGACTGCCTCATCTTCCTCCTTCAGTGCACCCTGTGGGTTTAAACTGCTGACCTTCTGGTTAGCCGCCAAATGCCTTGCCCATTATGCCACCAGCAACCCTACAGGACATAGTAAAACTGCCTAATAGTGTTTTCAAGCTGTCTTCTTTATGGAAGTAGACTGCCTCATCTTTCTCTCACAAGTGGCTGGTAGGTTCAAACTCCCAACCTTTCAGTTAGCCACCAAGCGCTTAACTACTGTGCCACCAGGGCTCCTTACTGTGACCATAGCAAAGGGCTTTCTTATTCTGTCCCATGAACTGTCTGCTACATTTAGAGTCACACTGGAGGAAGAAGGAATGGGGGAGAAGGGAGGGGAGTGATGGAATTGTGTTGTTTTGGCTCCCTATCATCCCTTACAATATCAAGCCTTCTGAAGTGAAAATCGATGAAGCAGTAAAGTAAGTGAACTTTGAGTTGCCCCCTTGGTATCTCCAAAAATGAATGTATAGTGAAGGGCAGCACTAAGTCCCTATTCTCTGAGCCACAAATCTCAGTTGACCAATGGTTCCCATTGAATGGAGCACGGTGCAAAGACAAAAACACTTGATTAAACTTGGACTTCCACAACTGCTACTCCAGCATGCCTTATTATTTGTTTGTTAAGTGGTTTTCCTCTGGGTTTTATTTTAAAAGGTTGCTTCTGCATCTGAATCCTTTAAGTGAACAGCTCTGTCTTCACCTGATGACTTTTCAAATGTAAGGTTAGGTGCTTAGCTCTTTATTACAGCTGCAAAACCATTAGAGTTCTACTCCTTTCAGCCCCAAATATATCCTTCTTTGTTTCTCACACTAATGGTAGCCAAGAAACCATACATTTTGTACAACTGACCAAAAAAAAAAAAAAAAATAGGTTTACCAGAACAACTAAGGGCTAAAAAAAATAGTAAGGATTTATCATGGGGCATCCTTTGGCATGGCATGTATACAATCCAGCTGTGATCTTTCATAAAATTAACTTGTATTATGAGTCATGTCCGACTAGACGGCACATAACAACAACAACAACAACGTTGGTACTATCTACCCCAGCTCTCTTAATGCATGATCATTTTAGTAATAATAGGATGGGTGGAAATGATTCTTTTCAAGATCATCTTTGACACAACAGAGCACAGTCTAGTGCTTTCAGATCTTCCAGTGCTAGCACAGAACACTGAATCCCCTTCCTGTATCCTGACCTGTTATCCAGCCTAGAACACACACCACTCACTCCCCAGGACACCTAATAAGACAACATTTGACTTCTTCCATTTGACTCAAGAGGCAATTTCACCACTTCATTTATAAGAGAAGAAAAAGTGCCACAAAATGTCTCGATGATGGCAGAGGCTTCATGCTGTGAGTTGATCTTGCCACCCTGAAACTAATCTGAAAATATTTGTACCTTAATCTCCTGCAGAAATAAACCTTCTGGAGCTCTCAATCTGACATTCAGTGAAATTTGTACTATATCGGCTGTTGCTAGGCATGCTGTTAAGAATAAAAAGAAAATGCAGAAGCTTAAATCCTGTATTTGGGAGATTACTTCTTCTTGTTTATATTCTTTCTTTGCAGAAGAGTCTCTGCTGTTAGTTCCTTACTAAGATTCTGCCTCCCTTGCTCTGCTATTTTCTCTTTGCTACTTCTCTTCCTTTGGTCTTAAATCATATCTCACTATCAAACCTTTTAACCTTAGTCTACAGAAGACCTGTTTTGCTTATCTAGTTATTAGAGTCTCAAAATGTAACTGCAGGTTTCTTATTTGTCCAGGAGATAAGGCTGGTGGCTGAGAGGGTAGGTGGTTACAGCTCGTTCATAGCCAGCCTTGCCTCTAGCATCCTTGCTGATCTTATCAAGAAGAACTACTCCCCACATAATTTAGCTTGCTATTGTGTTCAAGGTGGAAATAAAAATGACATTAAGGTAGCAGTAGCCAGGAAGGGGTGCTATATGATGATACCTACAGGGAGTAGGTCCTGCTCTAGTCACAGTGCATGCTGGTAGTTAGTTTTAATGAGCTATATGTTGTTTCGGGAGCTCTGGTAGCATAGTGGCTAAGACACTTGCCTGCTAACCAGACGGCTGGCGGTTCAAACCCACCAGCCACTCCTCAGAAGGAAGGTTGGGCAATCCTACTTCCGTAGTGATACTGCCTCGGAAACCCAAGGAGGGGTCGCTATGAGTCGGGGCCGACTCGATGGCACATAACAACAACAACAACATATGTTGTTTCCACGTTGCTGGTTTAAAACAGCTGGAAACAACTGTGCCGTGCCTTTACTTTCATAACTCAGTTCTACAGAGATAAATATTAGAGTTGCCAAGGTCAGTGTCCCTGCCTAATAGTATCTAGGACAGCCAGTCAAGATGGCGTCTCTACTCATTGCAGACTCATTAAGAGTTGAAGGAAGCCTTCAACTTAATGGCACCAGCACTGCCTCTCTCAGTACGTATTTTTGCCTTTGGCAGTCTGAGAACAATCCGACATGTACTCTGGTAGATACGACCGTGTTTGCTTTAGCAAATTTAAGTGACTCTACCATTTGCCATTGACTGTCAATTAATTTTCAACCAAATGTCTTGGAGAGGTTATATCAGGTGTCCTCAATTATATGTGACAAATATAGGAAAAATGGTGTCATGAACAGTTAATAGTTTTAAAATTCCAGAGTTTACCTTTCACAGTACCTATGTGAGGGAGAAGGAGGAGATGCTAAGTGATTTGTGAATTCTCTATCAACCCTGTTTATCTTTCCAATTCCTTCATATGGAAAATGTGTTTTGCTCTTGACTTATTTGCAGAATATGGTTAACAATAGTGTACTGAGATATTTTGTTAGTACAGGAAAGTGATGAACACATAAATTACTTATGGCTTAATATTATTTATTATACCCCTACCTTATTACAGAGAAAGAAACATGCAAGCAAAGTGACTTGTGACACCCCAGCTCCATATTTCCAAAAGCCATCTAGCCAAAATTATCACAAACAACAGGCAGTGTAAAAGTACTTTGACATTTTTCATAATTTAGCTGTTCTTAAGTGTGCAAACTCATAATTCCCCAAATACCCTGAATCTTGCTCTGAGTCCCGGTAGATACCTGCAGAAAGTTAAGAGACTACAGTAGAAGACAAAGATGCAACTTTAAGTTCTAGCTATGTAATGAGTCAAGAAACCTCATAAGCCTCAATTTCCCAATCTGTAAAATACAGCTTTGTAGCCTTAATTTATTAATACAATATTCTTCTACTCTCCAATAAATTATTAATTGACAGAATCTTTGTACTTTACCCATCTCATCTATTTCTCATCTGTTAGTGGGCAGAAACAGAAATGTTCAGTAAGCATGGATAACAAATTATTTAATCAACCTTGAATCAAGAGAAATATATAAAACATTGTTACAAAAAATTTACTTTTCCCTGTAATTGGCCCCAAGTATTTGTGACTTATAGTTAGTTATTGGGCAATCTACTTCTGTAGTGATATCTCCTTGGAAACCCAAGGAGGGGTCGCTAGGAGTTGGATCTGACTCAATGGGAGTGAGTGAGAGTGAGTGAGTTAGTTATTAAACTGTAGTGTTTATGAAAGGAGCCCTGGTGGTGCAGTGGTTAAGTGCTTGGCTACTAACCAAAAGTTTGGTGGTTTCAATGCACCAGCTTCTCCTTGGAGAAAGATGACGCAATCTGCTTTCGTAAAGATTACAACCTTCAAAATCCCATGAGGCCATTCTACTCTGCCATAAAGGGTCACTATGAGTTGAACTGACTCGATAGCAAAGAGTTTGGTGTTCGGGCTTTTAGTGTTTATGAAATACATTAACTTGATAACTATACAACTATTTCATGTCTGAATATAATTTATTTCAAATTTCTATAGCTAGTGGATAAATCATATTGAAACATTTTTCATGTTTGTAAGGCAGTGAGATCATTTACAGGTGGAGGAAAAATGACATCTAATATATGGAGTGAAAGCAAGACAAGTAAAATTTTATTCCCTATTCTGTTTTCTCTTTCCTGCTCTACTATCTCCATCTCACCTCTTCTTAGTTGATTGCTTTCTATTTTCTTGCAAGGGAAATTAATATTCAGTGCCATGAGACACATGGCTCCAAACTCACTGTCTGCAATCCACAGAGTAGTTCTAGCAGTATGATGCAAGTCCATGCAATCAAACTATGATTTGGTACATTTTGAAATGTAACCACATCATCCTTCAAGTTCATTACTAATCATAAAAAGAAATAAACTTCCAAAAAGGAGACAAAGAAATTGCAAGGCTGGTAATTTATATTGGCTTCTTTATGTGGCTTTTCCAGAGTTCTGAAATTTTCTAATCATGTATTAAATTACTCAAAACATTCTTGCTGATATACACAGTGATGCTGCAAATCACGGCATATTATTTCTTCCTCTGCTACTTTCTTTATAATAGATGAACTGTATATGTTAAAGATATTCTATCAACATAGTTAATGAACTCTGTTAGGAAAAAAAAATAAAATAAAAGGAATGGCTCTGAGTTCCCCCCAGCTCTAAATCTGTAAGGGTGACGGGATCAATGCCAGGGAATTCTATGCAAAGGAGCATCCCTTGATGCAGCTGTTTCCCATTCTGAATTAGCAGTTATGGGGGGGGGGGCACTTTATCTCAAAGATTATACATAGTCTGTGTAGCATGTAGGTATTCAGCATAATGGAGCAAACCTTGGGAATGTGTTTACTCATTTCACGCATTCTCCTTTATTATGGAGTAAATAAAAAAGAAATCATGCTCATCAAACTAGAACACATCATTGATTTTTGCAACAGAACTATGTGGCAAAGGACAGGAAGTCAAAGTTTGTTTTCTAAGTGAGAATAACGTGAGCTCAAATTAAATCTCTTTGGGGATTTATACCTAGGGCAGTTCCAAATACTTTTGTTTTTAAAGATTATTATCTTAGGTGGAGATAAATAAGATAATAGTGAGGTTGATAAACTAAGAAAACTATGCTGATTTTTTCCAAGACACACATTTCTAAAGAAGTTATTACTAACAGACTGGATTCCAAAAATAGTCAAGGTATGTATGTTCAAGGTATGGGGCAAGCTGAGGTTCATATAAACACCTAAAGCATTCACAAGTACATAATTTATTCTGAAAATTAGAATTCTGAGAACTACAGTTTAGCATTAGAATTAAATCCTAACTTTACATTACTGTTTTCTATACCACTGGTTTAAGTTAATTTCCAGAATAAACTGTCATCCTAAATTAGTTAACATTATTAATATCCTTCTTGTGTATAACCATCATGAAAATAATTACTGAAAGCCAACAAAATTTTATAACTTTTGACATACTCTTCCTACTCTTAGAATAATCATTAGTACTACAGTACAAATTCTAATAGCTTAAAGCTATCAGTAACTCAATGCTCAATAATAGGTAATAAGTTAGTAATATTTAGGGTATATAAATTTGATAGAATATTGTACGGTCATTAAAAGTATTTAAGGAAGGTAACACAAAAACAGAAATATTTATAATACATTAATAAATAAAATTATACAGCTTTATATACACACACATATAAATATTAGAATGAGAAATATGTCGACTACATATGCATATGGGTAAAAGCTAGGTTTGAATACACAAAAAGGAAAATAACTACCATTAAGGATTGTATCTGTTTCCTAGGGCTGCTGTAAATAAATACTACAACCTGGGTGGCTTATAAGAATAAAAATTTATTGCCTCACATTTCAATAGTCTTTGTTATTGTTCCATCAGCTCTGAGTCATGGCAATTTATTGTATGAAATAACAAAATACTGCCAGTTCCTGTGCCATTTCCATGGTCTTTCATATGTTTAAGCCCATCTTGTGACTGTTGCGGCAATCCCTGTCATTGATGGTTTCCTTCATCTTCACTGGTCCCCTGTTTTACCAAAACTGATGTATCTTAGTGATTGTTTTTTCCTAATGATGTGCATAAAGCAAGATGAAATCTCCCCATCCTCACTGCTGAGAAGCATTCTGATTGTATTTCTTCTAAGACATTTGTTCATTCTTGTGAGAATCCATAGTATATCTAATATTCTTCACCAACACCACAATTAAAATGTGTCAACTCTGCAATATTCTTATTTTATTGTCTATATTTTTGCATGTATATGTGAGTTGACTGAAAACACTATGGCTTGGTTCAGAGGCACCTTACTCATCAAAATGACATTTTTGCTTTTAAGGACTCAAGAGGTCTTTTGTCACAGATTTGCCCCATATGAAATACATCAGCTGATTTACTGTTAATCCCATGACAGTGATTGTTGAATCCAAGTAGAATAAAATCTTTGACAATTTCAATTTTTCATCATTTATAAAGATGTTGTTAAGAAGTTTAGAGTCTAAAGTCAGGGTGCTGACTATGTTGGTTCCTTCCAAAGACTCTGAGAAAGAATTAGTTCCATGCCTCACTGTTAGCACCCTGGTGATATAAGAAGCTTTTGGTTTTCTTGGTTTGTTGATTAATTTCATGTAGCCTATCTATCTATCTCTCGGTATGTCTTCTCTTTTTATAAGGACACCACACTTAAGACCTTCAAAGACCCTATTTCCAAACAAGGTCACATTCTAGGTACCAGGAGTTAGGATTTTATCATTTCTTTTTGGGAGAAACATTCAATCCATAACATGGATAATATGCAATGTCTTTTGTGAAATTATTCAGTGTTGTTTTTTAAAAATAAGCCAATTTAAGAATTTATCTATAACATAAAACATAAACATATAATGTAGCAATTATGAAAATTATTAAGGGCAACAACAGATAGCTTCAAATCTAAGTCAAATTTTAAAACCAGTCTATAAGATTTCATACTATTAATAAAAGTTAGAGACAACATAGCTCATAAACCTATAATTTTGTGAACAGATTAACATTTTTTAATATTTGAAAAAAATGCATATTCTAAAATGGTTAAAAAAATAACAAACATTTATTGACACAGAAAAATATCCAACATGTAGTGCTACGTAGATCTAGAATAGTTCACCTAATTGAGGAGGGGGTTAACCCAATGGTTTATTTATAGAGAGAGAAGGGAGGGAAAGGAAGCACTTTCATACTGCTTCTAGGAGGAGTGCTTTTGGATATGAACCTACAAATTTCTATTTCACTCAGCTTGCTTATTTCTCCAAGAGGAGAAGTAACTTAGCTGAATAGTGTGTCTAGGAAAAGAACGGGAAGCATGCCCTCTTCCGTTCTCTTTCTCAATTTCAAATGACTTTTTCTCATATCCATTACATTACTCCTTCCGAGGTAAAAATACGGATGGATGGATGAAAGAAATAAAAGGAAAGAAGGAAAAGGAAAGAAAGGGCAAGGGAAGGAAGGTGGGAGGGACACAGAAAGAGAGACAGAAAAAGAGAGAGAGAGAGAGAGAGAAGGTACCCAAACTAAATTCAGTGCCATAGAGTCAATTCCAACTCATAGTGACCCCTTTGAGTTTCTAAGGTGCTAAATTTTTATGGAAGTAGATTGGCCAATCTTTCTTCCATGGAGCAGCTGGTGGGTTTGAACCACTAAGCTTCTGGTTAGCAGTCAAATGTCTTAAGCACTGTGCCACCAGAGCTCCTTGGAAGAAAGGAATGAATGAATGAATGAATGAATAAATAAATAAACGTAAACTGGTAAAATACATTCCAAAATATTAACTTATGTTTAATCTAAATTCTCATCACCATCAAGTCAGATCCAACTCATAGGACCCCTCCTTGGGAAGATTGCCCAATCTTCCTTCCTAGGAGTGGCTGGTGGGTTTGAATCACCAGCCTTCTGGTTAGTAGTCAAATGCCTTCAGCACTATGCCACCAGAGCTCCTGTATTTAATCTGGGTGGTAGTAATATTCCTGATTATTTACTATCATTTCTTTTTTTAAAAAAACAATGTATCTCTTGTATAATTTTAAATTAAAAAGCAACATATAGCTTTCCTTTCCACAAGTATACTATATAAATGTATAAAAGCCAATAATAAGTAACAAGAGTTTATTGAGTACATTATAGCACACAGTATTAGAACTGCTTTCTATGTAGTAATATTTATGGTGGATAGATAGATAAATGGATGGATAGATAGCAATTATAATTTGTCTTTCTAAACATTCTCATGATCTTGGTCTCTGAGACCAAGGCACTGCCCAATTGCCAGGGGAGTAGCTAAAGAGTGGTAAAGATGAATCTTATATCCTAGGTCATGAGGTATTCAAATTTCCACAGAAATGAATTTGCAAGCTGATACCTTTGCCAGATAATTTGAACAGTAAACACTTTTCATTAGATACAAGCTAAACCTTTACATGCAGAGCAAAATATGAGGCAAGATAGAGATGAACAAATGTATCTGAATAGCTACAGTTGAAAGGCGGAAGAAAAATCCCAATGACCGATAGAAAAATTATAGAAGTATCTCTCTTCCAAGTTCAAAGACTCAGAGTGCTTGGACTCCTTAGATAATGGGCTCTGTACACTGATATTACCCTGCAGACTTCTTAGGCACTATCTCAGTTCTACCAACTCTAGTCTAAATCTTCTATCCTACTGTATCCACGGACTTCTGTGATTTAAGCAATGAGATTGTATTCTACTGTCAGCAGTGGCCACAATACTAGTATCAATATGTTGTTGATACTAACATATGAGTTATGTTATGAGTTGGACCCAACTCATAACGACCCCTCCTTGGATTTCCGAGGCATTATCATTACAGAAGTAGATCGCCCAACCTTCCTTCCCAGAAGTAGCTGGTGGGTTTGAACTGCCAGCCTTCTGGTTAGCAGTCAAGTGCCTTAGGCACTATGTTACCAGAGCTCCCAGTATCAATATAGTATATGGAAATAAACAGTGTACAGATTTCTAAAGTTCCCATAAACAATACATACACACATAAAACACAATTCTTCCCTCAAATTTAGAAACACATTACATCTTTCATATGGTCTAGCATTGGTTGATAGGACTTAATTCTATATTACTCACTAAATACTCACACTATCCCTACATAGTAGATATTATTTCTCACCTAATTGCATGGCTGAGAAAAGTACAGTGTAGAGAAGTTAAGTAACCTTCTTAACATCACAGTGGACTGAACACTGGAGCCAGTATCTTAACTACATGGTAGAATTCTAGAGCTTGGGATCCTGAATACTATGTTCACCAACTTCTACTTAAATGATACCAAATGGAGTACTTCTGGAACAAAGAATGAAGTGAGTTATATTCCTTGACCTAAAAAAAAATTGCTAAACTTTTATATTATGAAAATAAATTTCCTTTTAAAGTTTCAGGGTTCAAACTCAGTGTACTAGTTTGATATGACCTCCCTACAATGGAGGCCAACCATTTTATAACATGTACTTGAGAACACTAATATTTTCAGCATCGGAAACAGACTTTCAGGTCAAGCTCTTTAATGAAAGTGAATTAAATAAAAATTGGTCTCAGCTTCTGAAATCAAATATCACCACTAGTCACTGGGGGCGGATGATAATGATTTTAGCCCTATGAATCTGAGTCAGCCTGAAAGCAAGAGGATTAGACTTAAAAACAGGGATGAAAGAATGTATTTGAGTAAACTTTTGAACCAGTTGAACTCTGTAGATCTGAAATTTACCCATAGATCTAGATGATTTTTAAAAGGTTCCCTTGATATATAAATGTAGCCTTTGAGTTATGTGGTGGTAGATGTGGGTCTGAACTGCTTCACCCTTAAATCCCTGCCTACCTGAGAATCCTCTGGATAGTTCTCTAAAGAAAATGAGTTTTCAAGTGCAAGCTGCTGCCAACCAGGTCTTTTGTCTACTGCTTTTCCTTATGACACAGAAATCTACTCATTGTTCTTGCTTGGCACTAACAGCAAAACACTGGGCTCGCTCTTTGAAGAAGAGTCTTCAAAAACACAGCCTCAGGAGAGGGGAGGATTTCTCCAGGCTACCAGGCTGTCAGCTAGCTCCAGATTAGCCCTTTCTTAGATCTGTTTCAAAAAATTCTGCAAGTATGTTAATAAAAGGCGTATTTTGTCTCAATCTATTTAGGGGAGGTATTTTGGACATACATGAACTTAAAAAGGCTTGCACATCTCATTCCAAACAAAACAGAAAGAATGATACCAGAATGTAAAACAAAAAATTGTCTAGATTCCCTTCTTGAGATCTAACTGAAAAGTAGAACTCCTGTTAAAAACAGCATTTAGGAGTACATTAGAACATAGTAGTGGAAGGGGACAATCCAATCAACATATAACCAGGGATGTGCCAAAATTACTAAATATCGGGAACAAGAAGAAAGCTATTCTCTGGAGAGACAAAGGAGGTCAGTGGCTTCACATAAAAGTCTGAAGAGCTTCCCATCTCAGGCAATGGGTGAGAAAAGAATGAAAACTTGAAAGTGCACTGATTGTTTTAGGTAGGAAGAGCCCAGAAGGAACCTAGGATCAAATGCAAGAGAATTCAAAACTGAAGCCTGGAAGTGAGGCAAGACACCAGGAAGCGATACCTATTTGGAAACAGAGAAAGCAACACTCTTGCATCAGAAAGAGAGCTAGAAAGGATTGTGGTAGATTTAAAAGGGGAGCATAAAGTATCCAACTGTAGGGAAAAATATGCCTTCAGGAATACTAACATATTGCTCTTTTTTTTCTGAAGCCCTAAAGGAAAAGGCATCTTTTGGGCAACAAGGTTTCAGGAAGATACACTGATAAAACTTATCAGTAAGTATTTGGCAGCTATTGCTATTTAAAATAATCTCAAGAATAGAGCAGAAAAAAACATCCAAATGTCCAGCTTCAACTCTTGTTATTATATAAATTAGGTGCTTTACGGATGAGACAAGACTTTGACAGTGTAAATTACTTGAAAATAAAGAATAAGCTGTGATATGAAGATATTCATCTCCCTAACACTCCTTCTTATGAAAAATATCTAAATCTTTAATCTAAATCTGGAAACCACCTAACCCCACCCTCATCCAGTTCTAAATATGTTTCTAAGAAGGAGATGACCAAAAAGAAAAAGAAAAAAAAAAAAAAAAGAGAGAGAGATAGAAAAGATTCTTATTTATTTCCAGTTTTTCAAGAGTAAAATGGCAGCTCTTCACAAATGCCTCTAAGGTGACAGGGCGGGAAGGAAAAGGAGGACAGTTTAACCAATTAAAACTTCAGAGGAAATTTAGATAAAAGGATGAAACAGGACCAAGGCTCTTAGGTCACTGCCCTTAGCTGCAAACCAGAGCTAAGGGACTTGTAATAACCAGAAAGAATCAACAGCTCATGTCAACAATGTACTGCTAAACACTCCCTTCAACACAGTTTCTTGGAAAACGTGTCATCCCTCAGTTCACCCACAATGCAACTGGAAGCAACTCCATTCTCAAAGAACCTCAGACTGGAACAACTCTTAGGAATAGCCATTCTTACCTCCTAAATTTTCTGAGAAAGAAACTGAGATTTTGAGAAGTCAATGTCACATGGCCAAGGTCACAAAGAAAGTCAACAGTGAAATCAGGACTCAAATCCTGTTTATACAAAGGTTGCATCAATTTTCAAGGACTGTACTTATTTCATTTATTCTGCCCTGTGGGTAGAGGTCCTTGCATGGCACAAATGGTTAAGCTATTAGCTGGAAGGTTGGAAGTTTAAACCCATCCAGAGGGGCCTTGCAAGAAAGGCCTGGCAATCTGCTTTAAAAAAAAAAAAATCAGCCAATGCAATCCCTGTGGAGCACAGTTTCACTCTGCAACACCTTCAGTAAACTTGTTGTATCTCGAGTCCTTGGTTTTTATCCACTTAAAAGAAATATGATATCCATTCCCATAGACTTATACCATTATAAAAACCAAACTCACTACTGTCAAGTCAGATCTGACTCATAGTGACCCCTCCTTGGGTTTTCAAGGCAGTATCACCATGGAAGTAGATTGCCCCATCTTCCTTTCGAGGAGTGGCTGGTGGGTTTGAACCGCCAGCCTTAAGCAAATAGTGAAGGCAAAACAAAAATAGTGAAGGAAATTTGAATTTTCTATTTCAAAAGATAAAAGTATAGTTTATGAATGTAATAGGGAAATAACACGGAGACTGCTGTGGCTACTCTTTTAATAAAGTAAACTACTATTTTATAATCAGTAATACTTCAAGTTACACTTGTAATTTTTTTTTAAGTGAAATTTTTTGAGAGTGGAATATATTCATGCTTGGGTTTCTTTTTTCTTAGTTGTTGTTGTTGCTCCTAGGTTCTGTCAAGTCCGTTCCAACTCACAGAGACTCTATGTACACCAGAACAAAACACTGCCCAGTCCTGCATCATCCTCACAAATACTTTCAAGTTTGAGTCCATTGTTGCAGCCACTGTGTCAATCCATCTTGTAGAGGATCTCCCTCTTTTTCACTGACTCTCTACTTTACCAAGCGCAATATCCGTCAGGGACTGGTCCCTCCTGATAATATGTACAAAGTACGTGACATGAAGGCTTGCCATCCTCACTTCCAAGGAGCATTCTGGCTGTACTGCTTTCAAGGCAGATTCGTTTGTTCTTCTGGCAGTCCATGGTATATCAATATTCTTTGTCAACACTGTAATTCAAATGCATCAATTCTTCTTTTGGTCTTCCATATTCATTGTCCAGCTTTTGCACACATATGAGGTGACAGAAATTAGCATGGCTTGAGTCAGGTACATCTTAGTTCTCAAGGTGATATGTTCACTTTTTAAAATTTTAAAGAGGTATTTTACAGTAGATTTGACCAAAGCAACACATTTTTTGATTTCTTGACTTCTGCTCCCACTGTGGATCCAAGTAAAATGAAACTCTTGACAATTTCAATATTTTCTGTTTATTATGATGTTGCTTATTGATCTAGTAGTGAGGATTTTTGTTTTCTTTATGAGGTGTAATCCACATTTGAACACTGTAGTCTTCAATCTTCCTCAGTGTTTCAAGTCCTCTTCTTATGGTCAATCACATGGTCTAATATGCCACCAATAATGACAAATTCAAGAGGAATTGCACCACATTCATTGTCAAAAAGAGTATTTCAAGATCTGTCTTGAAGCACAATGCTATCAGTGACAAGATAATATCCCTAACACTACAAGGAAGACCAGTTAAAATAATTATTATTCAAATTTACGTGCCAAGCACTAATGCCAAAGATGGAAGAATTGAAGCTTTTTACCAACTTCTGCAGTCTGAAACTGATCAAACACACAATCAAAATGCATTGATAATTACTGGTGCTTGCAGTGCAAAAGTTGGAAACAAAGGAGGAGGATCAGTAGTTGGGGAAATATGGCCTTGGTGGTAGAAACAACACTGGGGCTTGAACGACAGAATTTTGCAGGACCAATGACTTATTCATAGGCCACTCTACAGGAGACAAGACCTTGAGGTCTTCTCCTATAAAGATTACAGCCTAGGAAATCCTACAGGGTAGTTCTATTGTGTCCTGCAGGGTTGCTATGAGTTGCAATCTAATCAACAGCACACAACAATAACAACAGTAATTAATTTGCAACAAGTAATAGGTAACTGCTTGGATCTCTAAGGATATATTGCCTCTAAAGGTTGGGGGTATGGAGAGGCAGTGAAGATGGAGACTGTCCCTCATTTTTCTTCACTCTTCCCCTTGAATTGACTGTTACTTCTTTACTCCTGACTATCCCTGAGCAAAACGTGCCTCCTCTAACTCAGCTCTAACCAACTGATTTCTTTCTTTGCCTTTCTTTTTCTGATCCATTGTGACCCACGGTGAAGGAAAAACAAGCTGAAGACAGCAACTTATATCCTCTACTGTGTCAACATAAGAGGTAGAATCTCAAGTCCTCCTACTGTTTTCCATATCACAAGTGATGATACCAACAGATGCCAAGGCTCAGATTAATGCCATCAACTACATTTTTACTTTTATAGATGGAGATTCATTTTCCTAGACACAGCTACCATCTTTGCATGTCTCTAACCACTTCTGTCGGTAAAGTTAATCTATTCCCATGTAAGTCATATATGGAGATGGCATAATTGTTTATATTGCCATATTAATTTTTAAAGGACTTAAAACAAAGCTTTAAGACATGGTTAAAAACCACCCAAAAGATCACGATAGCTTATTTCTTTTTATTCCCCAAATTTTAAGATAAATCCCAAATTAGTTCAGAAGTTAAATTTGGAATAACTCCTGGGATAAATCACATCTCTATAATCTTATGACATACTCTTCAAAACATTTGCTAAGGTGTGGGTGGCTAAATAAATTTCCTCTCCCAGTGGTGTCTTGGAAGAAAGTCCTGTCTATCTACTTCCAAAATATCTCCAATTAAAAACCCTATGCAACACAGTTCTACTCTCATACACATGAGGTTGCTATGAGTTAGAATCAATGTGACTGAAATTGGTGCTGGTAAATAACAAATGGAAAATGCAAACAACACCTATCAGAAAATGCATATACACAGAGAGAGAGAGAGAGAAATTGATTATGGAGAATGTGAGGCCAAGTCCTGATTAGTGAGGTTTTTAAGGAAACAGAATATATCAGAGAGATAAAGAGGTACATTGATGATGCATTTCATTTGGCAGGCTGTGATGGAGCAAGGTCTTAGTAATTTAGGATGAATTCTAAGCCAATGCACATCCAAATGAAAATATTGGAGTGGCAGCAACACATTTTGAAAGAGAAGCTATGGCTGCTCTCAAACCTATGGATTTAGTATGAGATTTATGAGCAACTACTTTGGTGACAAGGGAGGGTAAAGATTCCACTGCCAGGAAAGAAGTGTGATGATAACACCCAGGCAGCACATGAGGGAAATTTAAAGCACAGCATCTCCACCTTTCACTGCTCAATGATGAAAATATATCAACTGCTAGTAACTCTTACACTGCATTGTGGTCAAAAAAGCAGCAGTCTAACAGGACCCAAACCAGGCATCTCTTAAGGGCCAAGCATTTCAAGATATTTTGGTATTGTTATTCAAATGATGCCATCATTGTGATCAACGTCATCATCATTACACAGCTGTCACTATTGCCAAGTCACTCAAATAACAGTCACTACAATTGAGCTAGGCACTCTGGTGATGTAGCTCCTAAGACATTTGACTGCTAACCAGAAGGCTGGCGGTTCAAACCCACCAGCCACTTCTTGGAAGGAAGGTTGGGCAATCTACTTCCATAGTGATATTGCCTGGAAAACCCAAGGAGGGGTTGCTATGAGCCAGATCTGACTCGATGGCATAACACAACAGCAGCAACAACAATTGAGCTAGATAACTAGAATGTGACCAATTTAGCCCAGGCAATGATATCTTGTCTGCTATAGAAGGAAGATCACTTAAACCACTAATGTCTCCTCTCATGTTGATTTCTTGACAGAGTAATATAATTGGTTATATTACTTTATTGGCTTTGTTATTTGTGTTATTAGTACACAAATCTATACATTATAAGTTTTAATATATATTTTATATTATAAATTTTCTGTTGTTGTTGTCGTTGGATACCATTGAGTTGTCTCCGACTCATAGCAACCCTGTATACAGCTGAACAAAACACTGCCCAGTCCTGTGCCAGCTCCACAATCCCTGCTATACTTAAGCTCATTGCTGCAGCCACTGTGTCAATCCATCTTGCTGAGGGCCTTCCTCTTTTTTGTGACCCTCCACTTACCAAGTATGACATCCTTCTCCAGGGAATGGTCCCTTCTTACAACATGACGAAAGTAGATGAGACGAAGTTTTGCCATTCTCACTTCCAAGGAGCATTCTGGCTGCACTTCTTTCAGGACAGATTTATTAGTTCTTTCAGCTGTTCATGAGCTCTGGTGGCATAGTGCCTAAAGCATTTGACTGCTAACCAGAAGGGTGGTGGTTCAAACCCACCAGCCACTTCTCAGAAGGAAGATTGGGCAATCTACTTCCGTAGTGATACCACCTTGGAAACCCAAAGAGGGGTCGCTATGAGTAGGATACAACTCCACGTCTGGTTTAGCAGTCCACGGTATTTTCAGCATTCTTTGCCAACACCACAACTCAAAAGCTTGGACTCTTCGGTCTTCCTTATTTGTTGTCCAGCTTTTACATGCATTTGAGGTGATTGAAAAATACCATAGCTTGTATCAGGCACACCTTAGTCATCAAGGAGACATCTTTGCTCCCTCAGCACTTGAAAGAGGTCCTTTGCAGCTGTTTTGCCCAGTGCTATACGTCATCTGATATCTTGACACTGGTGTTGATTGTAGAACCAAGTAATATCAAGTCTTTGGTGACTTCAATCTTTTCTCCATTTATCCTGATGCTGCTTATTGGTCCAGTCGTGAGAATTTTTGTTTTCTTTATATCGAGATGTAATCCACACTGCAGACTGTAGTCTTCAATCTTCATCAGTAAATGCTTCAAGTCATTTTCACTTTCAGCAAGCAAAGTTGTGTTGTCAGTATATTGCAGGTTATTAATCATTCTTCCTCCAATCCTGATGCCTCAATTCTTCTTCAAATAGTCCAGCTTCTCAGATTATTTGCTCAGCACTCATTGAATAAGTATTGTGAAAGGATACAACCCTGACACACTCCCTTCTTGATTTTAAACCATGCAGTGTTTCCTTATTCTGTTCAAAGAGCCTCCTGGTCTACATACAGGTTCCTCAAGAGTACAATTAAGTGTTCTGGAATTCCCATTCTTCTCAAAGTTATCCATAATTTGTTATGATCCACACAATCGAGTGCTTTTGCATAGCAAATAAAACACAAGTAAACATCTTTCTGGTATTCTTTGTTTTCAGCCAAAATCCATCTGACATCAGCAATGATACTCCTCATTCTATGTCTGCCTCTGAACCCAGCTTGCATTTCTGCACGTTCTCTGTCAATATACTGCTGCAACCAGTTTTGCATTATCTTCAATAAGATTTTACTTGCATGTGATGCTAATGATACTGTTCAATAATTTCCACATTCTGTGGGATCACCTTTCTTCAGAATGGGTAAAAATACGGATCTCTTCCAGTCAGTTGGCCAGATAACTGCCTTCCAAATCTCTTGGCATAGCCAAGTGAGTGACTCCAGTGTGGTATCCCTTTGTTGAAACATCTCAGTGGGTATTCCATCAATTCTTGGAGCCTTGTTTTTCACCACTTCCCTCAGTGCAGCTTAGATTTCTTCCTTCATTATCATAGAGTCTTGATCATATGCCACCTCCTGAAATGGATGAACATTAACCAATTCTTTTTGG
This sequence comes from Orycteropus afer afer, assembly GCF_000298275.1. Taxonomy (NCBI): domain Eukaryota; kingdom Metazoa; phylum Chordata; class Mammalia; order Tubulidentata; family Orycteropodidae; genus Orycteropus; species Orycteropus afer. The sequence continues at coordinate 2,362,740 of NW_006921828.1, read as the reverse complement.
TACAGTGACTCTGTATATTCCTTCCATCTTCTTTTGATGTTTCATGCATCATTCAATATTTTGCCCATAGAATCTTTCGATATTGCAACTCGAGGCTTTAATGTTTTTTTCAGTTCTTTCAGCTTGAGAAATGCTGAGCATGTTCTTCCCTTTTGGTTTTCTAATTCCAGGTCTTTGCACATTTCATTATAATAATTGACTTTGTTTTCCTGAGCTGCTCTTTGAAATATTCTGTTCAGCTCTTTTTATATTCTCATTTCTTCCATTTGCTTTAGCTACTCTTTGCTCAAGGGCAAGTTTCAGAGTGTCTCTGACATCCAAATGACAGAACATGCAATCAACATGTGCATAGTATAGGCTAACTATAGAATATCAGAATTTTTAAAAGGTTAATATTGAAAAGAATTTCCATTTGAACCCCACCAGAGAGATAAGATGGTTTGCCCAAGATGAACATAGTCACTTAATCACAGAACCTTAACTATCACCTAGATCTCTCAATGATCTACCAAATTGTCTACCCAATTAAAGTATATTATGAGATTTGAAATGAGGCAATGTGGAACTATAATCTTCAACAAATCAATTTTGTTTTTTTTCTGTGAAACTGAATAACATTCCTGTCATAGCATGTGCTATTTGGATTATTACTGATGTAGTATAGAATGGCTGATATGCCTACTTTTGTGGGTGGGTCTGACACCAACATCTGAAATATTCAATGATACATAATAAAAATCTAATTCCAATATTAGAAACACTGAGTTCTATGTTCCCAATTGGGAGATTTGTCCCTTATTAAAATATAGGTAAATTTATTATAAGCTATCATTGTGGTAAGTTAACATAAATGCAGAGTTTCTCCATGTCAGCCATATTGAAAATTTTGGCTGGATAATTCTTTGCTGTGGGGGCTTGTCCTATGTATTATATGTTGTTTAACAGCATCCCTGACCTAAACCCAATAGCTGTCAATAGCAACCCCCAACAGCAGTTGTGACAAGCAAAAACTATTTCCAGACTTTGCCAAATATCAACCATCTTTAGTACTCACTCAAAATAAGTTGTGATAGAGAACTGAGAAGGTGGAGAGAAAGGGAAGGATGAGAAGAGAAAAGGGTGTGGGAAGTGGGTACGGGAGAAAAGCACAGCTCCAAGCATGGCAAAGTCTTTCAGAGAAGCAGATGAGATGACAAATTAAAAATTCACTAAAAAATAACATATATTTCAGTTTTGTCTAGGAGCTTTGGTGTACTACAATATATGCTATAAGAAACATATTTTTGTTAAGACCTTGACTAGGAGTAACAATGGTAGAGAAAAGCGGTGCTAATTTCATTTTCCATATGACTGTGTAGACAGATATAGAAATGTTAGCTGCTGCTGAATCAGTCCCTGACTCATGGGGATCCCAGGGACGACAGAATGAGATGTTGCCTAGGCCTGCGCCATCCCCATGATCACTGTGCAATGGACCACTGTGATCAACAGGGTTTTAACTGGCTGATTTTTAGAAGCAGGTTGCCAGCCCTTTCTTCTTAGTCTGGAAGCTCTGTGGAAGTGTGTTTAGTATCACAGCAACATGCAAGCCTTCACTGACAGATGGGTGGTGGCTGTGCATGAGGTGCATTGTCTGGGAATCACACTCAAGTCTCCTTCAAGGAAGGTGAGAATTTACCCACTGAACCACCACTGCTATCTATCTATCTATCCATCCATGCATCCACACATACACACACACATATATACACATACATACACACACACATACATATCTATATGCACATATACATATGTGTGTGTATATACACACACAAATACTCATGTACATATGTACACACATACATGTAACCAATTTTATTTCACCAACATTTTCTCTCATTATTCAATTTATCTGCCATATTCACATCTGGATATATATTTTCAAATCTTCTAAAATATCTCCTCTTATTATTATTTGTATTTCAGGTCATGTTGGTAACAATCTGTTGGTAACAATATTTATTAAATGGATACCCTTGGCCCTTCCAAAATGAAAAATCAAACAAAACAGTAGTGACAAAATTCCTCAAAATTAAAACCACTGTTTCTTTGTGCTTGGTTTAGAACATTAAAATATATAATGTAAAATGATGATATGCCAGTATCTAGTATCTTAAGTAAAATATTTGCATATTTGAATTTGAAGTACATTAAAAGAAGTTTAGAACTGTATCTTTTACAGACATACACAACTTCAATGGATGATAAATTTACTGACAATGTAAACAATATTCACCCAGTTGCTAGTTTCACACTACTTTATGTGATTCACTTCAAGGTGGATTATTTTTATAGAAGTAACTTAATATCATTCTTTTTCCTTTTCAGAGCACTAACATGTTTATATCCTTCCTCCAATCTGTTTTCAATTGGAAAAAGAAAAGAGAGTCTCCACAGAATTCCTGCAAAACACCAAATACACAAGAGTGGTAATCAAATGCAATCTAACCAGCCTTCCGAGGTGCATGCTGCATGGATAACATCACTCTCCCCTGTGCATTGATTCTGCCTCCTCCCCTTCAAGCAGGCATTTTTACCTAGGTATTCATATATTCATATTCAACGATACACAGTAAAGACTTAATTTCAATATGGGTTTGCTGTAAGTTATATGATCCCAGTTGGGACTTTCAAGGATGAAAAAATTCAAACTTGGTATTTTCTCACGTTTGCAACCTTTGAGTTTTCAGACTTCTTTACAATGCTCACCCATGATTTTCTAGCTTCATGAAAATACTTGTCAGTCTCCAAAAGGCTGAGCTGTGATTCAATTAGATTTTTTCTTCTGTTCTGCTAACTATTTTGCAAACCTCTTTTACTGAAGTTACATGCTATTTTGCATCTAACAAATAGAAAGGACATAGTCTGTATTTTACTTTTTACAGAACAAATAGTTTTAACTACCTGCCTAGTATTCAAATCCTTAATCCTTGGAGGATGTGTCACTATTGAAGTTAAGAGGGAATAAAAAAAAAAATTAAGGAATGTTTATTTTATACAGGCTAAAAATTAGGACAGTTACATTGTTTAAATAAAACTATTCATTGAGAATCATATTCCCATCGCTTTTTACACATTCTGCTTTTTTTTTTTAATATATATTAAACATAATTTAGTTAAAATACATTTGAGTTAAAAAAATTTGTTCTGCTACTCTACTAATTTCATACCTAAACCTTTAGGATAAATGAAATACAGCACATACATACAATGAAATACCATCTAGCAATAAAAAAAGGAATGAAGTACTACTGATACATGTTATGATATGGATGAATGCTGAAAGCATTACACTGAATGGATGAAGCCAATCACAAAAGAATACATATTTGTAGCTCTATTTAGGTGAAATGTCCATAGTACACAAATCCAAAGAGACAGAAATCCTAGTCCTAAGACTAGGAAGGGTTTGGGGTAAATGGGGAGTGACTGTTAATGTTGTGAGGTCTCTTAGAATGATGACTGTATTCCACAACCGATTGTGGTGATGGTGCATAACTCTGTGAAGACTGTCAAGACACTGGATCATGTATTTTAAAGGTGGGAATGGTATATGTTATGAATTATAACTGAATAAAACTGATTAGCACATCTTTTGTTGAGAATTATCCTTTCCTCAAGTTTCACCAACCTTTCAGCCCCACACACATTCACAAAGGCTTTTGCAACAGATATTTCAAATAAGGAAAATGCTATTTTGTAGTTATAAGACAAAAGCTGTTTTGATGAAAACTAAAGGAGGCAGTTATTCATTTTGATGTCTAAGCTCCCAGATGACTGGCTAAATTATCCACCTATTACCTGAGGATTCTAGGTAAAATAAATCTAAGGAGACCTACCCTGGTAGTGACATTTGCACCTCTCAAAGCAAATCTCTGTGCTGTTGTTTACTCTCTGTTGCCTTCCTGATCTAAAATCCTCTTCACATGGACTTTGGATTTTATTACAGGGGGTAACCTTTTGTAAGTTCAAAGCCAAGGTCGTGTCCCTTCAGCTCAAATCCAGACTAGAGGCATAAATCTTTCAGAAAAGATCCTTCCACACTTACATCACCAAAGACTGTGACACATGTCACAATGAAGCAACTTTCATTAAGTTATAGCAATGAATGTACCTTCATTTGACGGACTCTGAAAAATTGCTCTATCTTTCTCCATTCCCATGACAGCTGTCATCATGTCACAAATGGAGAAAAGTTTAAAAAAATAAAAAGGCTTTTCGCTCTCCCAAGAGTTGTCACCATCCGCAGCAACATAATATGCAATGTTACTAAGGGGAAATAAACACTGTATTGGAAACTAGAGAATGCATAGATTAGAAAACCTCATATTTCACTCACAGAAACTACAGGGTAAAAGGAAAAAAAAAAAAAAAGAAAAGCGAGAAATTTTTTCCTAATTTTCCAGAATATTCCAAACGGAGCATATCCGTTCTGTCTCCAAATATACCTAATTTCTATGAGGTTCTAGACAAAGCTTCTAGCCTAGCTAAAACATTAAAAATCTTTTACTTCACATGTCTTTAAATAACTAACCACAAGACTCAGGTGTCAGTCTAAGATGTACCAGATCAATTTAGGACAGAAACAAAAGATTTAGAGCATAAGGAGTATAATATAAAATGAGACACAGACTTTTAACTTGACAGGTGGATAGAATTGTTCATCCAGCACATTTCCCTTTATGATTTCAAATAACAATACAGTGAGAAAAAGATGAAGAAAGCAGCCGTAAGAGAGAATTCCTTTGTTATAAAATTCAATAAGGACTGGGTCAAGCTCACTGCTGTCAAGTCGATTTCGACTCATAGCGACCCCTCTTTTGGTTTCTGAGGTGGTATCTCTATGGAAGTACGTTGCCCAATCTTCCTTCTGAGGAATGGCGGGTGGATTTGAACCTCCATCCTTCTGGTTAGCAGTCAAATGCCTTAGGCACTACGTAAGGAATTCAAACTGGTATTTTTCTTTTATTCAAGTGTGACCTTCAGATCACAGACATCATCATCTGCAGCTAATTATAAATCAAGACTCTCAAGCCCCACCTATACCGACTGAATTAGAAACTGTATTTTCACACATTAAAGTTTTAGTACTGTTCTATACCATTTTTTCCACTGCTGTCAATATTTAATGCCTGAACTCTTGAGCCACTGAAATAATAAATTTCTCATCATTAAGAACCATTAAGCCATATTAACATGAGAAAAGAAATGTAAAACAACCCAGTAATACTGTACTACAAAATTAATTATAATCCAAAGTTCAAAACATCAGATTTCTCATGTGAGAGCTCTGCAAAAGCTTTAATATTGATGTCAGGTTAAGAGATATTCTAAATCAATTGATATTTAAGACTACATCATTTGTTATAGTCTCTGTGGAAAATGCAACAACCTTGTTAATACTGAGTATAGATCTTTAACTTTGAAATACTACATCAATTTGATGCCGAGGCATGCTGTGACTTTGCATAGAAAGGTGGTCTTTCTGAATGATGCAAAGCAAGGACCTTGGCAGTGCTGGTAGTAATGTATTGTACATTGAACTGGCTAGTGAGGTGTATCATATTACAAAAAATAATAATAAAATAACTGCTTCAACAGCCAACACGCATACCAAATCCTATGATGTCAGGAGAGGATTTGCCTGCCTAATAAAGGCAAACTAAACCTGAGTGCTCCGTGTTTAATCAATGGAACAGAGTTGAAAGGTCATTAAGCCCATAGTCTCCAAACATTAGCAATCATTCCTCTCATCATTTCCTAGGATCACACGGGGGCAGGATCACTTTACTAAAGCTCAGTGCAAAAACTCTCCGTAGTGATAAACATTGCCACTTTTGTGTCCCCTCAAAAAAAAAAGATACCACACAATTAATCACTCTACAGTGCTCAGCCCTTAGACATCAGAAAAAAAATAAAGCTGCCATCTACTTAGTAAATCTCTCTAACTGGCTACTTCAAAACCTAGGTAAGCCCCTGAATTACCAAAGTGAAGTTGGAAGGGAGAGAAAAGTCAATAGGCTTGGGAAAGAAACTACAAGGCAGACAGACAGATACTATACATTTTAGTACCGATTTTCTTTTAACACATTGAAATGGAAATAGCGCACTAAAAGACCCTTTGCATTTAGTTTTTATAATATTTACCTCTAAATTATAATCTTTAATAGTAATAGCACTTTGCAGTTATAAAACATCTTATTCCGAAAAGCTCAAAATGTTCTGCCACATGTTAATTTAACTCTACTTAAGACTATATGCTAGGGAAGGATGACTGAACCCAAATCTAGAGAGTTACAAATGGATTTCAAATAGCCAATTTGGTCAACTTGATCATTTAAGGTAAGTGGAAAGGAAACACCTACAATATGAGTGGCTAGTGAATAAACACCAAGCTCATAGAGATAAAAGAGCAATCTGCCTTATTAGCTTAGTGGCCTACTTGTAAAAATCCATCCTCAGACAAAACAGTTTAGCTTAGTTATTTTAGGCTTACGTAATCTTGCATTCACAAAAATATGTGGAACACGGTTTTGTTCCTTTATTTCATATGTTCTACATGTGACCAACTACCACCCTTTTGTCAGTTTGTCTTCAGGTTTCCATGATGCTGGAAACTATGCCACCACTATTTCAAATGCCAGCAGGGTCATCCATGGTGAACACATTTCAGCAGAGCTTCCAGAGGAAGACAGACAAGGAGGAAGGATCTGATGATCTACTCTTGGAAATTAGCCAATGAAAACTTTATGGATCATGACAGAACATTATTTAACTTGCTCGCTTTGGACACAGTGTAAGGAGGGACAAATCTCTGGAGAACACTGTGTTTGGTGATGTAGAAGGCCGGTGAGAGTGAAGGAATCCACTGGTGAGATGGACTGGCACAGTAGGTGCAAAGAGACTCAAACGTGGGCAATCATGAGAATGAAGCAGAAGCAGGCAAGATTTTGTTCTGTTGTACATAGAGTCAAAATTGACAAGATGGGAGCTATCCAACTATCTATCTACATGGGATCAAATTAAATTCCACAGATGTACTTTTCAGCTGGGGAACATAATCAAAAAAGCCAAAGGAGGTAGAGAAGATTCAAGGAGAGAAAAGACATAACAGGTCTCGAGGGTGGCCTGCAGAGTAAGTGCTTCCCCATCTTTCAAAGGTATATAAGCAATTATAATGCACACATGTATATAAGGACAGCAATTCATTTTGTTTTACATTATTCATCGCTGTTTCCCTACACCTTAGAACAGACAGACGTAAATACAAAACCATACACACTGCCATTGAGTTGATCCTGACTCATAGTAACCCCCATAGTGCTTCAAAGGCTGTATATCTTTATGAAAGCAGACTGCCTCATCTTTCTCCCACAGAGAGGCTAGCAGGTTTGACCACCAAGGTTTTTGGTTAACAGCCCATGGCCTTAGCCACAGTGCCACCAGAACTCCTTGAGAGAGGTAAAGAGTAGGCACTTAAATACATTTTGAAGGAATGAATATTATTGAATGGATATAGTCTAGCATTCCTAAAATGGGGTCATCTACTGACTCTGTCAGCTAGAGAACTCATTTGTGGCATCAAAGCACTGTGTCCCTTGTTTTAGAAATTGTATTTAACTTATCAGATACAATTTCTAAATTGCCTAACATAAAATTAAATAGTATTCAGGCTATATTTTGTGGTCAAAAACAAGTAGAAATTAGACCATCATCTCTGGCCAGCAAATGCAATGAAAACATCTGTAGATAGCCTTTACTTTTCTGATTAGTTACTTGGGTCATGAGTATCTATAGGAAATTAGAAAAAAAAATACAATCACCAATCAATGCCTCTCAACATTTGTATAAATCATGATTGGCAACTTTAGACTCCAATTTAAAACAAAAATATTAAGTACATGTATCAGTAAAACCACTAACTAAACCAGTAGTCTGTTAAATAGAATTATTCAGGTATAGCAAAGTAGAAATTTATTCACTGAATTCCCTACCATTAACTTAACACTTACATCTGTCAAATGAGTTCTTAAATCTGATGCTTATAAATTGATAATTTATGAGATGCATTAGGGTTTCAAACAATCTGTGTAGGAATCAACTGCTTTGCTTCATGCTGCCTTAAGTTTCTCTCTGGAAGTACACAGCCCAGGTTGTTAATGAATTTCCCCACTTTTATACAGAGTACAGGCCACCCCTTATTGTCAACACGCACATTTCCTCCCCTACCAATGAGAGCCCTCGAAATAACTGATGAAAAGTAGATGTTTATGGATTTGTTTAGTATTCAAAAAAAAAAACCAAAGTCACTGCCACTGCCGTCCAGTTGGATTTGACTCATAGCAATCCCTTCCTGGGTTTCCAAGGTGGTATCACTAAAGGAAGTAGATTGACCAATCTTCCTTTAGTAGTCAAATAGTACACAAATCAAACAAAAACACCCATTATACAAATAGATGGCAATATTTAAAATGTGGTATATGGCAACACTTGGCCCACAATCTTAAGTGGCAACAATATTTAGAATAAACACTCATATAGCATTTTAGCTAGAGCCTGTGGACTCCCTATTATCTGGCTCCTGGTCTACCTCACTCATCCATGTTAACAATATGGTTTCTGGAAGCCTTCTCTTTTGGGTTCTCTGGTTCTTAGGATTCTAACATCACAGCATGTGTACAGAATCTAAAGAGCAATCCAAAAGTGACTCTCCTGCCAAGGAAATAGCATCACTATCAAAACAAACAAACTCACTGCTGTCGAGTTGGATCTGACTCATAGCGACCCCTCCTTGGGTCTTCCAGGCAATATCACTACAGAAGCAGATTGACTAATCTTCCTTTTGAGGAATGGCTGGTGGGTTTGAACTGCCACCCTTCTGGTTAGCAGTCAAATGCCTTAGGCAGCATGCCACCTGAGCTCCTAGCATCACCATGGTGCTCTGGAGACTCTAGGCTCCAGTCCTAGTCATACCACTAGATGGCCATCCATCCTCTATAAGCTTTGGCTTTATTTAAAGGAGATCAGAGAACACAATCTGTAGAGACCGCTTCCAGACCCAAAATGCCATGATTTTATGTCATTGTTCACCCATCTGCTAGAGTGGCTATCCTTGCACAAATAGGAAATAACCTGTGAAAGGGTAACTGGCATGCTACCAATACAAGGTCTGCTGCTACATTCTAACATGGCTTATCCATTTTTCCAAATAGCTTATTAATTTATCCTACTTAAGCACTTATATCTGTAAAATCATGTATTTTATTAACTAGTATGAGATTTTTTTTTCTCCTTTACCATACCTATTAAGGAGCTCTGGTGGTGTAGTGGTTAAGGCATTTGACTGCTAACTAAAGGGTTAGTGGCTTGAACCCACCAGCCACTCCATGGAAGAAAGATGAGGCAGTCTGCTGCTATAAAGATTTAGAGTCTTGGAAAACCAATGCGGGTTGTTATGGGTCAGAATCAACTTGATGGCAGTGAGTTTTTGGTTTGATCATATCTATTAGAAATGTCTATCTGGGTGCTACCTAATGATAACACACACTGCATCAGATGTATTTACTTCCACATTGGGAAAAACTGTCTCATGTGAAGCCTAAATTGAATAAGACAGATAATTTGGGGAAATTACCAAGCCTTGGGAGCTCTGGTAGCATAGTGCCTAACGCGCTTAACTGCTAACCAGAAGGCTGGTGGTTCTAACCCACCAGCCACTCCTTGGAAGGAAGATGGGGCAATCTACTTCCGTAGCGATACTTCCTCGGAAACCCAAGGAGGGGTCGCTATGAGTCAGGTCTGACTCGACGGCACATAACAACAACCAAGCCTTAACCACACTTTCAAGCAAGTTCCTAATTCTCTCCCTCAAGATTATATTGAGATTGAAAATTGTTATATATAAAATCAAGACTGTTTCTCAAGTACAAGATTTCAGTTTATCAGTTTTTAGGGACATCTTGATTATTAATCACACTTTTTAGATGATTTGAAAAATACACATTGCAAGCAATGCATCAGTCAGGCCCTTACTGAACACTAAATGTTTGTAAAGAGTTTACTTTCAATGCACACAGACACACTCATACACACTGACATACTATACACTCCACACATGAATTAGCTTAAGAAATTGCTGTCCCATTAATAATTTAGAAAAGAAAGTTCAAGAGTGAACTCCTTTTTAAAGGCTGTCAAATCTCTTAAATGCAGTCACATGCCACAATTGGTACTTTCAACTAGAAATATAATGCTATAAACGCAGTTAATAACAACAATCAGCTGAATACTCCTGTGGATTCCTTCAGGGAGATGCAGAGGAGGCGCCTCGAGGGAGGGTCATGCCAGTCTAAGTCTGCTGCTATTCTTCTGTCTAAGCACACAGCCAGACAGCTGGATGGGAGCAGGAGTCACACACCTTAAATTTCCAGATTCACACTTAACGCACACATCATAAAGATGTCAGAGACCATGTTTGAACACATGATTTGTTCTCTTCTGGGAGAAGGTAGTTTTTTGTGCACCGCTGTCATGTATTATACCTACATGTGAGCAGTTCTACCAACCTGAGGGGCACACAGATGCACCGCGTTCTAAGCAGCTTGCAGGTAAAGTACTTGCAAATGATGGAGTCCAATTAGTGACATGACTCCCTCAGAAGCTCAGGTCCAGTAGACAAGAATATTTATCTAAATTTGTGAGACCTAAACACACTAAATTGGACAGCAGTGGAAAAGAGGAGTGAAATGATTCTGTGAAGTCATTCTGTGTAGTGGCACATTATCTCCTGCAGTAAGAACTTTATCACTTCCTGGGCAAACTGACTTTAAAACTCTACTTCTTAGACTCAGTCATCCCCTTTCATCTTATGGGACTATTTGGGGACAAAAAACATTTGCAAAGATTTCATTTTACATATCCTGGTACTATATCACACCACACAAACCACATACACATAAGAAACTGGTTTTCTGCTAAAAATTTAGGTTAAAAAGTTTATAAGTAAAGTCATTTTTAAGGCTTTCACATCCCTTAAATGTATTCACATGCTGCAAGAGGCATTTACAACTATATATAGTTTATATATATAAAAAACATAAATTAATATAGTACTACTATTATACACAGACAATACTGCAGATGAAACTGGAAATAATGTGAGAAATATAAAATTCAGGAGACAGATAGTGGCAATTCACTAGCCACTTACATCAACAACTACATCATTTCTATATATACTTGTTTACCTATATCTACCCAACTAAACTGAATAGTCACATACACTACTCCAGATATCCTCACTGAAATAGGATGGCCTATCTCTGCTGCGATTGTACCCACTTCCTTAATGATGATTATATTTTAAAAGCTTGCCAGTTGGTACAGTTAAGAGCCAAAAGCAATCCTTTCTCTCTGTAGCTCTTCATTGATTCACATTTCTTAATCATTTGCCGAGTAACAGTACCAATGCTGGCCATTTTGGAACTTGTCCCAGTGGTGTTACACTTGATATTTTTTCCCTCACTCACCACAATTTTCCTTTGTAGAATGCAGCCACATCTCTTTCAACCACAATACACTCATTTCCCTACTTTCTTATTTGCATTATTTTTTCAAGACACTACAACTTCTGTCCAATGACAAAGGGCTTTCTTCTGGCAAACCTTAAATCTGTCTCCTGTAGTTCCCCTTTGCCAACTGCCAGGCACGGCAAAGCATCTCTAAATTCTGTCATATCCCCCAGAATCTGTAGCTCTGCATTTTATATCTAACTCTAAGAAATACTTTATTCATTTGCAGCACCTTCTGATGTGCTCTGCACAGTATTAAGTCACCCCACGCCTTCTTTGAAACAATAGAGAAATTTCATGCTAATATGCAGAAGAATGATGTTTCTATGGTGGACAGGGGCAACAGCATCTGAAACCATCCATAAAACTAAAGTCATGTGTACATCCAATTTACAACTTTACCAGTTTAACTACATAATAAAACAGTCTGATAAACCACTGGAACCATTAATTGATATTGAATTGAACTCTCAAGACACTGGGTGCACTGGTATAAAACCAAAAGCATTGCACCTTTAAGCTGCTTGGTAACTTTGCAATCCACAATTTGAGAGCCACAAATAATCCCACATAGCTGTCACCAGTATATTTTTTTGCATAGAAATAGTCCATAAGCACAAAATCATTTTGGTCATGGAAGGATGCACAGCTATAAAACAGAGGAATTATTTCACATTACTGATTCTACTTACAACCGGGCCTGCTGCCTAAAAAGCCAAGATATCTACCTGGTTATGGGAGATTTGGAAAATTAATTTTATATTCTGCATGGATCTCATCAAATACAGTCTAGAAGTCCAATAAGGAATAACATTAATATTCAAACTCCAAAGTAGTAAGTCACATATACAAAAATTACTGAATAGTAATAATGGAGAGAAAACTGAATATTCCAACTTCCATTTAAATGCTATCTTGACATTACCCATCTCTAGTGTAAGAAGGTAAGTCCTCATCCAAGCTATTAGTGTCATCAAATGGTCACTTGTCACCCATCTTAGAATACACTAGATGGTGAAAAAAAAAAAAAAAAAAGTAAATATTGTCGACAGTTAAGTGGAACAGTAACCTATATTATTTTGTGCCTTTCCAGCTATGTGGCCAATGTGTATTTTTATTTCATTTAATTGTGAAAGAAATAAAAAGCCCTGTGACCCTTATAACATACAGATAATCTAAGACAATTTGGCTTCCTCTAATACCTGCAGTTAAGAGGCTCAACTAAGTTTATTCACAGTTTAGTTTGAGCACATCAAAAGGTTCCAGGATCAAAAGTCCTGGGTTTAGTAACTTCATAATTTATTGTTTTCAGTTAATAGGCTTATCTAGCAATACAGAATCCTGAGATTGTCAAAAATAGTAAAGAAAGTTACACGAAAAAAAATATCTTACTTAGAGTTCACAAAGTTGCTTCCTCGACTATGTTGTAAGGTATACATTGAATTAAATCATGTAGGATTGTTATTTTCTACACTGTTTAACAAGATAACCATTTATTGGAAAAAAATAAAACCTTTTGTTGCACATTTTTTTCTCAAGCTCTTTAAAATGCTGCTATATTGAAACACACTCTCATTTATGAAACTTAAAAGATAAAACAAATTATTCTCTTTCTTAAAAAATTAATGTGGGCTTTCTATACACACATACACAAACAACTGTAACTTTTAGGGGCCCTTCTTCATACACAATCCTTGGACTAAGTAAATGTAATACACAACACTGTATCATTTATACCTTAACGAACACTTGTCAGGGAAGGCAGCAAACACACAAGTTACCGCCAAAGAGCAGAAAATAACTACTTTTCTATTTGGCTTTAGAGTAAACTGACAAAAGAGGGGGAAAGAGGGGCAGAGGGAGATGAGAGAAAGAGAGAGGGAGTGAGGAAGAGAGTGGGAGGAAGGGAGGGAAGGAAGGAGGAGTGAAAAAGAAAGAAAGGAGAAAAGGAGGGAGAAAAAAAGGAAACAAGGAAGGGAGAGAGGGAAGATGCAAATATAGTATCCCAGTTGGTGGTATAGCAGTAAAGTATTCAGCTGCTAACCAAAAGGTCCGCTGTTCGAACCCACCAGTTGCTCTGTGGAAGAAGAATGAGGCAGTCTGCTTCTGTAATGATTTACAGCCTTAGGAACCTGATGGGGCAGTTCTACTCTGTCCTATAGGGTTGCCATGAGCCAGAATAGACTAGATGGCAGCAGGTTTGGGGCATTTTGCTTTAGGAGGACAATTACTTCATATTTTACATTGTCCCTAGGCAATTTGAAAGGAGTTCCAGGTGTTAAAGGTTAGAATGAGATGTCATGAGATCATAAACTTTTTGAACCTAGAAAGACTCTGGAAATCATACCTCATTTCACAGGGGGATATTGAGGAACAGAGAGGTGAGGCGGCTTGTTAGAGGTTGAACAGCATCTTAAAGGCAGTTAAAGTCAAGCTTTCACAATGTTAGCGATAACCTATAGCATGTACACTTTATCAGTACACATTCAAGCTTTGCTAACATTTAAGATCATCCAAAATTATTAGGGTTTTTAAATTCCTCTTTTTTTTTTCTTTTCATTTTACCAAATTCCCATTGAACTTACTGTGAAGAAAATTTGCAGAGCATCACTCTTCACCTGGCATTTGCTATTAAATCGGGTTAAGGTACAATTTGCTTGCAAAGAGGATCTGCTCACAACTGCTGTCACAATTGCTGCTGAGGCCATTGTGCCATTCCCTTTGTGCTGAGCCCAACAGCTCTAGGAGCAGACAGAACAATTTGCCAAAGGCCAAAAGCAGAGAATGCCAGGAGGCTTTACTATCTTCTGGAGTGTCCATAGTCACAGGATGCTTTTCACTTTGACCGACTCCAGCACTTTCTGGAGCTGAGGGATACTGCACCTGGGACAGCAGAGACATTATCTAAAAGGCTGAAGGGATGCATTACCTGAATACACCAACTATAAATGTAGAACACAGGAGATTTTTCTCATTCTGGCACTTTAAATTTATTTTGAAGATGAGTCAAATCACCAAGGCTTTAAATGTACCTCTTATAAGGTATACTAACACTCATCCACTCACACTCGTAGGTTCAGGGAGCAGACCGTACAAATGACACTGGGGCAGATTAAAAGAGTGTTCAGATATTCAGAATGAAATCAAAATATTACAAGTTTACAGAGTACATGTTTCAAATGTCTTTCAGAGCTTTGCAGTGACTAGCTTAAAAAAAGAAAAAAAATTAACTTCATTTGATAAGAGTTCAAATTTCTAAAAGTTTCAATGGAAAATAAAAATCAAACTTGGCTACTTCAGAAAAATATTCCCTTACAGAATGCAAAAATTCAAGCGCAATATAAAAAGGAATTTAGAAGTCAGACAAAAAAATTAGAACTCAAAAGAAATAGCATTTATTCAGTTATGTAAAAACCGAAACACTTATAAAAAATTATTTTTATTGCAACTTGGCTATTATTTCTGTTGTGTTATCCTTTTAAATAAGACCACATCTTATGCAAGATCATACACTTGTACTAATTAGACAAACAACAACAATTATTTGAAAATTCACAAGGCTTCCTCAGCAACTATCACTCACAAAAGTTAGCCTAGTTTCAGAAGATAATGTAAGGGCATTCTCGGTTTTTTTTTTTTTTTTTTAGGAGAAATGATCACATGCAACATAACTGGAGCCAAACCATTTGCCTTTATTTCAGATTATGATATTTCAGACTCTTCAACAGACTTGTTTTCAGAGGAGCAGACTTCTCCACAAGGACAGCGCTGAGCGGTATGCTACCCAGACACAGCGCAGCCATTCTCCTCTTGCTTCATCTTGCCAGATGTTAAGTGTCTTTATTGGTTTGCTATCTTTTCCCTTGAAACCTCAAGCTCTGAAAACCCTGTGCTCATGTAGACAACCATCTATTTTGAGTTTCCTCTCACTTGCATCGTTCCCCTCAACCAAATCTAATGAGAACATACTCTGTCCTCACCAGTGAGGTACTTTCATACTTCACAGTCTGTGGTTTTCCTCTGCTTTGAGATTGACTGCCTATTCAGGAAAATTGTATTTGCACTCTGGAAATTACTGTAGTCTTCAGCTTCATGGTCTCAAGCTGATGTGGGCACTTCTATTCCCCTTTCAGGTATGAATGATTAAAAGTTAACTTTGGTCCACATCAGCCCTGGCCATTGGCTCAAGTGGTTCCAGTCTCTGTTATTCAAATTATTCTTACAACACCATGCATGTTCCACTTTCAACTCAGGAAAATAATGGTGACTTATATTTAGGTTAGGGAAACCTGGACCAAAAAAAAAAAAAAAAAAACTACATAGTCCTTTCCACAGTGATAGCAATCTTTAATTTCACCAGAGCACTGATCATTTGAAAGACACCTTGTGAACATTATTAACAATATTAAATTCTAATAGCGTTTTTATGATCAACTCATCTAGCATGCATAACAAATATTAATTTGAGAGATTGCGTTTGGGAATACATAAAAGATAAATGAAGCTGGCTATACAATGTTTTTTTTTTTTTTGCCTTTTTAAATTCACATTGCTTTCTAAAAAGTGATGCATTCAAAAGCAATAATGGGCTGAACATAGACTCTCATGATTAAATACTGCACCTTACAACGCAAAAGGAGATAATGAAGTTTATATTTGCAAATATTCTCAACAGTTATCCACCCCCCAAAGTTTCTGAACAGCAAGCAACGGAAAAACAAGAGAAACTTTCCTGTTTCTGCATTTCTTAGCGGCCATAGAGCCCCAAAATAAATTATATTAAATAAATCCTGGAAATACTGACACATGCTTCTTTTATACATAAGTGTATGTAAGATGATCTTTTTGCATATACATTACTTTTACTTACATTTTTCTTGCAATATCCAGAGGTAGAGAAGAAGATAAATAAATGCTCTCACCATCCTGAGCACCACAGACAATGCATCCGTGTTCCCCAAATTAAAAGGCAAAGGCAATGATTTTGAACTTCCAGAAAAGCATGGTGAAAGGCCCCTTATTTCTTTGTATGAATCAATTATATAAGAGATCTGACAGAAGCAGCAAGCTCTAAACAGATTACACTGTCTCACCAGCTTGATTCAACAAAGAGCAATGGAACAGAAAATCAAATGCAGCTTGCAAAGTCACATTCACATGGAGCTTTAGGGAGAAGGAGAGGGGGGTAAAAAGCCTGGTACTTACAGAACTGTAAAGTAAAATGTCCCAGTTTCGCTTTACATGTTACAGCAAATCAAACAGAGATTTCAGCTCTCAGCAAGTCCCTGCTTCCACTACACTGATCATCCAAGCAGAACAGGCCCTTATGGATTGCTTAGGCAGCTGGGAGATAATGGGACCATATTCTCAGCTGGGACTAGAGAAGCTACTGCTCTCCGCCGCGTGCTGCACGGCTCTCCGCCAGCATTAATCAAGGAGGACCCAGCTTCGTGGCTGTATTCCCTAAAGGATCGACATAATTAGCGCATGAATCAAAGACGCACCCTGGGAGCATCTCACACACACACCCCCACACGTCTCTAACTGGCTCTCCTCACATAGAACCTGATTAGGAAATCAAGTTGGTTCCCCGATCCAATGTGCTAAACCAAAATACACAGAGACCTACACAGCTGTTTATAGATTTCAAGGGAGGGGTGGAGATTAAAGCTTCCTTCCCAATGGGCAATTGATGCAATTCCTCAACTACACGATATAATTACACTGGTTGTTCAGTACATATGGTGGGCTTGCCCTGTGATTTGGTTTGTCTGCTAGGGTTTCTTGGCAGCTCCAAGCAAGTGTACAGGCTGCAGCATCCATTTATGAGACTTAGGAGTATGTTATATTCAGGTTTTCGGGAAATTGGTTGGATTGACGCTGGTCTGTATGGGGGTGGATTTTACGTCGCCAATGACATGCTTCTTTCAGTTCTGGAAATTCACGGCTGTCCAAACAGAGGTTTTGTAATGGTACTCAAACAATTCAGTATTCCAAAAGCAACCTGTGATTTTGATTCCACTTGCTTAATTGAAAGAACACCCTTCTTTACTCCTTCCGCATGGCGATGCAGTCAGAGGGTGCAAACTGGACATGTTTGGTTTGGCAAGAGAGAGACTTCTGAATTGGATTGTGAACATTTTTAAACAGAACATGTGTTCTGCACTTTACCAAAGAGGCACCACTCCCTCTTTTGTCCGCATATGCTACCCGCTGGTCCCAGAAGACATTTGTTTATGTAAATTTGACCTTAGTTAAGCACGTCTGAGTTACAGATGTAAAACATTCCATTTTAGAGAAAGGAGGTTCATCTCCTGTGTCTCATTAAAAGGCTGTGATTAAGCAGCCAGTGTGATTAAAGTTCCACCATGCACGAGGCAACTAGTATTTAATAAGCCCGTGAGAAAAAGAGGGGAGAACATTTAGAAACTCAGAAAACCTGAGTTCCAATTCTCTTTCTTGTTGCTAATGGTCTACATTAGGACATTTCACCTGTCTGATCCCAGGTTTTCTTACCTCTATAATAAGGATCTGGTCCATACCTCTGAGGACCCTTGTAGACTAGACATTTTATTATTATTCAAAGGAGAAGAAAGTCTCTATCAGAAGGGTGCTTGCATCTGGTAATAGCAACTACAGTGATGGGAAAGGTATAAAGACATGCTTATTATTTATTTATTTATTTTTAACTAGCCCAAATTTGTACATCTCTGTTACCTTTAGGGAGGTGTTTCTTGATAAATCATTGACTGGGCAGGTGTTTCAAAGATCTTAATCATCATTATTAAGTCTGAGTAAATTATAAATGTGTGTGTATATATATGTGTGTATATATATATATATATACACACACACACACACACACATACATATATATACATCTATCTATCTATCTATCTATCTATATATATAGCTGTTGATGTTATGTGCCCTCAAGTTGGACCTGACTCATGGCGACCCCTCTTTGGGTTTCTGAGGCGATATCACCACAGAAGTAGATTGCCCAACCTGCCTTCCAAGGAGTGGCTGGTGGGTTTGAACTGCTAGCCTTCTGGTTATCAGTCAAGTACCTTAGGTACGATGCTTCCAGAGCTCCAAATATATATATATATATATGCACACACACACATACACACATACATATACATATATAAATATATACATACATACATACACACACACACACACACACACACACATCAAACCAAACTAAAACCAAGCTCAGTGCCACTGAGTCGAATCCAACTCACTGCAACCCCTCCTTGGGTTTCCGGCAGTATCAACTACAGAAGTGGATTGCCCAACCTTCTTTCTGAGGAGTGGCTGGTGGGTTTGAACTGCTAGCCTTCTGGTTAGCAGTCAAGTGCGTTAGGCACTACACTACCAGAGGTCCCCTGTATATATACATACATATGTACATACATACATACATACATACATACATATAGACACATTGGGCAGAAACTGGCTGTATGGAATTGTACTCAAACTGTTTAACTAGAGTGAAACATGTGAATGAAAAGTCAAACTTTCAATCAGAATGGTTTGCCTTCATGTTGCCCATTACTGAGGCACTGCAATTTCTGGGTAAAGAGCCTTTTCACATTTCACTTGGATTGCCTCATCTTACTTTCTTGCCCTCTTTCTATCCAAACACACAGGAAGGTGTTGTTTATCTTCACATTGTCAGTTACACAGTCTCTTGTGGAATAATGTGTATTATAAAGGTCAAGACAACCCAATTTGCCTTAGATACTGATATTAGGGAATAAATGGAAAATAGATCAACAATTATACGATGCCTTAACTCCCTGGGTGGGACAAATGGTTAACATGCTGGCTGTTAACCAACAGTTGGTGGGTCTAGTCCACCCAGACGTGTGCCTTGGAAGAAAGACCTGGCAATCTACTGAAAAATCAACCTTGAAAATCCTGTGGAGCACAGTTATGCTCTGACACACTTGAAGTTGCCATGAGTCACAATCCACTCATCATTAATTGGCATTCTGTAACTAGAAGCATAGTGCACCCAGAAGATAAACAATTTTGCAAAAGATGCATGCTATCAGGACCTTTGTGTTCATTACCAACTCAATTTTTCCCAACCAGATACATGGCCTCAAGTAGATTTATTATCACTACTTAACAGCAACAACATAGAAAGTGAGTCAAAAAATTGATAATTAAACAGTGTGATTAAACCTTTTAGAAAAAAAACAACTAAACTTTTGAGTAATCTTTGTTGCTTCAACATGTTTCTGTAAATATTGTTTCAGGTAACCCATGCTTCTTTATTTCTTTGGGAATTGCGATTTGGCATAATTTGTAAAATGACTGGCACAAATTTCATGACTGTTATTTTTATCTGGCTCATTATTATTGTGACTTTAGCACCTCTACTTCACGCAGCTCACGTGAGTTGCTGACAAAAATAGGTTAATTAAATAGCAATTGTGCATCTCAATCATATTAGCAAACAACTTGCTGAAGCAAATGAAAAGAGGAGAAAATTAAAATACTAAAGTGTTTATTCAGCGGTACAGTCAAAATAAATAGTTTAATTGGTTTTAAGTTACATTCAGTCACTCTTTGCCAGGTAATTACTTTGATTCATCTTTGATTATAGTATGTGATAGAGTCACTGACATGTGATTTGTACTTATTTCTAATGGTAGGTGATAGCTACTAACTAAAATTTCTAACTTCCATCAGTTCTTCATGCATTTCTCCCCTGACACATACTATTAGAAATATGAAGTACTTCATAAAAGTCTAAATCTGGTAAATGCCTGATTTTTTTTTCTTTTAAGATCAAAGCCAACATTAATGTCAAAACAAATATAGCAAAGATGAGGGAGGGGATCTGTGGGGGACACACGATTACTAACTGCAAACAAAAGAGTCCTCACAAAGACAGTGGATCTGATCTATTATCCCAGAATGCATTTCAGAAAGCCTAAATATACGAGACATTCATTTAGAATTTGAATTGAAATTGCAAGAAACTGCATCTCTTTGGGACTCTGAAGAGTGTGCAATTTTAATACACTCTTGTCAAGGCTAATCGCCACCTTAGGGGATGGGGCTCTGGAGATCTCTTTCGGCCATTGATACAAGATTCAGCAAGTTAAATACAGTTTTGAGCCTCAGCAAATCTAGTGGTGAAATGAAAGTTATGGCAACAACTTCCCAACGGGTTGCAGCTTAATATTTTTAAATGCTTTGGAATTTTCAGCACTAAGTCACCAGATGTGCATACAATTGCTCACTGCTTCTAGAAATTGTTCGTATTTCCTATTCCTCCTCTTTCTCACTAAAAGTCAGTCAGAAGCTGAGACAACTGTGACATTTCTTCAGCTGGGAACAAAATTTCAAAAGAATGGACAGTTCAGAAATCACCACCTAGAGCACCTACTGTAACGACAATCTAAAGAGCAATGACTGGACTTTCTTTTCCAACTAAAAGTGTTGGCACCAGAAATATTCTGTTTCTAAAATAACCAAGAAGCCAGTCAAAAGTATGGATCCACAAGAAGTCACATGGCCATATTCGCTTTTAGTAAGTGTCAGATTCTTACAACAACAACCCCAGAGGCAAAGGTCACAAGCTTAAAGCAGTCTGTGGAGAAAATAGCCCAATTTGACAATTATGCCAAAATTACATCAAATCACCCTACGAGCTAGATAGAAGAGTGCAAAGTGCCTCAATATTCATCTGCCACTAACTGCTAAGAAATCTGTAGTCACCATTAGCCAATAATGTCTATTAATTGTCTGTGTGCATGTATGTGTGCATGCACACATGCACAGAGTGAGAGAGGAGACAGATTGTTTTATAGGTGCTATTTCTCAGTACTTTTTGGAGTAGACCTGACTTATCTTTATTATAATGGCTTTAGTTTATAGCATCTTTGGAATACAAGCCAATTTTCTTATCACCAGAGAAGAAAACAAAAATACTTCTCAGAAGATTTTGATTTTCCTTCCAATTAAAAACTGACAAAGTTAAGACTTCTCTTACAATTATCTTGCCTTTAATTTTCACAGTAGTGTTATGGTAAATTTGTGTGTGTTATGTGTACTTTTGATGATCTGGATATTTCCACCATCACCCCAGGCAGTAGTTCTAAGCCAGGGGCAATTTTGTCCCCTAGGGACACCTGTCAGCGTTTAGAGATACATTTGGTTATCACAAGTGTAGGGATGGGCTACTAGCAGCTAGTGGGTGGAGACCAAGGATGCTGCTGTTAAACATCTTACAATGCAGAGAACATCCCCTCACAGCAAAGATTATGTGGCCCAACATGTCAATGGTGCCATAGTTGAGAAATACTGACCTAAAGGAAGCTTCATGAGGTCCTCATAGTTAGAATTCCTAATAAATCAGAGGTGTGATTGCTATTGTTCTTATGTGCCATCGAGTCGGATCTGATTCATAGCAACCCCTCCTTGGGTTTCTGAGGCAGTATCACTACGGAAGTAGATTGTCTCATCTTCCTTCCGAGGAGTACCTGGTGGGTTTGAACCATGAGCCTTCTGGTTAGCAGTCAAGTGCCTTAGCCACTATGCTACCAGAGCTCCTAGAGGTGTGATAGAGTACATCATATTAAAAATTAAGCAAATTTAAATGGTGTTACTCTAGATATAGCTGCACTGTTGTGTTGCTGTAGCTGCTGTTGCATCAACGCTGATTCATGGTAACCTTATGTTCAATAGAACAAAACACTGGTCCTGCATCATCCTCACCATTGCCAGCATCTTTGAGTTCATCCTTGCAGTTATTGTGCCACTCCACTCACTGAGGGTTTTTTATACCCTAGTTGGCTTTCTAATTCACCAAACATTTATTGCTCTTATCACCAGCAATGTATTGCTCTTGATGATGTGCCCAAAGCAAGTGAGTTGGACAATGTCCTATTGTGATCCAAAAGGTTTTCAGTGACTAATTTTCAGAAGTATATCATCAGCCTATTCTTCCTGAAACCTCTTCACCATGGATTACCCTGCTGGTATTTGAAATACCAACAGCATAGCTTTCAGAATCAGCAACACGCAAGCCACCACAGATAGACAAAGTGGCAGACATGTGGTGGATAACTGCATTTGCAACACTAAACGGAATAGTTTGCTTTTGGAAGGTACTTTACATTCTTCTATATGTTTTCACATAAATTAATATATTCAGCACAACAAAACCAAGAAACCAAACTTACTGACGTCAAGTCAGTTCCGACTCATAGCAACCCCTCCATGGGTTTACAAGGTGGCATCTTTTCAGAAGTAGATGCCCAGTCTTCCTTCTGAGGAGTGGCTGGTGTGTTTGAAGCATCACCCTTCTGGTTAGCAGTCAAATGCCTTAGGCATTATGCCACCATAGCTCCCTCAGTACAATAAGCTAAGTCAAAAGCCAAGAAAGTCCTCTAATTTCAAGTCCATTAATGCAAGCAAACAAAGGTCTCAGGACACAAGAATAATGACATGGTTATTAAATAAAATAGTCAAGTCAAAACAAGAGCCCAATATATCCCTTTCCTCACTAGAAGTCTGCTTCTCACAAAACTAAGTAAAACTGAGAAACATAAACATAATCTACCCTCTCCTCTCCTTCCCATACCACCACTGGAACCAGTGAACACAACCCTTAAGGAACATGTAATTCCATACATGTATTTTCTTTCTACCTATCTCCATGGATGATCCTAAATAGATGGTCATAGTCTATTATATAGGAGCTCTGGTGGCATAGTGCCTATGGCATGTGACTGCTAACCAGAATGCTGATGGTTCAAACTCACCAGCCACTCCTCAGAAGGAAGGTTAGGCAATCTACTTTAGCAGTGATACCACCTCAGAAAACCAAGGAGGGGTCATTATGAGTCAGTTCCGACTCAAAGGCAGTGAGTTTGGTGGTTTTGGTGAGTATATTATATGATCCAATATCAGGGTTCTGATATTACTAAGTAGGTAAGGTTTTAATACAAACATGATTCAATCACGGACTTTCACCCATATCTCAGATGTTAGACCTCTTTTGTTCACTTACTTGTATAACAAATATTTATTGAGCACCTACTAAATTCATGGTCAATTCAAATTATTAGAGAAAGAAGTCAAATCCTTCACCATCTGCTTCCCTTACAGACTTTATGTATTTATATTACATCCTCTACATCATCTTGTCTGGCTCTGAAAGAGTTTACTGCATTTCTCATCATCCACTAAGGTCATTATTATTTATAATCAGCTTTATCACTAATGCAGTGCTCCATGGACTCTTCGGCTCTGGTGTGGAGCTCTTTTGTTGGCTCCAGGGAGCATAGGCACTAGGTGGATGGCAGGGGCTTTTCATTTTCTTCTTTGGCATCCCTTCCATCAACTACAAAAAGCCTTGTTCAGGCTTTTACATGAGGGGAGTCATAGCTAACTTTTGTTTCTTAAAGGGAAATTGTTTCCCCCTTAGATCTGCTACATATGGAAAAAGAAGAGAAAGAAGGTACTGAAAGGGGGAAGACTTGAGCAAAAGCAGGGTTAAATTCAAACAAGTTCTATATTTGTTAAGACTACCACAGGATTGTATTTGGGGAAAAAAGAAAAAAGAAAAAAGAAAAATGAGTGTTTGATTAGAATGGGCAAAGCCTATTCTTACACATATTTTATGGAGTGAAAAAGAGGAGTAAGATATAAGCTTTTCTTCCTGTATTCTTTGAAAAAATGGAGAAACTTTACTCCCCCTAATTGATTGTCTGATAGAGAGCAAACCTATTAAATTTAGAATATATATGTATATCATAGATTAAGGCAGAGATCAAAGTTCTCTTTAGTTAGAAAATGGGAAAGCTCTTTTTAGGAAACCTCCCTGTAGATGCACCTATTTCTTCTCCTTTCATTGGTATGATGCCAAAAAATCAAAGGCAAATGATAAATGTAGGTCAATCGGCCTTTTAATTCCAGAAATCTAAAACTCATATAATTTACATGATATATCCACATAACCATGTGTAACTATATATATATATATAAATGACAAGTCCATCCTTATGCTAAGTGATATAATGATTTAGGACCCTGCAATTTTAAAGCATTTTGTAATTATGAAACAATCTGGTATAAAATAAATTAAATGTTCTATATCTTTGATGCACTTAAAAACATTCTTAAGATTGTTGGACAGGGTTGATATAAAATACATATAGAAGGCCTGACTTTAGAAAAGACTAGAGTAGTCAATCATACTTTTTAAACTTGATAATTTTTTTTTAAACTTCAAACTTACAGAAAATTTAAAAGAATGATACAATAAATACTTTTATGCTTTTGACCTAGAAACAATGCTTGTATTCTCTCTCCCTTACCTCTCCTTCACCTTCCCTCTAAGTAACACTATTGTTTTGGTCTGAATCAGCAGGCATCATGACACTTTATCTGTAAATAATTCTCTTAAGAATTCACCAAGTTCATTGTTCCACATCCTTCTTTGGTGAGTGGTGACTGGGATCTTAAAAGCTTACAAGTGGCCATCTAGATGCAACGATGGGTCTCTCCTCATCCAGACCAAAGAATGAAGAAAACCAAAGAAGCATGGAAGCAGTTAGTCCAGGGACTAGTAGACCATTCGATCCTCAGCCTATATGACCATGAGACCAGAAAAACTAGATGGTTCCTGGCTACCACTGTCAACCACTCAGAGGGGGATCTGTGTAGGAGATCCTGGATAGAGTGGAAAAACAATGTGGAATAAAACTTAAAATTATGGGGGCAGTGAAGACCAGGTTTGCTGGTCTGATAGAAGCTGGTGAAATCCCTGAGACTATGGCCCTAGCTGCCCTTCAGGTCTGGATTGAACTCACTCCTGTGGCTTCCACCCAAATAAAAGACCAGAATATGGGCTGAATATTTACATCAGGTAGATATACTCCTTGGAACGATCAATCACCGGAGAACAGAAGGGCAGTGTATGCACAGGGAGACTGCTCAGGGGTCAGGAGTGCATAGGAGGGAAGGACACAGGGAAGAGGTAATTATGGGAAGGAAGTGGAAAGAGAGCTGTTACAATGTGGGAAATTGCAGTCAATGTCATGAGACAAAATGTGTATGAACTACTGTATGGAAAATGAATTTGCTCTGTAAATTTTCACCCAGATCACAATAAAAATTAAAAAAGAATTCACCAAGTTATGTTTCTCTTAAGAGCAAGAATATTCACCTACATAGCCACAAAAAAAAAAAAAAAAAATTAACCAAGCCAAGAAATTCAACACTGATACAAAATTACCAATAAATGCATCATCTATTCTAAAATTTCCCAATTGTCCCAATCACGTTATTTATATCTACCTTTCTTTTTATTTTCTCTGATTCAGGATGCAATCCAAGATCACACAATGTTTTCTGTAGTCATGCCTTCTTTTAATATAGAACAGTTCTCTCATCTTTTATGTGTTTCATGACATTGAAATTTTGAAGTGCCTTGGCCAGTTATTTTACATTATCTACCTCAATTTGAAGGTCTATGAGCATTTTAATGATTAGATTGTAAGTGACAACATAATCTTTGTGCATTGCATTAGGGTTCAGGTGTTGTGAGTCTGGAGTGCCTGGGTGTGGTAAACAGTAAAGCTGTAGGTTACTAACTAAAAGGTTGGTGGTTCAACCCCACCCCCACCCCAGAGTTGCCTTGGAAGCAAGGCCTGGTGATTTGCTTCTGAAAAGGCTCATCCTTGAAAACTCTAGGAAATGCAGTTCTACTTTGTAACAGATTGGGTCACCATGAGTTGGAATCAACTCAATTGCAAGTGGTTTTATTAGTATTATTAGTTTAATTGGTGATATTGAGTATAATCTCCAGATTTCTCTATTGTAAATGGAAAGGACTGTTATTATTATGTTTACAAAATACCTGTTGTTGTTAGGTGCTGTTGAGATGTCTCCAACTCATAGCGACCCTATAGACAGCAGAACAAAACACCGCCTGGTCCTGTGCAAGCTCCATGATCCCTGCTATACTTGAGCCCATCTTTGTAGCCCCTGTGTCAATCCATCTCATTGAGGGCCTTCCCCTTTTCCATTGACCCTCCACTTTACCAAGTATGATATCCTTCTCGAGAATGATCCCTTCTGATAGCATGACCAAAGTAGGTGAGACAAAGTCTGACCATTTTCACTTCCAAGGAGCATTCCAGTGGCACTTCTTCCAGGACAGATGTGTTAGTTCTTTTAACAGTCCATGATACTTTCAGCACTCTTCGCCAACACCACAACTCAAAAGCATCGACCCTTCTTTGGTTTTCCTTATTCACTGTCCAGCTCTCACATGCATAAAAGGTGACTGAAACTACCATGGCTTGTGTCAGGTGTACCTTACACTTCAGGGAGACATCTTCGCTCTTCAGCACTTGAAAGGGATCCTTCACAGCCGATTTGCTCAGTGCTGTATGTCATCTGATATCTTGACTGCTGCTTCCATTGGTGTTGATTATAGAACCAAGTAATATGAAGTCTTTGACAACTTCAATCTTTTCTCCATTTATTCTAGATTACATCTAGATATTTCTAAATATTGATACCCAGAATATTTAACTCATTCCTCCATTTTATTTCCTAAAGGATTCCAACACAGTCACTCAAGTCATGTTACATGAGAGTGGCAGTAAGTTTTTGCCATTTAGAAAATAGTAAGTGTCTTTAGTTTTCTCAAGAAGCACTGGTGGTATAGTGATTAAGGCATTGGCTGCTCACCAAAAGGTCAGTGGTTCTAATTTACCAGCCACTCCATGTAAGAAAGATGGAGTGGGTTGCTTCTGTAAAAATTCACAGCCTTGGAAACCCAGTGCAGGTTTCTATGAGTTAGAATCAACTCAATGACAGTGAGTTTGATTTGGTCAGTTTTCTCAGAAGCAGAAGTCAATGACAACTCAACAAGCAATTTATGAGAACTTATATATTGGTTTCAGAAAACATGAAGGTGAGAGGGAAAAAAATGAAATTAACCACTTCTTTAAAGGGGAGAAAAGAGAACTGGTGGTGCAGTCACTAAAGCATTTGACTGCTAATCAAAATGGTAGGTGGTTCAAATCCATCAAATGCTGTGCAAAACTAAGATGGGGCAGTCTGCTTCTGTGAAGATTTACAACCTTGGAAACCCTATGGGACAGTTCTACTCTGTTGAGTTGGAATTGAGTAGATGGCTGTGGGTTTAAAGGGGAGAGAGGAATTTCCAGGAGAAAGCTGGAAATCAGTCTTCTAAGTGATGTCTTATGTTGAATAAGGAGAGGCTACCTGTTCATATCTACTAATGCTAAAAATACTTCTCTTATCAGATTAGGGTCACTTTCAACTTCTGCAGAAAATACTCAATATAAGGAGCCAAACTGTTATTTCCAGACATTTTAAAATGTGCCATTTATTGATCTGTAAACTGTTCTATTTTGCTGAAGCATTTTTCACCTGGTAATGAATAAAAAATGAAAAGCTCTAGCTAAAATCCATTCTCCACACTGATGTCAGAATGTCCTTTCTAAAATAGAAATCTAAACACTTCATCCTCCTGTTTAAAATCCTTCAATGGATCCTATCAACTACCTGGCAATACTCTACCAATTCACACAAAGTCCCCCTTCTGTTATGATCTCCTTTGTACTTCATGTTATTATTATTATTTTTTATCTGTGTAAACACATTCTACCTTTTGACTATAATGTTTTCCATCCCTACCTCCTTCAACAAGGAAATACTTCTTATCTTCAAAAGGCAGCTCTAATTATCAAAGGAGCTCTGGTGCCATAGTGTGTAAAGCATTTTGGTTGCTAACCAGAAGGTTGGCAGTTCAAACCCACAAGTGGCTCCACAGGAGGAAGATAAGGCAATCTACTTCCATAAAGATTTACCACCTCAGAAACCCAGTGGGAGTTGCTATGACTCAGAATTGACTCAATGGCAGTGGGTTTGGATTTTTTGTTTGGCTAACTATCAAAGTTAAGCATAAATATTATGGATCCAAACAACCTGCAACCATAGATTCTCCACCTAACTAGCTGTTGGATTTGTTGTTGTTTGTTTTTTTAATGGTGATTATTTCTAAATACATGTCCTACTCTTTTTGGCTAATATACCAAAGACCAATAAATAACTTAGGGCAAACTTCATCATTAAGGATAGTGAATGCAAATCCATATTTCAAATATATAGCATAGTGCCTAAGGCACTTGACTGCTAACCAGAAGGCTGGTGGTTCAAACCCACCAGCCACTCCTCGGAAGGCAGGTTGAACAATCTACTTCCGTAGTGATACTGCCTCAGAAACCCAAGGAGGGGTTGTTATGAGTTGGGTCTGACTTGATGGCACATAACAACAACAACAACAATATATATTTAAGATTTTATTGTGCTTTAGGTGAAAGTTTACACAGCAAATTAGTTTTCCAATCAATAGTTAATGTACAAATTGTTCCATGACATTTGTTGCAATCCCTACAATGTGTCAGCACTGTCACCATTTCCTCCCTTCCTGCCTTCTCATCTTTGGTTTTGGGCAATTGTTGCCGTGTGGTATCATATGGTTGATTTTTTAAACAGCACATTCTTCCTGGGTGTTACTATTTATTTTAGAAGGCAGCTTATTAATTGTCTTAAGGATGAACTCCTGGGTTGTCTTTGGCTTCAAGTTAGAAGGTTGTTAGGGAGGTAGTCTTGAAGGTTCCTCCAGTCTCTTTCAAACCAGTAAGTGTGTGTGTGTTTAAATCTGAACATTGTTCTACATTTTTCACACATTCTACTGTAATGGTGGCCTCATACATTGTCTTTTTGTGATTGACTTATTTCACTCGGCATGATACCCTACAGATTCATCCATGTGTGAGATGTTTTGTGGATTCATCCTTATTCTTTATCATTGTTTGAGTACTTCATTGTATGTATGTACCACATTTTGTTTATCCATTCCATCCACTGATGCACACTGAGGTTTCTACCACCTTTTTGTTATTGTGAATAATGCTTTGATAAATATGGGTGTGCATATGTCTATTTGTGTCACAGCTCTCATTTCTCTAGGATATATACTTTGTTGTTGTTGTTGTTGTTATGTGCCGTCAAGTCGGCCCCGACTCATAGCGACCCCTCCTTGGGTTTCCGAGGCAGTATCACTACGGAAGTAGGATTGCCCAACCTTCCTTCCGAGGAGTGGCTGATGGGTTTGAACCGCCAGCCTTCTGGTTAGCAGTCAAGTGCTTTAGCCACTATGCTACCAGAGCTCCTTAGGAGTAAGATTGTTTGAGCATTGTTTGTTTCTATTTCTAGCTTTTCAAGGAAGTACCATCCTGTTTTCTGAGGAGTTCTGATGGTGCTGTGGTAACAGCATTGCTAACCAAAATGTTGGTGATTTGAGCAGCCCCTCCCCAGTAGAAAGATGAGGCAGTCTGCTCCCATGAAGATTTACAGCCTTGTAAACCCTATGGAGCAGTTCTACTCTGTCCTATACGGCTTCTATGAGTCAGAATCTACTTGATGGCAGTGTTTTGTTTTTGTTTTAAATAATGTTTTCCATTGTACCATTTTTCAGTGCCACCAGCATTATTGTTCTTTGTTTTTTTGTTTTTGTTTTTGTTTTTTCAAATCAGTGCCATTATTGTATCTGTTGGATCTTGAACAAGTTCAAGTTACTCACTTTCTATAAAATGAAGATAATGATATTACCTATCTAGTTGTGATGAAAATTAAATTAGTTATATCACATAAAAACCTTAAAGATTCCTGCCATTGTAAGCAATGAATCATAGGTATGATAAAAATGATGATGATTTTTCTTTCAACTTTTTCTAATAAGTTTTTTTCAAATATAGAGAAAAGCTGAAGGACTTGTACAGTAACATCCACTTACCTCTTACATAACAACAACAACAACAACACAATTAATATTCTTATGTTTCCTTCATAACCTTACTATCCATCTATCCAATCCTCTACCAATCCATAAATTAATAATGACTATTTTAAGATGAAGCCATTCTTAAATCCATCCTTTTCCTCCCCATGCAATCACCTGCATTTTCCAAGGTAGTCTAATGGTATTTCCTTTAAGTTCCCATAATACTAAGGCTTACCGCATTGTAATTATATGTTTATATAACTATTTCTTCTACTAAACTATGACCTCTTGAAGACAGATATCATGTTCAATTCTATTTTCTATACCTAGCATCTAGCTCAAGGTGCTCTGTTTAAAGCATTTTCCTGTTAACCAAAAGGTCACTGGTTCAAAAGCACGATCCACAGGAGAAAGATGAACCACTATGCTCTAAAGATTTACAGCCTTGGAAATTCTATGGGGGCAGTTCTACTCTGTTCTATAAGGTAATCATCACTCAATATTGACTCAATGGCATCTACCTCAGTGGTGTAACTCAGTAAATGTTTAAAGAGTTACTGTATGAATTTTTCACTATATGTTGCAGTAGGAAAGTCATACAATCATATGGTGTTCATCTGATTCTTGTGTTAATGGACAATTCAGATATTAGAATTAGCAATATAAGGAATAATCTATGACTAAAAGCCCAGTTATTAAGTTTTGTGAAATAACATTTTGCTCAGAACCAGAACACCAAGTTTCTAGTCCTGATTTATCAATATATGAGTCATGTGTTCTCAGATAAGTCAGTTCCATTTCTTGGGAAGAACTATCTTCATCTATAAAATGAAAGTGAAGTTCCAGCAACACAGGGGGCTCCTTTTACACTCCTCCTTTTTATAATCACATAGAATTGTTGATAAAAAGGAAAGAAAATTACCAAAGCTATCTATATGGACATGTATATAGCTGAGCTTGAAAGAAAAAAAAAAATGCCAAGCGAGAGTAATAAGGTTAAATGGATGGTTGATGGCCCAGTGCTAGGACCCCTAAGAACTGGGTAGGCTCTCACACTGCACATCACATAAAGGTGCAATTTACATACACTATAATATAAATACATTTCTTGGAATAGTGAAAGATAGCATCTCTGGCGACAGAGCAAGGAGTTTTAATTACTCTTCAAAGGCACATGAAGAATAAAGCTGGAAGTAAATTCCTGCTTCAAGGTGGGATACTGGAGAGTTTGTAACATGTAAGAAATAGAAAGTAGAAAAACTTCATCCTCAGCCAATGTGAGTATTAATGAAGTGTGTTATCTCTAAGACTCAGGAAAGGGAGTATGACAGACTGAAAAATATCTCCCAAAGATGTCCAAGTCCTAAGCCATAGAACTTGTGGCGATTTTATTTTATACAGCAAAAGTGTTTTGCAGATACGATTAAATTAAATATCTTAAATGGGGAAAGTATAATGGATTATGTGGCGGGACCAAAGTAATTGAAAGGGCCCTTCTAAGAGGGAGGCAAAAGGATCACGTAGGCACAGAGGATGTGATACTGTAGGTTTTGCTGATGGAGGAAGGCGCCACAAGCTGAGGAACACAGGTGGCCTCTAGAAGCTTGAAACAGTAAGGAAACAGTTTTCTCTGAGATCCCCCAAAAGGAACTGAAGCCTGCACATTTCTTTTAGACTTAAGAACTATAAAATAATACATCGGCATTGTTTTAAGTCATTGCTGATGGCAATATGCTATAGCAGCAATAAGAAATTAATACAAGAGGTACAATCTGTTAATAAAGTTAACTTTGGTCTACACGGTATAAAGTCCAAATTTACACAGTGTAGTGTTGACTCATTAGTCTCAAGGTGAAATATTAACACAACCAGGAAAAATCCTACAAACCCATTTACTCACTGCCATTGAGTCAGATCCGACTCACAGCGACCCCTCCCTGGGTTTCTGAGGCATTGTCACTACAGAAGTAGATATTGCCCAACCTTCCTTCTGAGGAGTGGCTGGTAGGTTTGAACCTCCAGCCTTCTGGTTAGCAGTCAAATGCCTTAGGTACTAATGAAGTCAAACATTCTATGTGGGGACATACATGCCTACCAACCTGAGCACAGAATCTCTGGCAGTCAACAAAAAACTTGCTAAGAATACACAAAAGGTATACCATCACAAAAAGCAAAGTTTCAGCTGAGAATTGGCATGCAAAGAATAAAAATAGAACAATCTAATATATTTTAAATGGTATTAAAATTTATCACAGAAATAAAAGAACAGAGCACACATTTTTTTTAAAAAAAATCTATACACTTTAGTGAGGAAAAGAAGATTTGAAAAAGCGAGGCATGAGGAAATTTTCTGCAGTGATGAAAATGCTCTATATTTTGATAGGTATACTGCTAATACAGGTATACGTGCATTTGTCAGTTGGCACACTTAATATCTGTGCATGACTAAATTACACCTCAATAGAAAAAAAAAGAAAGATAAAATATCAATGGGAGATTAAGTATCAATTAGATTCAGTTCAAAAGTGAATTGTGAATTCAGCTCTGTCAAGACCAAGTTATTGTCTACTTTGGATTTTTGTTGAAACCATGTATTTGCAGTAATTGAAGGCATTTTTAATGAAATGGAAAAAATAAACTTTTTGAACATAATACAGATTTTGATACAATTAGTGGGACATATATACCCCAAGGGGTCTCTGCTGCCAGTACTGGTGGGGTGAGGACCATTTCTTCAGATTCACACCATTATACAGACCCTCACAAGATGGCAACACACACTAAAAGTGGGATAGAAATTTCCCACTAAGCCCTAAAATTAGTAACTGTAAGTGGGCAATATATGTCTCATGAGTCATGAAAGAGTTAAAGTCAGATGTGAAGAAACCACACAAGAATACAAAGGCTTAAGCTAAACTTATAAAAAGAAAATGAAACAAAGATTATCATGAAAAATGCAGGAGAGAAAGAGAAGATGCAATATATATCTAGTGAGGATTACCAACATAAAATAAAAATCATTGGCATAGAGTCGATTCCGACTCATAGTAACCCTTTAGGACAGAGCAGAACTACTCCATGGGGTTTCCAAAGCTCTCAATTTTATGGAAGGAGACTGTCACATCTTTATTCTACAGAGCAGCTAGTGAGTTTGTACCACTGACCTTTCACTTAGCAGCAAAGCACAATTAACCACCACACTGCCAAGACTTTAATGGGGATGCAAAAAGGTGAGAATAGAGAGAATTTAAGAGAGGTCATATTCTCATAGAAATAGATGAAAATTTTTCAGATTAGATTGGGAGATGTCTGCCTAATAAAGAAATATCATGATGTAAAGCGGTCAATGAAAACAAAGCTTCAACTAACTAGTCACATTTTATTGTAATAGTAGTATATCCAAGATGGAGAGAAATTTAAAGCAACCATAGAGAGAGGCAGGTACCTACCAAGAAATAAAAATTAAATGGAAAGAAGATTTATTAGACAGAGGGGACCAGAACACAATGGAATTGTAACCCTCTTCTGACATGATTAGGTTACAAAGACGATGGATTGTGTCCTCAAAACAACTTCTGTCAACTTGGCTGGGCCATGATTCTCAGTGATTTATCGGTTACATAATGATGTAATGTAGCAGATATGTAATGATATCCACTCCATGATATAATCTGATGTGATAAGCCAATCAGGTGTAAGAGGAGTAAGAAGGGGATGCAACACCTTTAGTCCCATCACAGTCCTGATTCAATGCAAGAAGAGCTTCCCTAGGGTGTGGCCTGCAATACATTTTATCCTACGAGAGATAGAAGGAGACAGAAGGGGGTGGGGTGGGCATAGTACCAGCACGAAAGAAGAGCTGGGAGTGGGGCACATCCTTTGGTCCCGGAGTCCCTATGTTGGGATCCTCCTAGGACCAAGAGACACAGAGAGAGAAGCCTTCCCCTAGAACTGATGTTCTGACTTTGGACTTGTAGCATCCTAAACTGTGGAAGAATAAATTTCTGTTTGCTAAAGCCATACACTTGTGGTATTCCTGTTATATCAGTACTAGATAACTAAGACAAGATCATTCTGTGAAAATTGGCATTATGAGAAAATGGAGGATGACTACATTATCACATAAGTGTCAAATTACATCATTACATAATTGACAAACCACTAAGAATCATGACCCAGCCACATTAACACATTAACTATAACTATCATAGCCAGAGTTACTCTCACCTCGCACGCTGGGGTTTGTCAGTGTGAGACATATGTCAATGTGCAAAATAGATTTTTTACTATTGTCATAAATGTAAAATGTCACATAAAGATAGTCAATAAGTGAGGAATAGGTATAATTCTATTCTTCCATTTAACTATTTTCGGCTAAACTTTTATTAAAGAATGATGGTGAAACAGATATTTTCTGACAATATAGTGTTTAATACAATCCAGGAAACAAACAGCAAGAATATAGTTCATCAAAAAGAATAGTTGTACCAAAAGGAAGAAATGATATTCAAGAAGCATTGAGAAGAAAAATATCTAAGCTGATAAGCATTGTGAGAAATCTAAATATTTATTAATTCAAGAAACAGCAATAAGAATATTTATAACGATGAGTGATAATTAAGGCTTAAAATAAGGTAAATCTAAAATACTAGATAAATTAATATGGGAGAC
The DNA here is from genome assembly GCF_000298275.1 of Orycteropus afer afer. NCBI lineage: Eukaryota > Metazoa > Chordata > Mammalia > Tubulidentata > Orycteropodidae > Orycteropus > Orycteropus afer. The sequence goes on along the minus strand of NW_006921828.1, from coordinate 2,327,595 downwards.
AGGAAGAAAGTTATTTAAGTTAGCATTTTAAAGTCTTGATATTATTCAGGGGAGAATAAAGATACTGATTAATATTAAGAAACTTAAATTACAATATGTATATAACATCAAAATTTAAAGGTTGAGTTCAGCAATAACACAGAAAAAACGATCAACACACAAAATGTACAGTGTTTCTATATGCCAACAAGGAAAATGTGAAAAGTAACATTATAAACACAACACCATTTGCATTCACTCCAAAGGAAGCTAAATACGTACGTATAAACTTAACAAATCACGTAAGGATCGCTTTGTTGAGAAGTGCAAAGTACCGCTCACAGAAATCAAAGAACTAAATAAATGGTGTGATGCACAATGCTCACTAATTAAACAACTCAGCACAGGAAAGATATCAACTCTCCTCAGATGGATCAATAGGGTGAATGCCATCAAAATTTCATTAAGGTTTTTGTAGACATTTACAACTTATTCTAAAATTTATATAGAAATGCATATGCTCTAGAATAGCTAAAACAGTCTTGACAAAGAGGAATAAACTGGGAAGAACCCCTACACCCAACATTAAGGTTTTCCATATGGCCAGACTAATTAAGGCAGTGTGGTTTTGGCAGAGAGACAGAGACATAGATCAGTGAAATAGAATAGAGAACCCAGAACTAGACCCATACAAATATGCTCAGGTTCTTTTAATAACAGGTTTATTGAAATGTAATTGATACTTCATAATATTTATCCTCTTAAAGCCTATAATTCAGTGATTTTTTTAGTACATGTACTGAATTTTGAAACTATCTAACTCTACAACATTTATTTACATCACCCCAAAAAGAAATTCCATACCCATTAGCAACCCAAGTGAGTTTTGACAAAGATTAAAAAAAAAAGAAAAAAAAAAATCAATAGAGGAAGGCTACTTTCAACAAATGGTTCTGGAACAACTAAATATTCATATTCAAAAGAATATATATAAAACCTCACAACTTATACAATCACTAACTCAACATGGAACATAAATTTAAATACAAAGCATAAAACTATGATTCCTTTTACAAAACAAGAGAAAAAACTTCAGGATCTCAGGCTAAGTAAAAAATTCTTAAACTTGATACCAAAGCACAATCAATAAAAGAAAAAGTTGATAAATTAGTCTTTGTAAAACTTAAGTACTTCTTCTCTGAGAAATACTCTGTTAAGAGAATAAAAAGACAAAGTTCAAAGTGAGAGAAAATACGTGCAAACCATATATCCAACAAATGACTACTATCTAGAATATATGAAGGACTCTTACAACTCAACAACAAGAAAATAAACCAATTAGAAAATGGGCAAAACACATAAAACTACATTTCACTCAAGTTTTATGATCAGATTTAAAAAAATTTATAAATAAGAATATAACAGTAATGTCCATTGAATAGGCTGAATATGCATTGGCTATTACTATTTTTACCAATACTGACTACCATATTTCAATGATGTATTTGAACATATTTCATGTTTCTAATTCCCAAAGCAATTTTGTATGGGCAGCAGTAGAGAGGTTGAGACAGAAAGTCAGAAAACAAGTGAGCAAGTGAAAAACTGAAGTATTCACTCATTTATTATCTATTTGGTACCAATCACTGTGCTAGGTGCTGGTGAGCCTGACAAACAAGATGAGAACAGTTGTGGAGTTTATATTCTGTAGAGGAAGAGAGACAAGAAATAAGTAATCAGCAAATAAATTCAGTAATTACAGAATCTATAAGCGATCTATAAGAAATAGAGTCCTAAGATTGAGAAGAACAAATTTTGGCTCTTCAATATCAGACAGGGTAGATTCAACTAAGGAAAATCATATTAAAGAATCTAGTATCATTAATAAGCAACATTAATAGAAAATATATAAAGTTCTACATGCCATGCTGTTGTTGTTGTTGTTATGTGCCATTGAGTCAGCCCTGACTCATAGCAACCCCTCCTTGGGTTTCTGAGGCAGTATTACTACAGAAGTAGGATTGCCCAACCTTCCTTCCGAGGAGTGGCTGGTGGGTTTGAACCGCCAGCCTTCTGGTTAGCAGTCAAGTGCCTTAGGCACTATGCTACCAGAGCCATAGTACTGGAATAACTTTACATGGGTCTTGCAAGAATAAGCCTCCCACCCAAATTTATTCCTGCTATGATGGGTTAGGTTTCTGTGTGTGTACATGCATGAACAAAGGACATTACATTGTTCATTATACATACTATGTGAGAAGTTCTAAGAGTGAATATAAAAATGTACCAAATTCTGGACTTTTCAAATATAGGATAAAGAGCTAAGTCATTTGAAGGTGAAAATGCTATGAAATTCCAGTCTATGAATACAGTATTCTAGATACCCTATGGCCAGTTCCCAGCAAATCGTGGGTGCCAACGTAAGGATTTTATATGTGTTCCAATAGGAAAAGGGTGCCCATTAAAAGATTTGGATTATTGGTAATAAGAAAATGATATCATCATCTAATGTCTCAAACAATATCAGAGGAACATGTTGTTGTTGTTGTTATTTGCCGTAGAGTCGGCCCTGACTCATAGCGAACCCTCCTTGGGTTTCCGAGGCAGTATCACTATGGAAGTAGGATTGCCCAACCTCCTCCTGAACTTTCTTTCCCTAGTGAGTCCTGAAGAAGGACCTTCTTCTATTCTTTATTCTAAACTCCTGCCTTCAGAAGGGTGCCTTCTGGTTTACTCCATGACCATGTCATATAGAGCCTGTCCCTTGGGAGAGGGGTCCAAGAAAGATCCAGATATGCAAGTAACTGAGTGAATAATATATCTGTTTAATTCAAGGGTGAATTATTAGCCAGACCTGTTAACAAATCTATCTGCCATTTTCTACTTAACCTGTAATAAATGTTATATTTCTATCTCAATCAATCTGACAGCTGTGCATGGCTCTCATCTGACTTTGAACTTACTGGCAGAAAAGGTTACCATACTCAGGACCACAAATGTCCTTACACAGCACAAACAGTTTGTACTCTACTGCTAACCAAACAGTTGGCAGTTCGAACCCACTGAGTACTGCCATGGGAAGAAAAGGCTTGGTGAGCTGTTTCTGTTAAAATTATAGCTGCCAAGAAAACTCTATGGAGCAGTCCTATTCTGTAACACACAGGGTCTCCACGAGTTGGATTCAACTCAATGACGAGTAACAACAGCAAGCAAGTGCCAAAACAGTTTGTTTATGGAATATCTAAGAATATCCAACATCCCAGATGTAATGAACTAATTGACAGCAAGTAGAATTTGGAGTCCCTGGGTGGGGCAAACAGTTAAATGCTCAACTACTAGCCAAAAGTTTGGTGATTTGGACTTACCCAGAGGCACCTTGAAAGACAGTCCTGGCTATCTACTTTTGAAAGGTCATAGCTTTGAAAACTCTATGATGCCATTCTATTCTGAAAACATGGGGTTGCAATGAAGTGGTATTGACTTGATGGCAACTAACAATAGCAAGTAAAATTAAACCAAAATTGTCTATATGCACATTGGATGTCATCAAGAATAGTTGTTTGACGAGAATTTTGATGTGCTAACATTTCTGGACAACATGACAACACTGAGTTTCTATGAAAAGGAAACATTTGATTACTTTTCTTTTTTAAGTAACTTCTACTCAGAATTTGTTGTAGGATGGTGGTGTGTTATTGAGTAGGTTTCAACTCATAGCAACCCTATGTACAAAAGAAAGAAACACTGTCCAGTTCTAAGCCACCTTCATAAGCCTCATAATCATTGACCTCATACTATCTCATTGGGTAATAACTGGTAATTCCCAGGTAGGAAATTTGTTTTTAACTTTTAAGTTTAACTTTTCTGAGCAAGCTCATGCACAAATCTAACTCCTATTGTCATGTGCTGGTTGGGAACAGAAGACAAGTGACAACATCTCCATTGCAGTCATGTACTATGGATCACATCTGTTCCCTCTCTCTGACACATTCCAGTAGCTGAACCCTTGATCCAACTTGAAGCCTTTCCCATTAAATTAATTTTGAGACTGAAGTTGCTACTTTTTAGACCAAATCAGAGGTATATATAAAAATGTACTGTACCAGCCACAAAAATAAGCAAATGTTTTGAAGGATTTATTTGTCCAACACATATTTATTGAATAAGTCATATGTGTAAGAGGCTGGAGCTTTAACACAGAACTAGACATGCTACCAGCTTTCAAGAAACTTGAAGCCCAGAGAAATATGAACTATATAGGTAAGTGTTATAAGACAGTATTTATTAAGGTCCCATGGGAACTGAGGAAAGGGAAATATTATGCTTTAGTTGGCACTTTGAAAAATGATTTGGAGAGAAAAGTGATGTTTGAAATGAAAATTTGAAAGCTCTGTTACTTTTAGACTTTCAC